>NC_091085.1:47884642-48191428 GCF_032405125.1 Capricornis sumatraensis | reverse complement strand
GGTCCGTCTAGTCAAGGCTATGGTTTTTTCAGTGGTCATGTATGGATGTGAGAGTTGGACTGTGAAGAAAGCTGAGCACCAAAGAATTGATGCTTTTGAACTGTGGTGTTGGAGAAGACTCTTTTGAGTCCCTTGGACTGCAAGGAGATCCAATGAGTCCATTCGAAAAGAGATCAGCCCTGGGTGTTCTTTGGAAGGAATGATGCTGAAGCTAAAACTCCAGTACTTTGGCCACCTCCTGTGAAGAGTTGACTCATTGGAAAAGACTCTGATGCTAGGAGGGATTGGGGGCAGGAGGAGAAGAGGACGACAGAGGATGAGATGGCTGGATGGCATCACCGACTCAATGGACGTGAGTCTGAGTGAACTCTGAGAGCTGGTGATGGACAGGGAGGCCTGGCGCGCTGCGATCCATGGGGTTGCAAAGAGTGGGACATGACTGAGCGACTGAACTGAACTGAACTGGAATGCAATCTAGAACTATAGTCAATATCCTGTGATAGACCATACTGGAAAATAATATAAAAAGAAAAGAATATGCTTATGTCTAAAACTGAGTCACTACGTTATATAGCAGAAATTAACACAACATTGGGTGCTATTTGTTTCATGTATATAGTGAAACAGATTTATTTCTGCACATAAACTAGGGAGTTTTTTATAATAGAAGAGTATTTTAAATCATAAAATATGAAGATACATCCACAGATCATTTTGCAATAGATACAAGTATTGAACCACTATGTTGTACACATGAATCTAATATAATGTTATATGTCAATTATACCTCAATTAAAAAAAAGATCACTGACAGTATGTTTGCAATAGCTTAGTTAAAACTAAGTATAAATGCTTCAGTTAATATAACTATTCATTTTTGCTAAATTGATACTTGTTTTATTTGTTTTTATTACCTGTGGCTTTGTAAGCAAGAAAAATTGACATTTTCTGAATAAAGAGAAAACGTGGGAGAAAAATCTTATAGTTAAGAAAATTACCAATTTTCCTACTAATTAAACCACTGTTACTTGGTTTGAGCTGCTTTGCTTACACTCTGTTCTTCAGGTATATAGTTGGAGATTCACTAATTCTGTCTACTTTGCTGCCAAGTCGATTTTTCTGAAACTCTAGTCTGGTCAAATAACTTTCCTCCTTGAAATCACCATTCCTGACAGCCTGCATCATGCAATTCCCCAAAACCCTCCACTTGTCGCTGACGTTTGCTTTGTAGGGATTGCTTCCTTCCTGGAAACTACCACCACCCTCTGACTAAGTCTCCCTAGAAGCCCAGCACAAGTTTCCCTCCCAGGCAGCCTCCGAGCCCCTTGAGGTGGGTGTTCCCTCCTGGGCGCTTCATGTATGCTTTTCAAAATCGTTGGTTTTTTTTTTTTTTTTTTTTTTTACATATGTGGCTAGATAACCTTTCTGAATATTGATTGAATTTTAACCCCATCTCCAAACACATGTACCCCTCAGCTCAAAGTTACTCCCATCAAGGTATCAGCTGGTCCTCTCTCTGTTCACTGACCCTGGGAAATTCTATAAAATACTGATCTTCAACATCTACTCTAAAATACAATTTTCCTTTAATTACCCACCCACTAAACATGATTAGGGATATGGTGCAATGTCCTCAAACTATATCATTCACTGTAGTAATAGCACAGTTTTGATTTGAGAACCTTGTTTCGAACACAAAGTCTTAAGAGAAACTGCAAAAGAGTGAAATCGCAGATTAAGAAATTGAGACTATATTCACATGCAGTGGCACATGGCCTGGGGGGATCCAAGAGCAGGAGCACAACTTTTTGTGACAAGAGGTAGCCTAAACATGTTTCAGTGTATAAGTTTCTTGTTACCTTTTATCAGTCACCCACTGCAAGCTTGTTCTTAATTATTTCTTTGCAAAGTCCCACCATTAAATATGCACTGAGTGAGCCAGTTGGAAAGAGAAGAAAGGGGAAGGAGAGATAGAAAAATGAAAGAACAATAATAGTTCTTGGGTTTTCTGAAGCACAAGAGAAAACTTGAGTGTGGTTTCAGCAAAAGTGGCATGTGAAAAAAACACAGGTGTTGACTTTGATAAAGGGGACATCCTGACAGCCAATATGAAAGCTAACGCATGTAGCTAGAAGGTGAAACAGTAAGTTAAAATGACCTGATGCCTGAAAATAGGTATTTCCATTTGATCTAAACAATGACAAGTGTCCAATAGCCAAGCACTATGAATCAGTACAGAAGCTCTGCACCTTAAACTCTATCAAAGGTAAAAACTGTGAACATAAATACATTTAAAACAGCTGACTATAAACAAAAAGACATCCAGAAGAATAGGAAAAGATATTTGCAAGTGACTGACAAGGGATTGATCTCCAAAACATACAAACAGCTCAATATATTTTTTTTTAAAAATCCAAATATGGGTTAAAAGATCTAAACAGATATTTCTCCAAAGAAGACATAGATGACCAAGAGGTACATGAAAAGATGCTCAGTATTGCTAATTATGAGGGAAATGCAAATCAAAACCACAATGAGGTATCACCTTACACTGGTCAGAATGGCTATACTCAAAAAATCTACAAAAAATAAATGCTGGAGGCGGTGTGGAGAAAAAAGAACCCTCCTGTATGGTTGGTGGGAATGAGTGTGGTGCAGCCACTATGGAGAGTAGTATGGATGTTCCTTAAAAAACGAAAAATAGAGCTGCCTTATGATCTTGCAATCCCACTCCTAGGCATATATCCAGAGAAAATCATAATGTGAAAAGATGCACACATCCCTGTTCATAGCAGCACAATTCACAACAGCTATGGAAGCAACCTAAATGACCATCAATGGATAAAGAAGATATGGTATATATACACAATATACTCAGCCACAAAAAGTGAAATATTGCCATTTGCAGCAACATGGATGGATCTAGCAATGACCATACTAAGTAGGTCAGACAGAGAAAACCAAATATAATATGGTATCATTCATATGTGGAATCTAAAAAATGTAGTCAAAATGACTTACTTGCAAAACAGAAATAGACTCAGATATAGAAAACAAACTTATGGGTACCAAAGGGAAAGGGATAGAGGGATAAATTAGGAGTTTGGGATTAAAATATATGAAGAATTGATACTTTCAAATTGTGTTGCTAGAGAAGACTCTTGAGAGGCCCTTGGACTGCAGGGAGACCAAACCAGTCAATCCTAAAGCAAATCAATCCTGAATATTCATTTGAAGGACTGACACTAAAGCTGAAGTTCCAAAACTTTGGCCACCTGATTCAAAGAGCTGACTCATTGGAAAAGGCCCTGATGCTGGGAAAGATTGAAGGCAAAAGAAGAAGAGGGTGGCAGAGGATGAGATGGTTAGAAAGCATCTCTGACTCAACGAACATGAATTTGAGCAAACTCAGGGAGCTGGTGAAGGACAGCGGAGCCTGATATGTTGCAGTTCATGGGGTTGCAAAGAGCCAGACAAGACTTCGTGACTGAACAGCAACAGTACATAAAATAGAAACCAACAAGGACCTACGATACAGCACAGGGAGCTATTATCAGTATCTTGTAATAATTTGCAAAGGAAGAGACTGTAAAAAAGAATACACATACACACACACACACACACACATATATATAACTAAATCAGATTGTTGTATACCTGATACTAACACAACATTATAAATCAACTATATTTCAAAAAAATTTTAAAAAACACAGCTGAGTAATCCAATCATGATTTCTCGGAAACTCGAACAAAGTCATATAAAGAAGGAGTGTATGTCAAAAACATTCAGGGAAAGTTACAGGATTTACAGGATCTACTACTGGAGAATAAAGACTTTGGTGGTCAAGATGGAAAAATGGGCTTGGGAAATCTCGGCAAGGATGGTGCTTTAACTCTACCAATCAAGCAAAGGGAGAGGACCATGTTGGAGACTCTGAGATACCTATCTTCATGATCCTGAATTTCAGAATTTTCCTTTTGAGATGAAGTGAGCACAGAGAAAGAAAATACTGCATCCTAATGGAGAAGGCAATGGCACCCCACTCCAGTACTCTTGCCTGGACAATCCCATGGACGGAGGAGCCTGGTAGGCTGCAGTCCATGGGGTCGCTGAGAGTTGGACGTGACTGAGTGACTTCACTTTCACTTTTCACTTTCATGCATTGGAGAAGGAAATGGCAACCCACTCCAGTGTTCTTGCTTGGAGAATCCCAGGGACGGCAGAGCCTGGTGGACTGCCGTCTATGGGGTCGCACAGAGTCGGACACGACTGAAGCAACTTAGCAGCTTAGCAATGGTGAGCTACACTAAGGGTGAATGAAAAGCAAGAAACACATTTCATTCATAGCTTCACATTTTATATGAATTATACTTATTTACTTTTCCAGGGATAACCAATACTCTTACTTGGGAAAAGGTATATTTTTAAAATATATATTCTAACTGTAAGGTAGCATCCAAATATAGCCAGACTCAAGAAAGGTTTAAAATGGAAAGACTGGAACTTCCCTGGTGGTCCAGTGATTAACAGTTCATGCTGCCAAAGCAGGGGGCACAGTTTTGATCCCTGGTCAGGGGACTGAGATACCATGTGCCCCATGGTGCAGACAAAAGATTTTTTTTTTTTTAATTTAAAGACAAAATAAAATGGAAAGATTTTAAATGGTAAGACAACTCCAAGCAGTGAGTTTTCTTTGGGTAGTCTAATATCTTCTGACTACTGCAGAAAGTTCCATCACTCCTGACATGCTGATGTGGTATAAGTCAAGCTGGGCTGATGAGGATGCTTGATTTAACAGAAAATGAGCTCTTTTTTTTTTCTCCTGCCTGTGACATCCAGGACTATTTGAAGAGAAGGGTCTCCAGCCATGTCAGATGCATCTCAATTCTCTTTGGTATCTGTGGGATGTTAGCATATGGCATAGCACTTGGATCCTGGCCTCTGCAACAGCAAGGAGTGGGGGTGGTAGACAGGCTGAAACCTGCAGCGTTTTTAAATGTCAGGTTGGAAAGATTCTTTTTCCAGAAACCCTAAGGGAGTCATTACCTTGACAGATCCTCTGTGACTATCTGACTGCATTCTTCAGACAACTTTGCTTGTCAACCCCAGTCTATGAATTATTGAATGAGGAGTGTGGGAGGGGTGTTCAGATGGAAAACTATGCAGTCCATTTCCCCCAGGCTTCATCCTCCATCCTAGAGGCTCAGGAAGCCCCTGGCACGGCTCTCTAGGAGGCTGGCCCAGGGAGCTGCACTGCCAATTTGTTAGGTTTACTTCTGAGTGGTCTAGGGCCAATAACACTAGCAAAAACCAATAACCATAAACATTTGACCAGCATTCACATCTCTGATTGTCTGACTCTGGGTTCAGTTCAAAACCATAGTAGAACTGATGGATTATTTTCTGCCTGCATTTTCTCCCTTCTTGCCAATGATCTTATGCAAACCCAATCCAGCATCACCCAGAATAACACACACTCAACAAAACCCAGACGGTGCCTTCTCAGCAGTCCTGAGTGTCTATGCAAGAATAACTCTGGCTTGCAAATATTTCTCATGCTGTGTAGCTGACAAGCTAAAGGATCTTGTAAATATCTTGCCTAGATCCCCTGCCTCGAGAACACAAAAAACTTGGCCTAGTGCTTCTACAGGCACCTGAACACCAAGTTTTTCTCTCTAAAAGCATTTATGGATTAGTCACCATAGAAAAATCAACTTAATTCCTTTCTCCCCTAAATAACCCTACAATTGATCCCTCACAGGACATCGTCTCCAGCATTTACAAAAGTGCCCCTTTGGATACTAGATCAATACCAGGCTTTTGCGTAGAACAGTCAGTAAGCAAAACACAGGCAGAGATTTCTCCTGCAAGCCTGCCTCAAAGCTCCTCCTAAAAGGAAGGCTGCACAATTTCACCATGATGCCATCATACATGGGGGCACTCAGCACAGCCTCAAGATTGAAAAAGGAAATGCTTATCCTCTCCTTCCCTGGCTATGATATTTATACATGCTTACACATGCCGAGATGAACTTTGTTTTATGAATTTGATTTTCAAATGTCTCTGCATAGCACTGGTTTTAGAAATGGAGCATAATTCATCACATGAGTCACTCCCAGCATCATGAGGCTCAAGGACTCAAGAAAAGACATGCATTATAAAATATAGAACTGGATTTGAGCTTTTGAAAATGGTAACATTGAGGAAAAGCCATGATAGGTTCACTTATAAGACAGAAACCTAGAGTGTCACTCATGGGTCAGAAAGGCTGCTACCCCTTTAAAGCAGAGCAGTGGTCTTCCAGGTCTTTTTTTTTTTTTTTTAACCTTTTCTTTCAAATAATTATGAGTCAGTCTCTGTGCTGAGCCAGCTACTCACACTTCAACCTCCAAATTGGTGCAGAACCCCCATTTTATCTTGATGCCATAATTCTGAATGTATATTCAGATAAACTTGGGCAGCTTGCCTACTAACTGCACAAGGCCACTCGGCTGACCGAGTAAGAGAAGGTTGGAATCCAGTTTATGACCCTCATGGGGCAGCGCAAGTCCCCTTTTCTAAATCAGGAGCTGCGGCCTCATAGGTTAGCAGCTGCCCCAAATCCAAAGCGAGTTTTACACTCTTAAATGGTGATGGGTCCAGGCCCTACAAGTCTAGTGCTCAGCCATGTCTTGAGTCTTTGCAACCCCATGGACACTAGCCTGCCAGGTTCCTCCGTCCATGGAATTTTCCAGGAGGGCATACTGGAGTGGGTTGCCATTTCCTCCTCCAGGGTCCAGACAAGGTTAAAGAAACAAATCTTGGCATAGAGAGCATCTGAAGGAACCAGCCCTCCTCCACTTCAGCCAGTTGGTCCGTGTAGAGCATATGCATCTGGGTTCAGAAAGAATTTCTGATTTTTTTTTTTTTGGAAAGATTAGAAATCAAGATTCATCTGTTGTATGTAAGCAACAGTAAACACTTAAGATATTTTTTTAAATTGCTTTACAATGTTGTGCTGGTTTCTGCATACAACAATGCATATCAGCCATAAAGATACATATATTTCCTCCCTCTCAAGCCTCCTTCCCACACATCTCCCCATCTCACACTTCTAGGTCATCACAGAGCACTGAGCTGGTCCCCCTATTTTATACAGGAGGTTCCCACTAGCTAGCAATCTTACACATGGAAGTGTATATATTTATCTCAGTCCTAATCTTCCAGTTTGTCCCAACTCTCCTTCCCCCATTGTATCCACAAACCCATTCTCTAAATCTGCGTCTATTCCTGCCCTGCAAACAGGTCCATCAGTACCATTTTGCTAGATTCCATATGTGTGCTTTAATATATGATATTTGTTTTTCTCTTTCTGATTTATTTCACTCTGCATACCAGGCTCTAGGTTCATCCATCTCAGTTCAACTGACTCAAATCTGTTCCCTTTTATGGCTGAGTAATATTCCATTGTATATATGTACCACAACTTCTTTATCCATTCATCTATTAATGGATACATAGGTTGCTTCCACATCCTGGCTATTGTAAATAGTGCTGCATTAACATTGGGATCCATGTGTCTTTTTGAATTATGGTTTTCTCAGGGTCCATGCCCAATAGTGACATTGCTAGGTCATATGGTGGCTTTATTCCTAGTTTTTCAAGAAATCTCCATAGTGATTGTATGCACCAAAGGTTTCCCTCTTCTCCATATCCTCTCCAGCATTTATACTTTGTAGATTTTAGTAACGGAGAAGGCAATGGCACCCCACTCCAGTACTCTTGCCTGGAAAATCACATGGACAGAGGAGCCTGGTAGGCTGCAGTCCATTGGGTCACTGAGAGTCGGACAAGACTGAGCGATTTCACTTTCACTCTTTCACTTTCATGCACTGGAGAAGGAAATGGCAACCCACTCCAGTGTTCTTGCCTGGAGAATCCCAGGGATGGCGGAGCCTGGTGGGCTGCCTTCTATGGGGTCGCACAGAGTCGGACACGACTGAAGCGACTTAGCAGCAGCAGCAGCAGCAGCAGATTTTAGTAAACACTTTAAATGTGGCCCCAAAGAGACACATCTAAAGGTGAGAGCTGACCTGTGAGCCACAGATTTGCAGATTGCACTAGAGTTTGAGATACAACTGGGCACACAGTTTCTAAGAGTGAAATGACAAAACTCACCTAGGAATGGGGCTCAGACCTCTCTCATCTCCAAGTTCAATATGCTCTAAATTGCTCTGAACTCTACATATTTTACAGCATTCAAATCAATCTTCAAAACAGGAAAAGCATTTGTGGCTTTTGGGCTTGTCTCTTCTGTGTCTTGGAGGTAGAAACAGATTGAATGTGTCTCCTTCCATCGACTGCACTTTACAAATTTGCAAGGAAGCTATAGTCATTTTGAAGAAATGCCAGGACTAACTCACTTCCCTGAAACCTCTAACTGGCTCAGAGAGGGGGCATCTTTCCCTAGAGCCCAGGATCCCTGAGCCTGGCATGCTTGAAAGGGGAAGGCTGACATAATATTTTGATGTAAGATTAATTTTTTAATTTTGAAAAGTGTTATTTTTCAATGAGCCTTGAAGGTTCATTACCAGGATGGAAAACATCCATAAGCCTGTAATTTTACAAGGTTCACTAATTTAAAAGGGTCTCCTACTATTTAAAAAGTTACATTTTTCTCTACAGACTTACAGACAAAGAAAACAGATCTGTGGTTGCCAAGGGAGAGGGAGTGTTGGGGAGGGATAGGTTGGGAGTTTGGGATTAGAAGATGCAAATTATTATTTATAAAATGAATAAACAGTAAGTTCCTACTGTATAGCACAGGAAACTATAATGTGATAAACCACTATGGAAAAGAAGATGAAAAAGAATGTGTATATATCTACAGATATGTATATGTATATATATATGCATGTATAACTGAGTCAATTTGCTTTCAGTGAACATTAACACAATATTGTAATTTGGCCTTACTTCAATAAAATAAACTTTTTTTAATTAAAAAAAAAGTTATGTTTTTCTCTAGAGCAGAAAAAGAAGAGCTCTTGAAGCAGTAAACAAAATTATATTGGAGGAAAAAATAAGAATATTTGTATTTTCTACTTTTGAGTTCCTAATTGCCTCAGAAAAGTGATTACTATAAGAATGAAGTCTTAAGGCTATTGAGGTGCTAGTGTAGAATGGAGTATGATATGTGAATTCACAGTCAAATGTATCTGTCTCTCCAGAACCAGACAGACAATAAAATTAAAACATAACAGGTCCCTACCTTCAGTTGAAGATATCTTTTGCATTTTAAATTACATGTAAGTTATTGTAAAACCTCAAATCTCTTTGAAACATGTAAGTTTAAATTATTATGAAATGCTAAGTCTCTACAAGCTATTTCCTGTCATTTTTGTGGTACATGTACAAAGCCAATGATGAGTAAAAACTCAAATTAGAAGCAGTGCTTGGTCTATTTAACTTCTTAAAAGATTATCATCTTTAGATGGCAACTTTTCTAATCCTATGGTCCGCATGAGTATATGTGATGTTAGTAAACTGACTGTGCACTTAACAGTGACTCAGTGCTTCAGGTGGGGCCAGATGTGATGTGAGAACTAGTTTTGGCAAATTTCCCTCCCTCTCTGCTTTCTTCACTCCCTGCCTTCCTTTCTTTTTCTTCCTGCCTTTCTTCACTTCTTCCCTTCTTTTCCCCATGACATGTGAAATTGGTTTCTGCTTTATGCTAGATCCTCAACAGAAAGCTTATAGATCCCTGCAAAGTGAACCAGCCAACTTGCCCATCACAGGTCAGAGTTGGCATAATTGTGTACACACATACACAAGTGAACAACAAAAATTCCTTTGTATTCTAATATGAAGGTAACAGTTTAGCAAGTGGCCTTCTCATTGCAGACCCAGTAACATCAGTGGTTAAGATCAACACATGCTGATTTCTGTTCTTCTCCAATACTCAGCAGCTTACATTACTTTCCAGTACTCAGCAGCTTACATTACTTTATGTAATTACTTTAGTATTTTCTGTCCATTTTGTACAATTCAGGTCATTTTTATCTACTTCAAAATGCCTATGTTTCTCAAAAGTACATGAAAAGGATGAATAAATATAGTACAATCTTAAACTCTTTATATTCAAGAGATTTCTACATAAATATTAGTGTGTTTCTTAATTTACTAGTATTGACAGTAATGGTAGGGGAGAGTGATTATGAACATGACATTTTTGAAAATTCACTTTTACTATAATAAACTATGAGTAAAATCTATTACTATTTCTCATTTTGTAATATGAAGCATACAACAAGAGTGAAATAGGAGTGTTTTGTTAACGTACAATAAAAAGTAAACATGTCTTTTATTATAGTAATGAGAAAATAATCACATCTCCCTCAACAGTAATGCACTGCTGATTATTTTCTGTGTATTTAGCCACTCAAACTTATTTCTGGTGCCTATATAAGTACATCTGTTGAGACTTCCCTAGTGGTTCAGTGATTAAGGCTTCACCTTCCAGTGTGCACAGGGTATGCTTGAACCCTGATTAGGGAGCTAAGATCACACATGCTTCATGGGCAAAAAAAAAACAAAACATGAAACTGAAGCAATATTGCAACACATTCAATGAAGACTTTAAAAACTGTCCACATCAAAAACTTTAAAAAATAAATAAAAATTCATCCCTCACCTTATGTATCAAGGCATATTTTTAAAAAAATATATTAAAAGTGCTACTTTAAATTTCCAAGAAGGAAGGGAATAAGAAATAAAGGGGAAAAATGAAAATGGGAAGTGAGAATTTGAAAATAGAAAAGAAAGCTCAGAAAGGAAGAGGTATTATATCTTGGTTCACATGCAGGCATGACCCAGTGGAAAACTGAGAAAGATCCAAAAGGTGCTAAAATGAGAGATTCAGCCTATTCAACAAAAACACCATAGTTATTGGTAGATCTGAGGGCAAGTCACAGGCATTGAAAAATTTACTTCACTGAAAATGAAGAAGTGTCTCTTTAAGTTGGACACAGTGAAGTTGACCCTAAGCATAGGGGACTTGGAGAGTCTAAGAAGCACATGGTTGCAATAAGTGATGTTTGTCCACCAGCAGGCTGGCTGGGGTTCAGTAACAGGACCCCAGTCCCTAGAAAGGGGGCTGGAGAGGAAGCCACATCCTAGAGGCTGGCAAATTGCAAGCAGATCACCAATAGAGAGATTCAATGTCATCATGATACATAAACCTGGGATAGATTTGGAAGAGTGCCATTGCTGAGATGAAGTTAATTATAAAATATTAAACATGTGCATTTATATGAGCTTGCTCTCAAAACATTATTAAATTGGTAGAAGAAATTAGGAATTGGAGAAGAAAATGGCAACCTACTCCAGTATTCTTACCTGGGAAATCCCATGGACAGAGGAGCTGGATCACAAAAGTGTTGGTCATGACTGAACAACTAAACAACAGCATAAAGAATAAGAAAGAGGAACAACTATTTAAGTCCCAAAAGAGTAGGAGAGGGGACAGCAGGAGCTCTTAGATACCAGCAGATTCTGGAAAGATTGAATGTGCATAATATACCCAAGGAAAGCTGAGGTCTTGGACCAATAACCAGGGATTAAGGAGAGTCTACAAACTGGGACGAGATCCCCAGCCTCCATCACACTCTTGTTTGCTGAATGCAACCACCAGGCAGGAGACTAGACAGAGAGAATGGAGTATTCCTCAGCTTGAAGTGGGATGCCCTTCCATACCATATGCCCTTTGGT
This sequence comes from Capricornis sumatraensis, assembly GCF_032405125.1. Lineage (NCBI taxonomy): Eukaryota > Metazoa > Chordata > Mammalia > Artiodactyla > Bovidae > Capricornis > Capricornis sumatraensis. Next base: position 48,179,676 of record NC_091085.1, on the reverse strand, counting down.
GAACTTCATGGTTACGCTCCATTCATGTAACCAGAGCTTCTGTTTACTCTTTAATATAAAGGCACAACCAGTAGATAACCAAGAAAACTTGATGACATTAAAGATATAAGTCAAACACACACGCAAAGGAACAATCTCAAAGGAAAGAGACATAATGTTGGGTGTGAAGAAGAAAAATTTTTGAGAAAACCTACAATTAATATTCTCAGAAACATTAGAGAAAAATACTGTTTGTGACATAAGGACCCAAGAATAGATTGAGCTTTAAGCAAGACATGACTCTACCAGGAAGGGAGGCTGGCTTGGTGAGAGGAGGTGGGAAGGGCCTGATGAGAGATATTTAGAGGCAAGGATGCTGCTGCTGCTGCTAAGTCGTTTCAGTCGTGTCCGACTCTGTGCGACCCCATAGACGGCAGCCCACCAGGCTCCCCCATCCCTGGGATTCTCCAGGCAAGAACACTGGAGTGGGTTGCCATTTCCTTCTCCAATGCATGGAAGTGAAAAGTGAAAGTGAAGTCACTCAGTCAGGGCACTAATGAGCCTCAGATAAGGAATGTGACAGCAACAGGGGATTCTTTGCTTCAAAGTCTATTATCTTTTGTGAGAATGTTAATTTCCAGTTGTTTACCACAAAAAGAAATAAAATGTATAGATATTTTTCCCACTGCTCTTTTTGCAAGGTCAAGAGAAGTACTGATTATACCTAAGAAACAGAAATATAGTCATAGAATGGAGACAGAAATCCTAATTCCAGCAGCAGGATCAGGTCACAAGTCTGTGCGGGATGCTTTGCTTTCAGTCTCTGAATTCCAGTGTCCTTATTGGCAAAATGGGAAGAATATTATGTACAACATAGATGATACAAAATAATCAGAAAATACAAAATGTCTCACATAGGAAAGATGATGTTTCTTCCTTGAACACCCATAGAGCAACCAAACAAGAACATGATGAACTGTCCACCTCCCCTTCATTCATAAACCCACTCATTGGCTCTGAATATGTGATCCAGTGACTTCCAAGTGCCAAGTTTTTCTCTGCGTGCTGATGACACAGTGATGAATGGATCAGTCAGAAACCTACCTCTATGGAGTTTACCCTTTACTGGAGGAGGGTGCAGAATCAATGCATCAATAAGAAAGACAAATGTAAATCCTGAGGAGCGCTTTGGAAGAAAATAAAGTAGGAAGAAGGATATGGGTGCAGGTTGAGAGAGGGTGACCTTTGAGTGAAAGGCTGAAGGGAAAAGGATGTAGATAGGGTGGGGAAGGAACTTTCAGGCAGAAAGAAGCATGATGACAGATACCCTGAGGCAAGGTCTTGTTCCACTTGTCAGAGGACAGCAAAGAGGCCAGTGAAGCAAGAGAAGAACAAGAGCGAAGGAGGGGAAATTGTAGGAGAGGAAGTTGAAGTGAAGGGCAGAGGATTGCATGGACATGGCTTCTCTCTTTCAGGAGAAAGGAAGCCAAAGGAGGCTTCTGAGCAGAAGGATTTGTGGTCTGAATGATGTGTTACAGGATCACCCTGGGAAATCCATTGCCAGGAGGTTTCAGAGGGATCCAGAGGAGAATCAGGGAATTAGTGAGAAATTTGGTGAAGCAACTCAGGTGAGAAATCACAGTGACATTCTGGAGACAGAAATGGTGAGTAACTGGATCCTGGATGTATTTTGGAGGTGAGATGACAGGTATTTATGTATCCCCAGAAGGGATGAGACAAAGAAAGGAATGGAAGGTAGCTTCTGGTCTGAGCAAGTAGAAAAAAAGTTGGTATCAACATAGACTCAACTGTGGTCACAACAGGTTTGGAAAGGGAGTCGAGATCAGACTAATAATTGAGGTGTCTTCAGTTTGAGTTGAGAATTAGAAATCCAAGTCAGTACACCATTGGTGAGAATGTAAATTGGTGCAACCACTGTGGAAAAGAGTATGGAGGTTTCTCAAGAAACTAGAAGTAGAACTACTATTAGTGTTTTTGAGTCGCTCAGTCGTGTCCAACTATTTGTGACCCCATGGCTTGTAAACTGCCAGGCTTCTCTGTCCATGGAATTCTCCAGATAAGAGTAGTGGAGTGGGTAGCCATTCCCTTCTCCAAGGGATCTTCCTGACCCTGGGATCAAACCTGAGTCCTCCTGCATTGCAGGTAGAGTATTTACCATCTGAGCCACCAGGGAAGCCCATATGATCCAGCAATCCCATTCCTAGGTAAATATCTGGAAAAATTAAAAAAGAAGATAAGAACCCTAATTTGAAGAGATACATGCATCCCAATGTTCATAGCAGCACTATTTACAATAGCCAAGACATGGAAGCAACCCAAATGTCCATCAACAGATGAAAGGATAGAGAAGATGTGGTACATAGTCGCAATGAAATACTACTCATCCATAAAAAAAGAATAAAATTTGGTCATTTGAAGCAGCAGAGATGGACTCAGAAGGTATTATGCTAAGCGAACTAATTCAGAGAAAAACAATGTCTGACATCACTTATACGTGGAATGTGAAAAATACAGCAAGCTAGTGGATAAAACACAAAAAGAAGCAGAATCACAGAACTGGAGAACAAAGTACAGTAGTGGTTACCAGTGAGTGAGTAGTAAGGGACAACATAGGTGCTGAGGAGGTTAGATATACAAACTACTGGATGTAAGATAGGCTCAGGGATGGATTGTGCAACATGCAATCTGTAGCCTATATTATATACAGGCCTATATACAGTAATGACTGTAAATGGATAGTAACCTTTAAAGTTTAGAAAACTTAAAAGCAAAGCAAATATATATATGTTTACCTACTTTCCTAAAAAATTAAAAAAAAAAAAGAAGAAGAAGAAATCCAAGTCTAGATGTCAAGTGAAACTGAGTGTAAGAATCTGGAGTTCACAAGAGATATACACTGTGAGTTGACGGAACATACGGGGAATTAACAGTCATGAGGCTGGGTGAGGTCACCAAGGGAACAAACGTGGTGGAATCAGGAGGAGATGTGAGGACTGAGCCCTGTAGACCACCGTGTTAAAATGTCCAGTCAATGGAGAAGAATCAAGGATAGACAATATTATGGAGAATTGATCCCTTGAATAAGCAGAGAAAACCCAGCACACTGCTTGAATAACATATCTGCTGGTCTTGAGTGAGTAATTCACATTCTTGAAAGAGTAAATGAGCCAGCCTGCAGAGAGGAAAACAGGGGTATACAGAATCAGCTTGAGATGGAGGTTTGATTTCCCTGATGGTTTTTCCAGTTGCTCAGTGACCCGATATTTTATGCCCTGCGCCTTTGTTTCCTCCGTATCCTTTCACTTACATCTCTCGTCACCTTCTCCTCCTTATAAACAAAGTACTCCTGGACAGCAAATTAATTTGCTGGCTGTGCCCCCAAAAGCTTTTAGCTTAAACTATCATGCTTCTAACTTCAAGGAAAGTATAACCATGCAGCCTCATTTTGCACCCAAGCTGCAGATGGAGAGACAACCCAAGGGAAATCATGGAGGTTAGGCCCAACTCTCTGGTTCTAGAGAATTTATGTTAAAGTTAAGAGGTACAAATTAAGGGTCACAATTCATGTCACCTACAAACTCATGTGGAGCAAGGGTGGCAATAAATCAAAACAAGTCATGGGCAATCTTAATTCATATGTCCTCAATGAGCACAGAAATTAAGTAAGCACAGAGAAGCCAGGACAGTGGCTTAGATGCACAGAGGGGAACAGGGATGAGCCTTCAAATCTTAGCCCATGGAGCTGCAGAGGAATACACTTAGATCTGTCCCCAGTCTCATGGCGCTGACTCTGTGTTTTGTCCTTGGATATTTAGGATACCCTCTGGTTAATAAATATTTGTAGTCAATACTTTCCATGCCGCCCTTGGCTAGGGGCTGAGAAGCCCTGCAAGAAACTTCTCGAGTTTGCCCTTGAAGGACGGGTATTTTTTCTTGAAGGTTGAATGTTTTGTATTTGGGAATGGAAGAGAAAGATGAGCAATAATAATTAAAGTTATTATCTACTGAGCACCTGCAATGTGTGTTAAGTATTAATAAACACCCTCTCATTTTGTTCTCACCACAGCCCCAGGGAATAAATATTATCTTATTATCCCCATGGGAATCTTGTCTTCCCATCACAGATGAGAACTACAGATATTTAATTAATCTTAATATCAGGCAGGCAGTAATGCGGGAACTCAGGAGCCACTTCTGGACTTTCACGCTGAAAAGTTCTCTTGAACATTCTACTATAATGTCTCTAAGTTGGGAGAAAAGCAATTAAAAAATCAGAATCAGAAATTCAAAATATGTATGAGATAACCAGTGAGCTAGCTGGCTTAATCATCAGTGGTTATTTCTGTGCTGAGAAGCAATCAAAAAAAGGGAGTAGACAGTGCCAGGCTCAGCCAAACCACAAGGGCCACAAAAGCTTAGCAGGTGAGTTTTCATTTCATATCGCGTGACATTCTACAGAACTATTTCAATTTATTAAGTGAAAAGATAATTGCCACCATTAACGCAGGTATTTAAAAGTCTACAATGGTTGCAATAAACCTGAAAGCTTACCAGAAAAAGGGACTGAACATCTATGAGGCTATGTTTATATCTCCAACCTTGACTTTGCCTCTAAGCTCTATAATTAATTAAAATTAGCAACACTATGTAATGGCTCATGGCTGCCTCAAATATAAAATAACCAGAAATAATTTGATTTTCTGACCAGGTATGTATTCATTTTTGGCCTGGCTCCTCATTCTCAGTTAATGTCACCACCATCCATCTGGGTTCTGGAAGCCCAACTAGGAATTATACATGATGCTTTCTCTCCTTTTGCATCCTACACATTCTTCCAAATAATTTAGAATCTTAGGATTTCTCTCTTTACTGCTCCCACATTCTTCCAAGCCCCAATGGGCACTTACCTAGATTACTGCACTAGCCTCTTGGGTGGATACATGTCACCCTATTAGCTCTCCAGCTTATGAACTCTTCTTTACACTTACAGAATGTGCCATGTAAACCTTGCTTCCTGCTATAGAAGCTGAACTCACAAGGCACAAATTTTCCCAGATTTCCTTCTTGCAGAACCTCAACAAACTGGAGACAATTGCCCAGAACCTTGAGTCTGAGGATAGTGATGCTCTGAACTTATGGATATGCTGACCAAATGAAATCACTGAGTAAAGCAGAAAGCTGAATTTTCTGTTGGCAACTAGGGACTCAGTGAATAAAGATCTCTAAAGGGCAGGCTTTCTTCACAGATGATGTATACAAAATATGATCTCATATCTCACTGCCTTCAGCAATTTCATTCCAACCAATGGAATTCCATCTCACCTAGGATCAGGGAAGACTACTGAAATGAAGTCATGGCGGACCTGTAAGACCAAACATGATCTGACACTCGTGCCCTGTATCTTACACCCTACCACTCTGCCTGTTTTCCTGTGCACCATCCAACCTGGCCTTCTTCACATTCCTGCCATCAGGTTCCTGCCCTGGCCCTTCACTCCACATATGTTCACAGATTCAACCTGTTTGTATCAGTCAGATCTCAGCTCAGCTAACAGCTCCTCAAACAAGCCTTTTCCAACTGTCCCCATTGAATTTGCCTCCCTCCTGGTGGCTCAGACTGTAAAGTATCTGTCTACAATATGGGATTACCCGGGTTCAAGCCCTGGGTTGGGAAGATCCCCTGGAGAAAGAAATGGCAATCCACTCTAGTACTATTGTCTGGAAAATCCCATAGACAGTGGAGCCTGGTAGGCTACAGTCTATGGGGTCGCAAAGAGTAGGACACGACTGAGCAACTTCACTTTCACTTTCACTTTCACTTTCACCCCAGTCATGCCCTGAGAAAGCACCCAGGTTTCTTTCTTGATGATTGCCACTCTTGGAAACTATCTTGTTGTTATATTTATTGACTTAGTATTATTGCCTACTCATCCCCTGTGCACATGCATACACACACACACACACTCACACACAGAGGGAGAGAGAGAGAGTTAAAGAGTGCAGATTTTGTTCACTTTCATATTCCAGTGTCTAGAACAATCCTGGCACATGGGAAGGAATGCATTCTGTAAATAAGATGTAAATCTCAAAAAAGTTTTTAAATAAAAAATAAAAACTAATGAATCTAACATCTATTTGACAAAAAGATTCCATAATTATTGCCAAAAAGAGTGGAAGCCAAATAGGTAGAATAAAAACTATTCCGTGAAAGATAGCTCAGAAGAACTGGGATAATGAAGCCATCACTTTTTTAAATGGACATTTGGAAGCCCCAAAACTCTCAAACACGCAACATGAGCACAGTATTTTGGGATTGTACTTGTGTATATTTCCTATCACAATTCATGTTATCTGTAAAGAAAGACAGGAAATTTTGATAAGAAAAATATGACTTAGAAGAATTTCAGATTGTCCATGAGGAGAATCAGTCAGAGTAGGACATTGTTATACAGAAGAATTTTAGCCTCTGAATCTTAATAAACTGCCTGGGTTCTTGGAGAAACTTACAACGAGGGAAATAAAGGAAAGTCATATAATACCAGGTAAGCTTTTTTTTGCTATTCATATACAAATGCAGTTCCTAAATTGAATAGACATATATGTGCACATATGACTAATTACCCAATAAAATGCTCAAAGAAACCTCCTATCTTCTCTGGGGGCAAAAGGGGAGGGGAGAAGGAAAGGGGAAAATAGGAAGATGGAAAAGGAGAAGGAGGAGGAAGGGGAGGAGCAGGAGGAGGTTAAGGGGGAGGAGAATGCATCACTGTTGCCCTCCTAGTAGGTACACAGTTCTGCAAACTCAGAGTTGCATTGTTGAATTTCTTCTTCATCTTCTCTCTCCACTGGAACACTTTTTTTCCTCTGTATCCTGATTTCCATAAGCTCAAAACTCAAGATAATATTTTTGTCACCCTGAAAGTCTTCTGATTTCTCATACAACAGAACATACTGTGCAATAAAAGCTTAAATATTCAACTCAACCTAATGGGATAGCAATGCAACATTACCTTACTTATGGAAGCAATTTGCTTGATACATGTGGAACACTGCATGAACTGTCACAGACATTTCACCGATACTGCAGAAAAGGCATATGTATCTTCTATTCTGGGTTCTTTAGGTAATCCAGTATAGTGTAAAGAAAGTAAAATTAGCAGCTAATAAATTAAACATGACTAATATCTCATCTCCTAAGGCAAATCAAGGAATGTACACAAACAGCATCAACAATGGAAGTGAAGAAAGAAAATAGTATTCAGGATCGATCACAGCAAAATTGGCCAAACCGGTGACAATTTTTATGAGATCATTTCTTTTGTGCTGTATGAATCAAATACTAAATGGATGAAGGAATTACTTGGTAACAGTGGGGTGGTAAATCTGAGCTTCTCTTCTGAGCCCCAAGCAAGGAAAATGAAATAAGCTTCATACAATAGTGGTATAAACAGATCCATCCAGCATATGTAATTTACTGACAACAAATCAATATTCTTTGGGGATTCAGGTCTCACAAAGCTTAAGAGCAAACAAAAGATAATATTTCTCTGGAACAATTCTATACAGCAGTGCAAAAAGTCTCTATCAAGCTTTTCTTTGTAAATACAATTCATCTCCTACCTCTTCAAACTGCTGACTCTCTGCAGCTATCTTCTGATATAATCTCTGTAAGCTCCATGTATCAACAACAACAACAACAAAAGATGTTGCTCAGGCTTCAGAAATCTTCACATGGAATTATAGAAGCTGACATGGATCTTTAAAAAATTCCTATGTCAGTTTTCATTTGTAAATTAATAGTTTCTGTTTGAAAGAATAACATTCAAAAATCCAAACATATAATTACATTAAGTGTTAGATTTTGCTAGATTCTGTAATATTCAAAGGAAGAGATTTTATGCCACATGTAGATGTTAGTGTCTGGGAAAAAATTACTGTAACTGGCATTCTGTTTCATTTTCTGCCAGTGAATATGAAGAAGAACTTGGAAAATTCCCCTTATTAAGTAAGAGGGAAATGGTTCCTGGGGCTATTTGTTAAGTTTTAGAGTTCTATATTTTATAGTGAAAAATATCATAAAGTATGTTCTTAACATTAACCTGTCTGGAAATGTAAATTGTTGTAGTCTTTATGGAAAATAGTATTGAGTTTCTCAAAAAACTAAAAATAGAGCTACCATACGAGCCTACAGTCCCACTCCTGGGCACGTATCTGGAGAGAGCTGCAGTTTAAAAAAGATCTATACACCCCAATGTTCATAGCTGTACTATTTACAGTAGCCAAGATGTGGAAGCAAGCTAAGTGTCTATCAATGGAGTATGGATAAGGAAGATACAATACATATATACAATGAAATATTACTCAGACTAAAAAAAAGAATGAATTACTTTCGTAGCAACATGGGTGGACCTAGAGATTATCATCCTAAGTGAAGTGAGTCAAACAAAGACAAATGCCATATGACATCACTTAGATGTGGAATCTAAAATATAACACAAATGAACTTATCTATGAAACAGAAACAGACTCACAAGACATAGAGAACAGACTTGTGGGTGCCAAAGAGGTGGGGACTGGAAGAAGGATGGAGTGGGAGTTTGGGATTGGCAGATGCAAACTAATATATATAGCATGGATAAACAACAAAGTCCTACTACATAGCCTAGAATCTATATTTAGTGTCTTGTGATAAACTGTAATAGAAAAGAATATGAGAAAGAATATATATATATATATATATATATATATAAAATTGAATCAGTTATATGTAACCAAATATATATATATATATATATATATAACTGAATCACTTTGCATTACAGCAAAAATTAACACATTGTGAACCAAGTATACTTCAATAAAATACATTTTAAAAAATCAGCCTGTCTAGAAGTTCTCAGAAAGACCTATATTTATTTTAAAATTTCCCTAAAGAAAAATAACCTCAAACATTACTGTGAATTTCTGCACTAACTCTATGAGGGAGAGGGTATACCAGCTCTCCAGTCCTATAAATGAATAAAAGACACCTTCTGGGGTGGGGGAAAACTAAATGGAATTTTATTAAGGTTAATTGGAAATTTCTTTGCAACTGCTCGTACCATATGCCATGGCACTCTGTTATAATACACCATGTACCTTACAAAAGCAATGAAGGACATTTTCTTCTATTAAAAGAGAAAAAGATTTTTGGATCAAAAATTTCATAGCTAGAGACTGAAATAATACAGATTTAACAGAAAGTTACATTGACAATTGGGGTTATGGTAAAAAAAAGCATTAGAGCACCCAGTAAAATGAAGTCAAATGCACATGAAAACTCAAGATATATACCTTGAGGCAGAGGGAAGAAAGGGTTGTCATAAGAAAAAAAAAAGTAGTAAACTCGCCTGTCCTCAAGCAAAGAAACTCTGAGAATAAAGGTGTAGAGAAAAAAATCTATTTATACCTTGAAAGAGAGGACTCTAGTTTTGTCTTCTCAACAGACACTGTTTTCTCAAATACTTTAAAGTGGGCAGAGCTCTCCTGACTGCTTCCCGACTCAGATCACAGGCCATGGGAGGCCATGTCAGCGCAACCTCCAATCTGTATTCCTAGGTTCCTGTGTCACCCTCTCCTCCCTTGCATACCTGAGCTTCCGGCTCTGATTCTCCTTGGACCTAAATTCCCACCTCATGCTCCAGGTTTGAATATTCGCCTGTGGCTCCATGTAATCTGATGACTCTGCAAGTCCATTCTGCCTCCCCTTTCCTTTCCTGCATACATATTAGTCTCCCAACACCTGGAACTCTGGCTTTCCTCGAGGAGAAAAGTTCTTCTCCAACAATTAGTATTGAGGAACTCTACCTGCAACCTATGAAGCCTCAGGTCTCAAAAGGGATTCACGCCCTAAAGAACATGTTCACAATTAACACTTTTCAACAGGTACAAGTCTTGTAAGCATGGGGTGCCATTTTGACTAGTTGATGCAACAGGATACTTACTGGGAACCATATTGATGGTCCAGGAATCAATAAGGTAAATGAAAGTATCAGGCTTAGAAATGAATAGAAACCAAGACTCACACCCAGGACTAGAAAGCAAACATTGCAGAAAGGTTTTATAGCAAGAAAGTCTAGTTAGCATGTAATCCTTGGTGTAGATTGACACCTATATTTTTCAATCTATTTATTCTCCAGTTTAAGATCAGTGTTCCACAGAAGGAGGGTCTTTATTGCCTGGCTTAAGGGATGTGATCTTTTTTACTTTTTTCACTGTTTTAAAAATGGAAGCTTAGTTGATTTACAATGCTGTGTTACTTTCACGTGTACAGCATGCTGATTCAGTTTTTTTATATATATATACACACAAATATGTGTAAATGTATGTGCGTGTGTGTATATATATATATATATATATACCAGACCCTTTTTTATTATAGGTTATTACAAGATATTAAGCATAGTTCTCTGTGGTATACAGTAGGTCCTGGTTGATTATCTATTTTATATATGGTAGTGTGTATATGTTAATCCCAGACTCCTAACATATCCCTCCCTTCACTTTCCTTTTGGTAACCATATGTTTATTTTCTACATGTACAAGTCTATTTCTGTTTTGTAAACAAGGTCATGTGTATCATTATTTTTAATTCCATAAGAGTGATATCACATAATATTTGAATTTCTCTGACATATCATTTAGTATGATAATCTCTAGGTACATCCATGTTTTTGTAAATGGCATTATTTTATTCATTTTACGGATGAGTAATATTCCATTATAGATATATCATATCTTTTTACAAGACTTGTATATTTTTATAACCATGTCCAAAGAGGAAAACAAAAATCCACAAAATGAAGTGGCCATACCACTTAGAAAGAAGAAAATAAAAGATTAGCCAATACTACTAGTAAATTATATTTCCCAAGAGAATAGTGGCCTGTTCAGAGACTGTGAATAATACAAATATTTATCCTAAAATCAAATTAGTGAACTATTTCTTCTATTTTAGATATAGAGTTCTAGTAAGATTTCAGAACCCCTTTAATTCCCCAAACTTATGCTAAATACCAGTTAATCAAAACCCTAAAATCTTATACCTGGAACAGGGATTCTCATTATAGATGTAAAGACTTTTAGGACTTCCCACGTGGTGCAGCGGTAAAGTATCTGCCTGCCAATGCAGGAGACACAGGAGATGCGGGTTCAATAGCTGGGTCAGGAAGATCCCCTGGAGAAGTAAATGAAACCCATTCCAATACTCTTTCCTGGAAAACCCCTTGGACAGAAGAGCCTGGTGGTCTACAGTCCATGGGTGTCGCAAAGAGTCAGACAGGACAAGCACACGTGTTAACTTCCTAAACTAGTATAAGTCCAAGTTAATCAAAACCCAAAAATCTGATATCTAGGACTCTTATTATATATGTAAAGACTTTTAAAAAATAAAATAATACTGTGATGATTGCATTCATCCTTTAATGTGAATGAAATTCTATCATTTGGGTTCCATATACTGACCACATTTAAATTCTCACAAAACCTTTGTGAGGAAGGCATTACTAGACATTTCTGAAGGTGAGAGAGCTGCATGTAAGATATAAAATACTTTTGAATTCCTGAGGGCAATAGTATTTGAACCCATATCTGTCTGCGTGTCAAGGAAACATTATGCCCTGTGGAATGAAATCAGGACCCGTGGGGACAATGTTAGTCATGGTTGCAAGCTGACACAAAGGGAACTAGACTAATAACAGATACTGGGACCATTAGATGACGTCAGAAAATGCTCCTGCTAGGAAATTTGACATGAGAAATATGAAGTAGATGAGGCAGTGGCTATCCATGTATCTTACTCCATTTTTAACCTAGACTCTGGCATGTCCAATAGAGATTTCAAAATCAATGTGTCAAAAATAAATTTCCTCATTTGTACCTTCAAAATTCTTACTCCAATCATCTTCCCTATCTCAGCTCAATAGATGGCACTATCTTTAATCTCTCTGCTCAAAAAGCCATTAAATATGTGTACTTAGTTTTCATTTGGAAATTATCTTTTTAAAAATAAGTTCTAAGAGGGCTGGGATGCTTTCTATCTTGTTAATAACCATTTTAATCCAACTTTTAATGTACAGTACAAGGTAGACAGTATATAAATTATCTCTTAATCAGAGATCAAGATTGGGTTTATAACTAAAGTATGTCAAAGGTCAAGATAATCAGAAACTGAGGAATAGAGAAAGCAAGAGTAGAAAAAAGTGCTCACAAAGGAAGGGCCTCCAGTTTTCCACTCAGCAAGTAAGGGGCCTCCTTCCTAATGACAAGTAAAAAGCTTCATTACTGCAAAGTAAACAATTCTTCTTAGATTTGTCAGAGAGTATGCTCGAAAGGTAATTTGGTGCTTCCAGCATTGGAACTATCAAGAAGAGAACACGGAGCGTCAGGATTAGGAGAGCAGAAGAAACCCTTGAGCGCAAACATCCGTGGGAACTAATGTGGAGGCAAAAAACTCGAGCTGTAGCTGACAGACTGCTAGAGGCTTAGTGTGGACAGAGCGAGGAGACAAAACATGATGGAGATCCAGTCACGGGGGGGCCCCCACACTTAAGTGAATTTCACCGCCAAGACCTCACCGATGGTCACAGTGTGTGATAAGGAAAATCTCCTTTGGATTCTGGCAAGGGGAGTAGTAAAAGAATCTTTTTTTGAGATACAGCAGAGCACTTTATTCCTCTTATAAAGATCAGTCCTCAAGAGAAATGTGTTAACCAGACACTAAGCTCCTGGGGTTTTATCACAGCGTAACTAGCCTGGCGGTGGGGGGAGGGGGGGGGCAATATATCCAACTTCAGGCAACTCTAGCCATGCTGACTCATCTAAGAAGAGGGGAACATATTAAGTTTATGTGTGAAATTTACTGAAATCTAAGTATGTTACTACAGAACACTTCTCCCCCACACCTTACCATCACACTTTTAAAGACCTGTTTAACAGCAGTTTCTTTTACTGAGTACATCAAGTTGGATGATCAAGGGAAAATTTCAAGATCAATAAAAGGCAAAAACAGTCTGAGGAAAAAAGAGCAAGCATCAGAACTAGACTCTGATATGACAGTTTTGCTGGAATTATGAGATCAGGAATTTAAAACAACCACGATTAAGATGGTTAAAGTAAGCAACATTGAAGAAGAGACAGGCAGTGTAGAAGAGAGATGAAAATCCTAAAAGTGGGAAAGAAGAAATGCAAGAGATCAAGAGCACTGTAACAGGAATGAAGAATGCTTTTGATGGACTCATTAGTTTTTGACATGGCTGAGGAAGGAATCTCTGAATTTGAGGACATTTCAATGGAAACTGCCAAAACTGAAGAGCAAAAAGTAAACAGACTGAAAAGAACAGAATATTCAAGATCTGTGGGAGAATGAAAAAAATGTAACATACACATAATGGGAAATTCAGAATGAGAGAAAGGAAAATGATAAATATTTGAAACAATAATGACGGAGAATGCCCCACAAATAAGGGGCTTCCCTTGTAGCTCAGTCGGTAAAGAATCTGCCTGCAGTGCAGGAGACCCAGGTTCGATCCCTGGGTTGGGAAGATCCCCTGGAGAAGGAAATGGCAACCCACTCCATTATCCTTGCCTGGAAAATCCCATAGAGAGAGGAACCTGGTGGATTGCAGTCCATGGGGTCGCAAAGAGTCGGGCACGACTGAGTGACTAACACTAACACTAACACACAAAGTCAGACAACAATGCACAGGTCCATACTACCTCTACTTCTGCTTCATTGACTATGCTAAAGCCTTTGACTGTGTGGACCACAAGCCTTTGACTGCGTGGATCGCAACAAACGGTGGAAGATTCTTCAAGAGATGGGAACACCAGACCACCTCACCTACCTCCTGAAATATCTGTATGCATGTCAAGAAGCAACGGTTAGAACTGGACATGAAACAACAGACTGGTTCTAAATTGGGAAAGGAGTACATCAAGGTTGTATATTGTCACCCTGCTTATTTAACTTAAATGCAGAGTACATCATGTGAAATGCTGGGCTGGATGAAGCACAAGGCGAAATCAAGATTGCCAGGAGAAATATCAACAACCTCAGATATGCAAATAATATCACCCTTATGGCAAAAGCAAGGAGGAACTAGAGAGCCTCTTTTTTAAATTAATTTATTTTAATTGGAGGCTAATTACTTTACAATATTGTAGTGGTTTTTGCCATACATTGAAATGAATCAGCCATGGGTGTACATCTTGATGAAAGTGAAAGAAGAGAGTGAAAAAGGCTGGCTTAAAATCCAACATTCAAAAAACCATGGTCATGGTATCCTGTCCCATCACTTCATGGAAAATAGATGGGAAAACAATGGAAACAGTGGTAGACTATGTTTAGGGGCTCCAAAATCACTGCAGATGGTGACTACAGCCATGAAATAAAATGACACTCCTTGGAAAAAAAAGCTTTGACAAACCTAGACAACATATTAAAAGGCAGAGACATTACTTTGCCAACAAAGGTCCATCCAGTCAAAGCTATGGTTTTTCCAGTAGTCATGTATGGATGTGAGAGTTGGATTATAAAGAAAGCTGAGTGCTGTAAAAGTGGTGCTTTTGAACTGTGGTGTTGGAGAAGACTCTTGAAAGTCCCTTGAACGGCAAAGAGATCCAAGCAGTCAATCCTAAAGGAAATCAGTCCTGAATATTCATTGGAAGGACTGATGCTGAAGCTGAAGCTTCAATTCTTTGGCTATCTTATGCAAAGAACTGACTCATTGGAAAAGACCCTAATGCTGGAAAGATTGAAGGCAGGAGGAGAAGGGGATAACAGAGGATGAGATGGTTGAATGGCATCACCAACTCAATGGACATGAGTTTGAGCAAGCTCCGGGAGTTGTTGATGATCACAGAGCCTGGCATGCTACAGTCTGTGGGGTCACAAAGAGTCAGGCATGGCTGAGCAACTGACTGAATCTGCAGACAGAGGAAACTCAGGGACTACCATCAAGATAAAAGTCTAGACATACATGGTTTTCCAAGGAGAGAAAATAGAAGATAAAAATAAATTCTCAAAAATACCAACAGGGAATAGGGGGCAGATATATTTTGCATGCTACTGCTACTGCTAAGTCACTTCAGTCATGTCTAACTCTGTGTGACCCCTTAGATGGCAGCCCACCAGGCTCCCCCGTCCCTGGGATTCTCCAGGCAAGAACACTGGAGTGGGTTGCCATTTCCTTCTCCAATGCATGAAAGTGAAAAGTGAAAGTGAAATCGCTCAGTCGTGTCCGACTCTTAGCGACCCCATGGACTGCAGCCTACCAGGCTCCTCCACCCATGGGATTTTCCAGGCAAGAGTACTGGAGTGGGGTGCCATTGCCTTCTCCAGTATTTTGCATATAGATGACCAAATATGAGCATTTCATCTAACTTTTTTCATAGAAATCAAGCAAGCAAAAAGAAAGCAGAGTGAAATATTTAAAGTACTTAGAGAGAAACAGCAACAAAAACCCAGAATTATGTATCCAATATAATTATTCTTAATTATCCTTTAAAAGTAAAGGGAAAATAAAGGCTTTCTCTGGCAAAAAAATAAATAAATAAATAAAATTGAGGGAATTTGCTGCCAGTAGACCTGTCTTGCAAAAAATGTTGAAAGAAATTCCTCAGAGAAAAGGAAAATTATATAAATCAAAAACTTGAATCTACATGAAGAAAGGGAAAAAAATCTGAGAAGGAATAAACAAAGGTAAAATAAAAGCTTTCATTTTTTCAATCCTAATTGAACCAACAGACAGTAACAATGTGTTATATATAACACATTGTTACATATGTATAAGCAAAATTACTGCTTATGCATAAGCAAAATGAGTGACAGCAATGATATAAAGGATGGAAGGAGGAATCAATATTGTTATTATAAGATATTCACAGAATTTGTGACACAGTACAGTGCTATTTCAAAGGGGACTTGGAAGATGGATCAAAAGAAATATTGTTGTCAGAGAATGCTTTATGTTTTCCTCTTTAAGAGTTTCATAGTGTCCAGTCTCATATTTAGACCTTTAGTCCATTTTGAGTTTATTTTTGTATGTGGTACTAAAGAATACTCTAATTTCATTCTTTTACAGATAGCTGTCCAGTTTTGCCAGCACCATTTGTTGAAGAGACTGTGTTTCCACCATTTAAAGCAGCCTTGGACTTGTATATTGCAAACTCTAGGGTGATCACTAATTTTTTTTTTTAAAGTAACCCATATGCTAAGAAAGAAAAGAAAACTGAATTATTTAAAATGCTTAAAAAATCAGAAAAAAATAAGTAAAAGGCAAAAATAGAATTATAGATCAATGACAAGAAATTATAGAGAATGATATTGTATCTGGCAGATTTTAATATAACAACAATCACTATGAACTACTCAATGGTTATTTTTTCCCCATTTTTCAAATCCTTTCTTTATTTCCTGAGATGAATACATAAATCAGTGGCTGAGGGGCAAGGCGTGAGTACAAAACAGAAATGGGCAGCATATACATGGCAGGAGAGGCTGTGAAGGGCCCACCCCTGTGGGACACTGCCCCCTATCCTGGGCAGGAGCCAAAGATCAATAAAAGCCATGATGAGTCTATCAACTTTAAAAGATTGTAAGAGTAGATTTAAAAACAAGATCCAACTATACGTTGTCTATAAGAAATCACCTTCAAATAGATTAACACATAAATATTAAAAGTAAATGGATGCAGAAAGATAAATAATGCAAATACCAATCAGAAGAAAGCAGGAGTCGCTGTATTAACTTCTGATAGAACAGACTTCAGACCAAGGAAATGTATTGGGGTAAAGAGGAGAATTGCACAATCTATGGCAGAAAGTGAAGAGGAGCTAAAAAGCCTCTTGATGAAAGTGAAAGTGGAGAGTGAAAAAGTTGGCTTAAAGCTCAACATTCAGAAAACAAAGATCATGGCATCTGGTCCCATCACTTCATGGCAAATAGATGGGGAAACAGTGGAAACAGTGTCAGACTTTATTTTGGGGGGCTCCAAAATCACTGCAGATGGTGATTGCAGCCATGAAATTAAAAGATGCTTACTCCTTGGAAGAAAAGTTATGACCAACTTAGATAGCATATTGAAAAGCAGAGACATTACTTTGCCAACAAAGGTCCATCTAGTCAAGGCGATGGTTTTTCCAGTGGTCATGTATGGATGTGAGAGTTGGACTGTGAAGAAAGCTGAGCACCGAAGAATTTATGCTTTTGAACTGTGGTGTTGGAGAAGACTCTTGAGAGTCCCTTGGACTGCAAGGAGATCCAACCAGTCCGTTCTGAAGGAGATCAACCCTGGGATTTCTTTGGAAGGAATGATGCTAAAGCTGAAACTCCAGTACTTTGGCCACCTCATGCAAAGAGTTGACTCATTGGAAAAGACTCTGATGCTGCGAGGGATTGGGGGCAGGAGAAGAAGGGGATGACCGAGGATGAGATGGCTGGATGGCATCACTGACTCGATGGATGCGAGTCTGAGTGAACTCCGGGAGTTGGTGGTGGACAGGGAGGCCTGGCGTGCTGCAATTCATGGGGTCACAAAGAGTCGGACACGACTGAGCAACTGAACTGAACTGAACTGAACTGAAAGGGATCAATTTGTCAAAAAGACATAATGATCCTTAGCATGTAAATGCATCACAACAGAGCATCAAAATACATGAAATTAAAACAGAATTGCAAGTTGAAATCTATGTATCCATTACTATAGTTGGAAACTTAAACATTCCTCTTTGTCAGATATGGATAGATCCATTTGGATAGAAGGCAGAAAATTAGTAAGTATATAGAGCATTGAAATTAATTAATTGCATAAATATTCATTTGGACTTATGTCCAATCAGCTTTATATAAAAGACAACTGGGCCATAAAGTTACCTTAGCAAATTTAAAAGAATTGAAATCACACAATGTCTACTCTCAATCAACAATGGAATTAAGATAAAATGAGTATCAGAACAATACCTGGAAAATCTCAAAACAGTTGGATATTAGTATGCTTCTAAAAACATGTATGAAAGAAGAAATCTCAGGAGAGATAAATATTTTGGACTAAATGAATATAAAAACATAATTTATCAGATCAATTGGATGTAGTGAAAGCAGTGCTAAAAGGCCTAGCTAATACAATAAAACAAGAAAAAGAAGCAAAAGGTATACAGCCTGGGAAGAAAGAGAGAAAACTGTCTTCATTTGCAGATGGCATGACCATCTGCATAGAAAATCCAAAAGAATTAACAGCAAAAGAATTTTCTGGAGGTAAGAAGCCAATGTAGCAGGATTACAGGATCCAGCGTTAATATAGGAAAGTCAATAAAATTTTTATATACCAGTAATAAATAAGTGGAAAATGAAATTAAAACAGTGTTATATGCATTAACACCCTCAAACATAAAATGTTTATCTATAAATGTATCAAAGTATGTAAAGATTTATGTGAGGAAACTTCTAGAACTGTGATGAACGCAGACAAAGGAAAATTAAATAAGTAGAGAGATATCCCAGATTCTGGAATAGAAAGAATCAGTATTTTTAAGATTTCAGTTCATACCAAAATGATCTATAGCTTCAATGTAATTCCTATGTAATCCCTATCAAATCCCAGCAAGATACTCTGTGAATATCAACAAACTATTTCTAAAGTTTATGCAGAGGGAAGTGACCAAGATGACATAGTAGGAAGTCTCTGAGCTCACCTCCTTCCAAAGGTGCACCCAAAATACAGCTGTTTCAGAGCAACAATATGTGACAGTGACCTGAAGACTCCCAGTAAAAATTTTTCACAGCTAAAAGATACAAAGAAGGAACCGGAGTGAGATGGGATGGGACGGACAAAGGCATAGTACAGTCAAGACTCCTACTCCAGGTAAGTGGCCCACAGATGGGAGAATAATTACAATTGTAGAGGTTCTCCCCAAGGAGCCAAGGGCCCAAGCCTTTTGGGCTCCCAGGAAGATATTGTATGGAGAAGATGACCTGCCAGAATGTCTGGTTGAAGGTGGAGCCTACAAACAAGAGAAGAGGAAGGCAGCGTGAAATGGTTTTGCTCTAAAGGACTCACACAAAATATCACATGCTCTAAGTTCCAATGCAGAGACTGTGATTTAAATGGACCCCGGATCAGACCCACCTGCTGCCATTTGGAGAGTCTCCTGAAGAGGCAGATGACAACTGGGACTCCCCCTGGGAAACAGACACTATGGCAGCCCAATTAAGGATCTTATTCTACTGTAAAAATCCTGATGCTGAAAAGTGTCACTTTGGAGTATTCTCTCTACTTCATTGGGCTTCCCTGGTAGCTCAGCTGATAAAGAATAGATCTGCAATGTAGGAGACCTGGGTTCAATGCCTGGGTTGAAAAGATCCCCTGGAGAAGGGAATAGCTACTCTCTCCAGTATTCTGGCCTGGAGGATTCCAAGGACTGTATAGTCCATGAGGTTGCAAAGAGTCAGACACAACTGAGTGACTCACCCTCACTTTTTCTCTAGTT
Source organism: Capricornis sumatraensis (assembly GCF_032405125.1). NCBI lineage: Eukaryota > Metazoa > Chordata > Mammalia > Artiodactyla > Bovidae > Capricornis > Capricornis sumatraensis. The sequence continues at coordinate 48,160,152 of NC_091085.1, read as the reverse complement.
CATTAGCATCAGGGACTCACCTGTCCACCAGCCAGTCAACAGCAGTTCTAGGAGCCCAAGATCAAGCACTTATCTATGTGGGGTCACAACACAATTTATGAGCCCATGGGCACCCAGCTGCAGGTCTCCCTGAAGACCCTCCCACCACCAGCACTCCTTCCCCACCAGCTGCCTCAAGAGTAGGCCCACACACCAGCTAGCTCAGGACCCAGCCCCACTCACCAGTAGTCCAATGCCAGTTTCAGGATTTCCAGGGCTCTGTCCCCATCAAGCAGATTGACACCAGTCCTGGGATTATTGTCCCCAGGCCTCCTGGACAGCAATCCTTGGATGCAGCCACACACACCACCAGGCCAGTGACAGACCCAGGACTCTGTAGTTCTTGCAGCCAGCCTTGTTAGAACATGTCCCACCCACCAGTGACTGGCAGCCATCTCATGACACAGAGTCTGGCAACTGACTAACTTGGGGAGCAGTCCCACCTACCAGCATACGCATTGCAGTCAGCCCCAGCACAACAGAAGGGCCCACTCAGCCCACATAGGGGACACCTCTAGAGCACATAGCTCTGGGGACTAGAGGGGAGTATGCTGCTGGGCCCCATTGATCATCTCCTACATAAGTTAACTTCTCCAAGATCAGGAACTGTAAGTGACCTACATATCATATGCAAATAGAAAGAATCAGGCAAAATCAATGAAGGAAAAAGATACAACTCCAGAAGAAGGACTAAGCAAAGTGGACCTGAACAGTCTACCCAATAAAGAAGTTCAAGGTAATGATCATAAAGATGTTCAATAAGCTCAGAAGATTGGATGAACATAATGAGAAATTTAACAAAGAGCTAAGCAATATCAAGGAGAACCAAACAGAGCTGAAGTACACACAAAATACAAAAAAGGAATCAATCCTAGATTAGAAGACACAGAGGAACAGATCAACAATCTAAAAAACGGAATAGTGGAAATCACTGAAGACAAACAGAAGGGAAAAAAAAATTAAAACAAAGAAGACAGTTTAAGAGACCTTTGTGACAACATTAAACATACTAACATTTGCAATATAAGGTCTCAGAAGAAAAGAAAGAGAAAGGAGAGAGAATTTTTTGAAGACGTAATAGTAGAAAATTTCCCTAACCTGGGAAAAGAAACAGATAACCAAGTCTAGGAAGAACAGGGAGTCCTAAACAAGATCAACCCAAAGAAGTCCACACCAAGACCTACTGCAATTAAAATGGAAAAAATTAAAGATAAAGAGAAAACCTTAAAAATAGCTGGTTACATACAAGGAAACTCCCATAAGTTTACCAGCTGACTTTTCAGCAGAAACTCTGCAAATATTTTTGTAGAGAAACAAAAACTGAAAGAGAGCAGCACCACTAAACTGGCTTTTCAAGTATGTTGAAGGGACTTCTCTAAGTGGAAATTTTCAGAGCTAGAAATACGAAACTTACCAAGTGAAACAATTAATCTCGTTGGTTAGCCACATGTAAAGTAAAGGAAGTGGATCAACCGCTTACAAAGATAATAGGAAGGTTAAAAGTCAAAAGTAATAAAAAAAAATCTATATCCACAATAAGTAGTTAAGGGATGTAAAAAACAAAAAGATGTAAAATATGATTTCAGTAATATTAACTGTGAGCAAGGTGATCTCATGGGGACAGCAGTGAGTGACCCTGAAGCAGGATCTTAGCTCTTTTCCCAGGAATTGAACCTGGGTAGCCTGGGTGAAAACCAGGAAACCTAGCTGTTAGACCACCAGCAGCTAGTGGCTAGAAGAAAAGTTCCCCTAGCTCGTTCCCTGTTTGAAAGCAAGAATGTTTCAAGGAGTCAAAAACAGGTACAAGTTTGTTATTAGAAACATAGCATGACAAGTGAGAGAGCACACAGCAAAACAGTTTGTTTAGTTAAGTCAGCAGCATGGCCGAGGGTTCAACATGGCAGAGTAGAAGGACCTGTGCTCATCTCCTCCTACTAAAGCAACAAAATCACAACTAGCTGTTTAAAAACCATTGACAGGAAAATGCTGGAACCCACCAAGAAAAGATACTTCACATCCAAAGACAAAGAAGCCACAGCAAGATGGTAGGAGGGGCATAATTATGATAAAATCAAATCCCATACCCACCAGCTGTGTGACCCACAAACTGGATAACAATAATACCAAAGAAGTTCTACTTTTGCGAAGGCTCTGAAGTCCATTTCAGGCTTCCTAGCCTTGGGATCCAACAAAGGGACTGGGAATCTCTACCAAATCTGACCTTGAAGGCCAATGGGATTTGATTACAGGACTGAGGGAAACAGAGACTCCAGTCTTAAAGGGCACAAACAAAATTTCTTGCCCTCCAAGATCCAGAGGAAAGGAGCACTAATCCCACAGACTGAATCAAAACTACCCATTAGTGTTGCAGGATCTCCTATGGAGGCATGGGTCAGCAGGGGCTCACCACAAAGATGAGGGTACTGGCAGCAGAAGTCTTGGAAGGACCCATTTGGTGTAAGCCCTCTTGGAGGTACCATTAACCCTGCCACAGAGCCCATAGACCCCAGGGCCAGGTCACCTCTGGCCTAACAGCTACCAGGGAGGAGTTGCAACCCCACCCATCAGCAGATAATTGGATTAAAGCTTTATTAAGCAAGGTCCTCGGCTTTCCTTGTAGCTCAGTCCATAAAGAATCTGCCTGCAATGCAGGAGACCTGGGTTTGATCCCCGGGTTGGGAAGATCCACTGGAGAAGGAAATGGCAACCTATTCCAGTATCCTTTCCTGGAAAATCTCATGGACAGAGGAGCCTGGTGGACTACGGTCCATGGTGTCGCAAAGAGACGGGCATGACTGAGAGACTAACACTTACTTACTTAAGCAAGACCCTGCCCACCAGAGTAAGACCTGATTTGTCCCAATAATGGGCCCTCTCATCAAGAAGCCTACCCAACCCTTTTAGGGCAGAGGGCAGACAGAAGAAGCAAGAAGAACCTCACAGCAGCTAGAACAAAAACCACATGAGAATAAATCAAGATGAAAAAGCAGGAAGTTATGTCCCAGATGAAGGGACAAGATAAAACCCAGGAAAACAACTAAATGAAGCTGAGATAGGCAACCTTCCAGAAAATGAATTCAGAATAATGGTAGTGAAGATGATCCAGGATCTTGAGCAAACAATGGAGAAGGTGAAAGAACTGTTTACTAAAACCTACAAGAACTAAAGAACAAACTGAGATGAATAATAATACACTGGGAGAAACCAATAGCAGAATAACTGAGGCAGAAGAATGGATAAATGACCTGGAGGACTGAATGGTGGAAATCATTGTTGCAGAAAAGAACATAGAAAAAAGAATGAAACAATCAAACAAAATAAATGAAGACAACCCAAGAGACCTTTGGGATAACATTAAATACACAAATATTTGCACCATAGGGGTCCCAGAGGAGAAGAAAGAGAGAAAGGACCTGAGAAAATAGCAGAGATAATAGCTGAAAACTTCCATAACATGTGAATTGAAATAGTCAACCAAATCTAGGAAGCACAGAGAGTCCCAGGCAGGATAAACCCAAGGAGGAACACACCAAGACACAGTAATCAAAGTGACAAAAATTAAAGACAATGAGAAAATATTTAAAGCAACAAGGGACAAAAGATAACATACAAGGGAACTCGCATCAGTCTATCAGCTGATTTCTCACCTGAAATTCTACAAGCCAGAAGAGAATGGAAAGATATATTTAAAGTGATGAAAGGGTAGAACCTATAACAAAGATTTTTCTACCCAATAAGACTCTCCTTCAGATTTGATGGAGAAATCAAAAGCTCTCCAGACAAGCAAAAGTTAAGAGAATTCAGCATCACCAAGCCAGCTTTACAACAAATGCTAATGGGACTTCTCTAGGCAGGAAACACAAGAGAAGGAAAAAATCTACAGAAAATAAATGCAAAACAATTAAGAAAATGGTAATAGGATCAGATCATATATATCTAAAATGACCTCAAATGTAAGTGGATCAAATGCACCAATCAAAAGGCATAAACTGGTTGGGGGGAATAAAAACATGTGCATGCATGCACTTCCACCTACCGTATCACTCTACTTGACCCCCCCCCCAAATTGCATGTAATTATTTTGTATTGTTAGGTTAATCATTTTCCCATTATGGCTTGCAATTGTAATTATCTTTAATTTTTTATCTGGCAATTGATTGTGAAAACTGATAACCATCTTTTACTATGGTGATTATGTAATTTTACTCAATAACATTGTATAATAATTTGTCAATGGAAAAATAATAGAATTCTGTATCACCAAAACTGCCATGTAATGGAAAAATCTATAATCACGTTTTAAAACACAGCTATATATCATAATTATCTTGGAATTTTTTGAAAGATACAAATGCCCAGGTATTACTTTTTTCTCCAAAGCTCCAGATGTATTTCCAATGAGCAGCAGTGTTTCAAAACAACAGGACAATATGTTGATCTTTTATCTAGTTTGTTTCACTTTACAGTTATTTTGAAGTCTCCACTGGAGATAAAATCCAGCTATTTACACTGTTCCTGCTGTTATTTCTAAGTGAAAGTATAAATAGGGAGCTGGTTGTAAATACCCAACCTGGAGTCCATCTATCTCCTGCCTTACAGGAAGTAGAAAAATGCAAAAAGCAATATTCTCAAACTTAAGAGATCATCAACTTAAAATAATCATATGTATCTGTAATGTATTTATATAAGATGATGAAGGTCCAAAAAACTTATTGCAGTAATTATTTCATGAGGCATATAAATAAAACAATTATGTTGTACACCCTAAACTTATCCAGTGCTGTATATCAATTATGTCTCAATACAACTGGAATAAAAGTATACGAAATAGATAGGCAAAAGAGAGGTGCCAATGAAACACTGAAAGAGAAGAACAAAGTTGAAGGACTGATACTGCTTGACTTCCTGATTTACTATAAAGCTACAGTAATCAAGATAGTAGATTACTGATGAAAATAAACACAGATCCATGGAACAGAATAGAGAGCTCAGGAATAAATCTACATAAATAGGGTCAACTGACATTCGACAAATGAGCAAAGGTGGTACAATGGATCCAAGATAGTGTTTTCATCTAGTGGTGCTGAACAACAGGACGCCAACCTGCAAAAAAATGACTTTAGGTTTGGGAGTGAAACTTTCAGTGCAATAACAAGGGTACAATCTAAGAAAGGCAGTGTTGTTAAGCTGGGCTTCATTTAAATTTAACATTTCTGCATCTCTGGGAATGGCATTGTGTTTTACTACAATGGTAGATACAGGCCAATATACATTTCTCCAGACCCATGACCTGAAGAACATCAAGACTGCATCCTAATGTTCAACTATCAGTTCAGTTCAGTTCAGTTGCTCAGTTGTGTTCGACTCTTTGCGACCCCATGAATCACAGCCCGCCAGGCCTCCCTGTCCATCACCATCTCCCGGAGTTCACTCAGACTCAAGTCCATTGAGTCTGTGATGCCATCCAGCCATCTCATCCTCTGTCGTCCCCTTCTTCTCCTGCCCCAAATCCCTCCCAGCATCAGAGTTTTTTCCAATGAGTCAACTCTTAGTGGCCAGAGTACTGGAGCTTCAGCTTTAGCATCATTCCTTCCAAAGAAATCCCAGGGTTGATCTCCTTCAGAATGGACTGGTTGGATCTCCTTGCAGGCCAAGGGACTCTCAAGAGTCTTCTCCAACACCACAGTTCAAAAGCATCAATTCTTTGGCACTCAGCCTTCTTCACAGTCCAACTCTCACATCCATACATGACCATAGGAAAAACCATAGCCTTGACTAGACAGACCTTAGTTGGAAAAGTGATGTCTCTGCTTTTCAATATGCTATCTAGGTTATCATAACTTTTCTTCCAAGGAGTAAGCGTCTTTTAATTTCATGGCTGCAATCACCATCTGCAGTGATTCTGGAGCCCAAAAAAATAAAGTCTGACACTGTTTCCACAGTTTCCCCATCTATTTCCCATGAGGTGATGGGACCGGATGCCATGATCTTCGTTTTCTGAATGTTGAGCTGTAGGCCAACTTTCTCGCTCTCCTCTTTCACTTTCATCAAGAGGCTTTTTAGCTCCTCTTCACTTTCTGCCATAGGGTGGTGTCACCTGCATATCTGAGGTTATTGATATTTCTCCCGGCAATCTTGATTCCAGCTTGTGTTTCTTCCAGCCCAGTGTTTCTCATGATGTACTCTGCATATAAGTTAAATAAGCAGGGTGACAATATACAGCCTTGATGTACTCCTTTTCCTATTTGGAACCAGTCTGTTGTTCCATGTCCAGTTCTAACTGTTGCTTCCTGACCTGCATACAGATTTCTCAAGAGGCAGCTCAGGTGGTCTGGTATTCCCATCTATGGTCTCTGAGAAATAATGCTATATATGTAGGTTCATCAATTGTAGCAAATTGTATCACTTGGGTGGGGGATGTTGATATCAGGGGAGGTTATGCTTGTGGGAGGTGCAGCGATGTATAGAAATCTCTGAACCTTCTGATCAGTCTTGCTGTGAATCTAAAACTGCTCTAAAATAAAGTTTATGAAGATAAAGTGGTCATGAGAGAAGTTAGGAGATATACCAAAAGAATCAGAGTCTGAAGTACTTGTCTTATAAATGAAGGAATCAGAAAATGTAGATTCACAAACTCTTCCTTCTGAGGCCCCAGATCTTCCAGTGTGAGGTTCTATCTGGTCTAGAGTTCCTACCGTGGCTGCTCTAGGATTTTTATGCTTTCAACCTCTCTTATAGCTTTTTACATATTTAAAGCTACCCTGTCCCTAGCGTTTGAATTACTGAGAGTCTCCATTTTCTGAATTAATAAAAATCCAAAAGAAAATGAGAGAAAAAATCAGGAGTGCTGAGAGAGAAAGAAAGCATGGTATTTGGCACGTGAAATAAACAGAATTTTAAGAGGTCTGTCACAAGTGTAGTCAAATATGAAAAAAAGCTGAAAAGTGCCTAATGGAAGTATGATTAAAATGCCATAAATGTGCAAGTGTGTATGTGTGTGTGTGTGTGTGTGTGGTGAATATAAAGCTGTGGGGTGTCAGTGAGCGCAGACACAGTAGGAGAGTGGACATAGTAGGAGCTGATTACCAGTTGCACTAATTTAAATACATATATTTAACCCTGACAGTAGATTGAACACATACAAATTGAATTATTTGATGTTTTTCTGTGCCTTTAAGAATTTGAAACTTTTAATAAGATGTCTCCAGTCCCTTGAGATTTGTTTACATTTTGCCTGAACATCACTACCTTCCTGCATATTTCTATAAACCTAATTATAGTTTTCTATTTTGCTGTAAAAATTCACTACAGCTTTAGTGGCTTAAACACATGCAAAGTGTTTATAAATCTTACCATTTTATAGGTAAGAGATCTGACACAGGTCTCACTGGGATAAAATCAAAGTGTCACTGCTCTGGGTTGCTTTTTGGAGACTCTAAGAGAGTCTGCTGGCCCTGGACTCCTGGTCCTTCCCTTGATCTGAAAAGTGAGTAAAAATGCACTGTCACATCACAGCACTAAACTCCCTCCCCTGTTTCCTCCTTCTGTTCTTAAGGACACTTGGGATGACGCTGGGCCGACCAATTCACTCAGGATAATATCTCTATTACTCAAATGCTCCGCCATTAAAAGGAATGAAATCAGGTTACCGGGTAGAAACATGGATGGACCTAGAGACTGTCATACAGAATGGAGTGAGATAAGTCAGACAGAGAAAAACAAATATCAAATATTAACACATATATGTGGAATCTAGAAAAAATGTACAGATGCTATAGAGAACAAACTGATGGATACCAAGGGGGAAGAGGAGGTGTGGGATGAATTGGGAGATTGGATTGACATGTATGCACTACTGTGTCTAAAACAGATAACCAATGAGACCCTACTGTATAGAACAGGGAACTCTACTCAGTGCTCTGTGGTGACCTAAATGGGGAGGAAATCCAAAAAAGGCGGAGCATATGTATAGCTGATTCACCTTGGTGTAGAGCAGAAACTAACAGAACATTGTAAAGCAACTGTACTGCAATAAAAGTTAATTTAAAAATAAATTAAAATCAACTGATTAGCAACAGTAATCCCACCCAAACCGTAATTCCCCTTTGCCAGGTGACAAAACCTATTCCGGGTCCTGAGGACAAGGAGGTAGACAGCTTGGAGCTCACTAGTGCCCCCACCATACTCCTGTGTCCCTCTCTCCACCTGCTTGGGGGCTGCACCTGGTCATCCATGTCACCTCATTCCAAATAACAGCCAACACTTATTGAGTGCTACCTGTATGCTGATCACATGATGGAACCACACAAATACTGTGTGTGGAAGGGTGAGGAAGGGAAGAGAAAGTCCCTCTAATTCCTATATATCTGAAACCTCCCTTCTCTGCTTCATCTCAGACATGCAGCTCACTGCTACTGCTCCAGCCCTATAAATTTTAGCCAAAAGAAATTATTCCTCCTTCTGGGAAAGAATCTATGGGCATACACTTTCTTCCCCACACATCCACACTCGCACTGCAGGTGTATGCCACATTGTCACTGCTGCAGTGCTTCTGGATATCAATCATTCCATTTTAGTGAACGATTATGTTGTTCTACAATTAAATAAAAAGTATTTTAAGTTCTGGAAGTTACTATGAATACTTTTTTAGGAATAGACTGTACTGAGGATCAGGCTTTGGGCGGGGGGTCTTTCTATTTCTGTTTCAAAGTAAAATTCATTATTGTTGCTGTTGCTTTGGAAGAAGTGGGATGCTGTTCCCATGGCAACACATAGATATTAGAAGCCTCCTTCATTGCTCTCACCCCAACCCTTCTTTCTCATCCTCTCTTCCTCCCTTCCCTTCTTTCTATCTTCCTTCCTTCAATTAAAACATTATCAAGACACTCATAAATTCAGAACCCTTTTTTACATTAGCCCACATTTCTGTAAGTACTGCAAAAATAGTACTTGCATTTTACTATAAAATTTCTTTAGGAAACAGTCTCTAGGCAAAACAAAGAGGTCTCCACATATTTTTCTGCATCTTTAGATTGTGGTCAAGATGGTGTTTTAAATTTAAGTGCACATGAGCAAACACTGTTCCTTTCAAAAGACCAAGGAAATAAATATTTTATGCAGAAGAAGATTAGATTTTAAAAATGCCTACTTACGGCCTATTACTTGAAATTTGGATTACTGAAAGAATCGAAAACAAGATCTGAATCAAGATAAAAGCTTTTACCATTCTTCCCAGCAAGAGATTGCCCTTGTCATAATATAACCAGAGTTTGAATCATTTTCTAAGATCAAGCATTCCACTTACACATAGACTTCTTTCCTCTAAGAATATGAATTATCACCAAAGATGCAGTTATCCATGGATCAGAGATGCTCATTGGTCCAGAGGATAAAATTTCACATCAGTTAATTAGAAATAAAGCAAGCAACAACCATTTAATACTTATTTACTTTTCAAAGCATAAAGGGAATTGGTGGTAATCAGAACCAACACAGGACCGACGTTAAAATGCCTTTCATTTCATTTGATATCCTTGTGTTCCTTCATTCTATGGTATAATTAGTGACTATGACACAGCTATTTCTGGAGTCATTCAGCACTTGTCTTCCCACCAAGATGTGGGCATTCCCAGCGCTTGGCTAACTGCTCATGGCACCAGAAACCAACCTTCACCAATATGTATCTGTTGCTGCCTCATCCAGGTGCCCCCCTTTCTATGACATCTCCCTCCCACTGTCTGTCCCACAAATATCATTGCTTCTCTAATCAACATCAGGATTTCTGTCCTAAAGATTCAAAGGTAGAAATATTTCTAGATCTGATCCCTTCCTCCATCATTAAGTCATGGGGGAGAGAATCATATACAGTGTCTTTCAAATACTGAAGGAGTATTTTAAAATTTCCCTATTAAAACAGTACACATTTTATTTCAATCTACATCAGGGGGAAATGATTCATAAACAATTCTTATAATTGTTATGCATGATACACTTGGGGATTTTATCTTACAGTTTCTATCACTTTTCTCATGCTGATCTTTAAATTGTTTTTATGACTCTATGTTTCAAAGAAAAGTTTGAAAGATATGGTTATAAACAATTTAGGGAGACAACAAAATTCTAAAAGACAGGAACTTAGTCTTTTGTATGTTCTATGCATCCTCGAATGCTTATCAAACTCCATAGCATATAAGTCAGCTAACATAAGCCAATATAAGCCTGCTGGATGCATAGATGGATAGATGGATGGAGAGTTGAAAGGAAGAAAAGAAAGAGTAAATGTTTTCAGCAGTTCCCAACTCTTCATACGTAATCAGGAAAATTTTTACTGGAGATGAAGTCTCAAGGAATGAAAGATTAGATGTATTCTTTCAGGAAAAAATTATTACCTGTCAGTCAAAGTTCCAAAGGTATGAGGGAACAGAAATATGGGGATACAACAAGTAAATCAGAATAATGACTGTGTTCCTTTTCATGGCAGTGAACTCATTTGGCTCCTTAGCTTTATTTGTTACCCATATACTGCTACTGCTGCTGCTAAGTTGCTTCACTCGTGTCCGACTCTGTGCGACCCCACAGACGGCAGCCCACCAGGCTCCACACTCCCTGGGATTCTCCAGGTAAGAACACTGAAGTGGGTTGCTATTGCCTTCTCCAATGCATGAAAGTGAAAAGTGAAAGTGAAACCACTTAGTCGTGTCTGACTCTTAGCGACCCCATGGACTGCAGGCTACCAGGCTCCCCCGTCCATGGGATTTTCCAGGCAAGAATACTGGAGTGGGTTGCCATTGCCTTCTCCAACCCATATACTGATGATGCCTAAATTTTATACCTTCAGCCCAAACCTTACCCTGAGCACCAAATATTTGTTTTCAATTGTCTTAAATACTCTACTTGGATATCCAGTGCACATGCCAAGCTTAACATTTCTCAAGAAAAATCCTCTGTGTGCTACTCATCCCATCTTACTTTCCTCCCCTCTGACATGACTGGGATCACCATCAATACATTCAATGAGCCAAAATTGTCTTCGTTGAGAGCTTTATTGCATAATCTCTGCTAGGCACTGTTCAACAAATCTTTTATCTCCACCTTTAAGATCCGTTGAAACCGGTGGAATTCTCATGAGCTCATCTGCTACTACTTTGTCCAAATCACAATCATCTCTTGACCAGATGACTGCATTTGTACTTTGATCTTTTCTGCTTCTTTTTTGCAAGTACTGCCTCTCAAACAAACATGCAGTGTCTAAAGAAAACCTTCTAAAGGGTAAATCTTACCTTCCTTGCTTAATACTCTGCATTAGCTTCTCACTGCACTTAGAAACAATTAAAATACTTATTCAGTCTGACAAACTCCTAATATATAATAGTAACAGTGATTAGATTCTAGAGTCAGACTACTTGTGTAAGTAATAGATTCTGCCACTAACTATAGATTTTTCTATGTGATCTTGGATGAGCCATTTACTTTCTCCTTCCTCAGGGTCTTAATGTACAAAACAGTGACTAATAATAGCACTTTTGTTGTAGAAATAGGATTAGGAATAAATGAGTTCTTTTTTGTTTGAAATAATGTTTGGTCCATTGTGTTATATTATTCATTGTTATTATTTTTATAGCCCTTCTTGCTAATAGATTAGCTATTATTATACAATATCTGGCTCTGTTTACTTTTTAAATTTTACCTTTAAGCAATCTTCTCTATTTGCTCCCAGCTGTATTCCAGCTACTCTGGCCTTTGCTGTTTGGGAGGGAGGGGTCTTTACACTTTTCCTTCTCTCACCCAAGCTGTTTGTGCAAATAGATCAGTTCAAGTCATACGTAACTCAGGCGTCTCTTCCTCTACAAGGTGACCCCTCTCCGATCGACCTGAAGTATCCCATATTCCCTCTCCACACTTCATTTTCTCTATTCCACACCCTCTTTAATTTTCCTCAGAACATACACTATTTTATTAATTTGCTATTTTGTAAGGAATGGTTTTTTTTTTTTTTTTATACGGATATCCTTGCCTTTGGAAATGTAAGTTTCTTTAATGAAAAACACAATAGTTACTCAGAATGTATTTGTTAAATGGCTATGTATGTATAATAATGTGTGTATAGATATTTGACTATATATAATATTGTATATATATTCATTACAGTATATATATACTTATATATATGTATATGCATATTTAGTGTGTGTATATGTATATATATATTAAATTCATGAAAGAAACTTGCAAGAGTCATGATTAGACAAGTTCTATGTCTTTTGGAAAAAGATTTCATTCCATGTCATAAGTCTGGGAGTACCACTAAAGAAATTAAACAATAAAAGTAAACTGATCAAAATTTCAAATTGTAGAGAACTCTGGCAGCAGAATTGAGAATGGTTTGGACTGGATAACATTGAAGATCATTTTATCAGTGAGGAGTCTTTTGGGAAATATCCATTGAGATAAGTGTCTAAACTGTAGAGTCAGTGGAGATAAAAATGAGAGAATATTCAAAAGGTACTTAAGTGCAATTGGTGTGTCCTGATCCTCACTTGCCAGGGAGCGCGAAGGTGTGGGGCTCTGTCTGCTCACAGGAAGTAAGTTGTGTTCCCAAATGAGGCCAACACAAATCCAGAGGTTCATCAGGAGAACAAAAGGTGATTAAAATGTAATTCAGTGGAACCTGTTAATAGAGAGTTTCAAGTAAGGGCCACTTTCATTCTGAATCTCAAAGAAGAGAGCATTCCAATTAAACAGGAGCTCCTGCGTTGGCTGCCACTCCCTTCAGCCTCGTGGGTCACTGTGCTTCTACTTGGCCCACACTGCTTCCTGTAGGAGTGAGAGGTAGGTTGAATATTCAGTTCAGTGGCTCAGTCGTGTCTGACTCTTTGTGACCCCATGAATCTCAGCACACCAGGCCTCCCTGTCCATCACCAACTCCTGGAGTCCACCCAAACCCATGTCCATTGAGTCGGTGATGCCATCCAGCCATCTCATCCTCTGTCGTTCCCTTCTCCTCCTGTCCTCAATCCCTCCCAGCATCAGGGTCTTTTCAAATGAGTCAGCTCTTCGCATCAGGTGGCCAAAGTATTGGAGTTTCAGCCTCAGCCATCACTCCTTCCATTGAACACCCAGTACTGATCTACTTTAGGATGGACTGGTTGGATCTCCTTGCAGTCCAAGGGACTCTCAAGAGTCTTCTCCAATACCACAGTTCAAAAGCAACAATTCTTTGGTGCTCAGCTTTCTGTATAGTCCAACTCTCACATCCATACATGACCACTGGAAAAACCATCGCCTTGACAGGACGGACATCTGTGGACAAAGTAATGTCTCTGCTTTTTAACATCCTGTCTAGGTTGTTCATAACTTTCCTTCCAAAGAGCAAGCGTCTTTAAATTTCATGGCTGCAGTCATCATCTGCAGTGATTTTGGAGCCCATAAAAATAAAGTCTGACACTGTTTCCACTGTTTCCCCATCTATTTCCCATGAAATGATGGGACCAGATGCCATGATCTTAGTTTTCTGAATGCTGAGCTTTAAGCCAACATTTTCACTCTCCTCTTTCACATTCATCAAGAGGCTCTTTAACTCTTCTTCACTTTCTGCCATAAGGGTGGTGTCATCTGCATATCTGAGGTGATTGACATTTCTCCTGGCAATCTTGATTCCAGCTTGTCCTTCCTCCAGCCCAGCGTTTCTCATGATGTACTCTGCATATAAGTTAAATAAGCAGGGTGACAATATACAGCCTGATGTACTCCTTTTCCTATGTATAACCAGTCTGTTGTTCCATGTCCAGTTCTAACTGTTGCTTCCTGACCTGCATACAGGTTTCTCAAGAGGCAGGTCAGGTGATCTGGTATTCCCATTTCTTCAAGAATTTTCCCCAGTTTATTGTGATCCACACAGTCAAAGGCTTTGGCATAGTCAATAAAGCAGAAATAGATGTTTTTCTGGAACTCTCTTGCTTTTTCAATGATCCAGCAGATGTTAGCAATTTGATCTCTCAGTCCTCTGCCTTTTCTATAACCAGCTTGAACATCTGGAAGTTCACTGTTCACGTATTACTGAAGCCTGGCTTGGGGAATTTTAAGCATCACTTTACTAGCGTGTGAGATGAGTGTAATTGTGCATTCTTTGGCATTTGAGTATTCTTTGGCATTGCCTTTCTTTGGGATTGGAATGAAAACTAACCTTTTTCAGTTCTGTGGCCACTGCTGAGTTTTCCAAATTTGTTGGCATATTGAGTGCAGCACTTTCACAGCATCATCTTTCAGGTTGAGCCCATTCATTAATGTCTTTGGAACTTAAAGGCTACTGAAAATAAAAAATTGAATGTGATACACGTTGGAGTTTGGGCTTGTTTTATAGATAGGGGACACCTAATGAGAGCTGAATTGAAGGGAAAAAGAAGAGGACCAGTGAAAGTTGACTTAAATAAGTCAAAACACTGGTGATGTGTGTCTTAGTGAAAGGAAGACCACACGGTTGTAAGAAATTGTTTTCCAGAGCAAGTGCCTTTTAATTTCATGGCTATAGTCACCATCTACAGTGATTCTGGAGCCCAAGAAAATAAAGTCTCTCACTGTTTTCATTTTTCCTCATCTATTTGTCATGAAGTCATGGGACAGATGATTTTTTAAATGTTCAGTTTTAAGCCAACTTTTTCACTCTCCTCTTTCACCTCCATTATGAAGCTCTTTAGTTCCTCTTCGCTTTCTGCCTTAAAGGTGGTGTCATCTACATATCTGAGGTTATTGATATTTCTCCCTGCAATCCTGATTCAGCTTGTGCTTCATCCAGCCCAGCAATTTTCATGATGTACTCTAAGTATAAAGAAGCAGGGTGGCAATATACAGCCTTGATGTACTCCTTTCCAAGTTTGGAACCAATAGATTGTTCCATGTCTAGATCAAACTACTGTTTCTTGACCTAAATATGGATTTTTCAGGAGGCAGGTGAAGTGGTCTGGTATTCCCATTTCTTGAAGAATTTTCCACAGTTTGTTGTGATCCACACAGTCAAAGGCTTTAGTTTAGTCAGTGAAGCAGAAGTATGGTTTTCTGGAATTCTCTTGGTTTTTCTATGATCCAGTGAATGTTGGCGATTTGATCTCTGGTTCCCCTGCCTTTTCTAAATCTAGCTTGAATATCTGAAAGTTTCTGGTTCACATACTATTGAAGCCTAGCTTGGAGAATTTTGAGCATTAATTTGCCAGCATGTGAAATGAGTGCAATTTTGCGGTAGCCTGAACAATCTTTAGCATCACCCTTCTTTGGGATTGGAATGAAAACTGACCTTTTCCAGTCCTATGGCTACTGCTGAATTTTCCAAATTTGCTGGCATATTGAGTGTAGCACTTTCACAGCATCATAGATAGATAGGTAGATAGACTATATATAATACATATATATTATATATGTATAATATTTAAGATAAACTTACACACATGATATTATTTATAATAGCCTATAATATAGGCTTCAATACTATTAAATGTCATTTGTATATCTTACAGTAAAAGAGGTCACCCTAAATCCAGTGTCAATAAGCTTGTTACTTAAAGCTAGAAGCCACATTTCCCCCTTTGCTCTGGTCACTAGTACTAATACTATGCTGGTCACTAATCTCATATACTTAAGTTTCAAGGCAACTTCTCTGCAAATTTTTCTTGTTTGCTTCCTCAATAGTAAAACTTGTCATTGTTCTCTATTATGACGTTTTTATTCAAGGAGACTTGATGTGTGCGATATTAAGAGAAGACTTGAGACAGTGTGAGATAACCAGTCCCACAGAGTATATGAGCGTTTTACGCTCTGTTCGTTGGTCTCAGGAGATGCTGTGAAACATCTAGGACTTTGAAACTTATATTAAGAAATTCACTTTTCTTGTCTTTATACTCAGTTTCTTTGCTGTAGTAACTTTCTTGTAATACTGTTAATGCAATGCATTAAGAATCTATAGTTTTTTTGGGTTTTATTGATTTCTGGAAAAAAAAAAACCTAATTACAGGTCATCTGAGGAAAGAGAAGAGGTTCATGAACTTCATTTTGCTGGCATATATTCAGAGATGCAGACATTTCCTGTGTAATCTCCTAATGTAGAATTGGAAAGAAAAACTGCCAGGCCACCACAGGTCTCTCACCTTCCTCTGGCAATGGCCATTTTTAGAATGATCTCAGTCTTAAAGAGTGGATCCTGGAAAACATCAAATGCAAACCTGGCAGGGAAGAGAAAATACATTTACACCTGATAGAACAGAGGAAGCAGTTCAGAGGCTGCTGATGCTATTTCATTCCAATGTCTAGACTCATAAAATTAGGTTCTAGTTGGCAACCACTGGGGTTATGTAAAAGTAATGGCCAAGACATCTGGAAACTCACTAGAAGTCCAGAGGCCTTTGACCAAATGCGGCTCTCTTTAACTATAAGGAAGCTACCACAACCCTTTCTAAATGATGTGTTAGGCTAACTTTTGATGTCAGAACAATCAGGACTGTTTGTAGGGGCACCCAGCCTTTTCTATAGGTGTGCCCACTCTCTCTACAGTCCCTTCCCAGGTTCCCCTCATGAGCACCACGGGCAGACTTACCAAACCTAAAGCAAAGAAGAAGAAGCAGGTTCATATTAGCCTCTGACCCCATTTTACACCTTGTCAGCTATGGCTTCACATACACATTTTTATTTCAGCAACTTTGAATGTGGTGTTTATATCTTATTTTTGGAATGATTAATGACCAATTTTTATATAGTAAAAGAGAAAAATATCCAGGTATACTGTTAAAAATTCTCTTCCTGCTAAAGTGATTGTGAATCACCACAATGTATAAATGCTAATTTTCAAAAGCTGAATAAATCGACTGACCTCAAAGTCCACATGTCTCAATTTCAAAACTTGCATTTGATTATCATGAATCTCAACTCTTAGCCATTCCCTTCTGTGTGAAGCAATATAATAACGTGGTATAATTTGCACTTTACATTATTTGTTATAAATTTAATTTTTAAGTATATTTTAATCTTGCAATATACTGCTAAAATTTTTGCTTTTGAAAATCAATGATCTTTAGGAGCATATGAAAAGTTTTACATGCTCATCTTTATTTTAACTATTTTTGGCTTCTATATTTCTTCGTGTAGATCTGAACTTCTGTCTGGCACCATATTCTTCGTCACTGAAGAACTTGCTTTCACATTCCTGGTAAAGAAGATATGCTGATAATAAATTGTCTTTGCTTTTATCTCTGGAAATTTACTCTGCAAAGTCTTTATTTCTCTTTAATTTTTGAAAAGATATTTCCACTGTGCATATCTAAAATGGCAGGCTTTAAAAGTTGTTTTTTTTTTTTTTAATTTTTTCTCCAGTACTTTAAAGATCCATCTCTCTGTTTTCTGGTTTACATAGTTCCTGATGGAAAATCTGTTATGTTTATATGTATTCCTCTCTTGTAATATCACTTTTCTCTGTCTGACTTTTTATCATTTGTATTTGGTAAGTTGATTCTAATATGCCTTTGTATGATTTTTATTTATACTGCTTCAAATTCCTTATGTTTTTGCATTAGTAGGTTTATAGTTTTCATCAAATTTGGAAATCATTTATTTAGTATTTCCTCAAGTAATTTTTCCCATAGCTTTTCCTCCTGGGACACAAATTGCATTTTTATTAGGTAGTTTTATATTTCCCAGAAGGTTCTGAGGCTCTGTTAATCCACTTCTGGCCTTTATTTTTCCCTGTCCTCTTCATTTCGGATTGTTTTCATTGCTGTCTTCAAGTTTAAGAATATTTTCTCCTGCAGAATTCAATAAGCTGTTGATTTCATCCAGTCAAATCTTTATTTCAAACAGTAACTTTCAACTCAAAAATTCTGTTTCATATATATATATTTCACTATTTTCTCACTGCTTGTTTTATCCTGTAGGTCTTTGAGCATGTTGAGTATATTAACAACTGCTTTAATATTTTTCACCACAAATTACATCATTTCTATGTCTATTTTTATAGATTGAATGTTTTCTCATAATTATGGGTCACATTTTTCTTCCTCTTTGACAATCTAGTAATGTTTGAATTGCAAGCTTGATTTTGTAAATGTTGTACTACTGAGTGCTAAATTTTGTTTATTGTTTTAAAGAGTTTTGGACTTTGCTCACTCAGGCAATAAAGTGTCTTACAGATCTGTTTTTGTCTCTTAGAAGTTTGCTTTTAATTGTTGCTTTTCCTTTTAACTAGACTATTTATTTTACTCAGATTTAATGTAAGATCTGATATTGTTGGGACTGTATTCCACATGTTGTTATTCATTTTTTCTTTGAACCTTTTTCTACAATGTTTTCTAAAAAGCAGACTTCCAGTTTTCTTTTTGACTTGTTTAGCCTCAATAAGGCAGGTCTCTTGAGTGTCTGTGCTGAAGGCTCCGTATATCCAAAATGCCTTTCCACGCTGGCCGGAGGAAAGAGGAATGGTTCTTGGTCCTGTGAGATTTCAGAACACTTTTCTCTTTAATGGTCTCTGGTAACTGTTCTCTCCCTGGAACTATTTTTTGAGGTTGAACTGTACACATGTGTAGATTGATACTCACAAACTCAACAGAACTTTCTATGTGGATTTCTGGAAATCTTTCTGTTAGTAGCTTTCTCTTTTTGATACAATCAGTGTCGGTGTTTGTAGCTCAGTCATGTCCGACTCTGTGACCCCATGAACTGCAGCCTTCTAGGCTCCCTTGTCCATGGAATTCTCCAGTCAAGAATACTGGAGTGGGCTGCTATTTCCTTCTCCAGGGGATCTTCCCAACCCAGGGACTGAACCTGGATCTCCTTCATTGCAGGCAGGTTCTTAACCATCTAAGCCACCAGGGATTCTTGATACTCTGCCCCACAAATTCTGTTTCAACTTCCCTGAACTCTGATCTATGTTTCACACAGTTCGTGAGAAGAGTGAGCTCTTCTCGGATTCCCTTGTCTGTGTCAGTACAAAAATTGCCTCCCGCTAGGAACCTAGGGCAGTTTTAAGACTTAACTCATTTGTTTCCCATCTCTGAAGGATCACATATCTGTGCTGACTATAGTCTCATCTCTGCATGCAAGTATTCCACATTTTGTCCAGTTTTCTATTTGTTGACAGTAGGAGGGTGATTCCAGCTTTTATTGCTCCCTCGTGACTGGAATTCATCCTGTATCATTTCCAGTACATGCAGTGAGGTGTATGGTAAGGCACACAGACTCTGGAGGAAAATGTACAACGTTCAGTGTCAATAGACAAGGCACTGATCCCTGAGCTGCAACAAGCTTCCTGTGCCTCTGTTTATTCCTTTGCAGAATAAGGGTGGTAACAGTGGTATCTACCAATAGTTGGGTTATTATGATTTAACAAGCTAATAAATACCAAACTCTTAAAAGAGTGGATGCCTGTAGTGAGTGTTATTGCTGTTTTTTCATACATTTCTGACCTAGATTCCCAGAGTGATTGTGTTTCTTACATTAAAGAGGATTAAATCTGTAAGAATTTACAATTAAACTTTTTACTGCAGTTATGCCTGGAGAAGAACTAGAAGAAATATGGAGAGTGATCAAAGAGAGCTTTCACATTTATCTGTAATGTTTTGATTATTCATGAGACTATATTTTTGTGTTAATTTTATAATGACATGCTTTAAAAACAGAAAAAGCAACCATACTCCTTTATAGTAGATATTGCTATCTGCCTACCAAATTCCAGGTTTTTATATTCCTTTATGTTCACACATCTAGATTTTATTTCCCAGTCTCTTCTGTCATTTGATGTAGCCATATGACTAAGTTCCAGCCAATGAACTTTTACTGAAAGTATCACACTCTACTTCCAGGCACGGCAGATAAAAATGACTCACTTGTGTTCTTTTATGACCGTGATCTTTTCAAAGTTTGACAGTTAGTAAGACGATGACCCTCAGAGTGACCTTGGATGTGGTGTGGGAAATATGATTGATTATCTCCAGTCTGAATTCCTTGAAAGAGGGCCATTTGGACAACTTGTCACAAATATTAATTGAACTTTTATGCAAACAGTTGACAAGCTAGGAAGAGGGTCGCTGGCCATCTGACCACAAAATTGTGTTCTTTAAATAACTCTATTTTTTATTTACCTAAAACAAACAAACAAAATCAGAAAGTTTATAAGAAAGCACAGTTGGCTCAAGTAAAGGGATTATTATCTAAAATTAGATCAGAAAGGGCTACTTAGTATGGTCAATATTTCTGGAAGATTCTAAATATAAGCATTATCGTATATGATATTGTCTTTCTCTATCTTACTTTACTAAGTAAGACAATATATAACCAATAAGAACTTACTGTATAGCACTGGGAACTCTACTCAATACTCTGTAATGTCCTATATAAAAAAAGAAACTAAAAATGAGTGGATATATATATGTATAATTGACTCACTTTGTTCTACACCTGAAACTAACACAACATTTTAAATCAACTATACTCCAATGAAAATTAATTTAAAAAATTTCTGGAAGTGTGTAAAAGTCCGACTAATCAAGAAAGTTGCAGAGATAGGTCTTGTATGGGATGGTCTCTATGACCAAAGATTCAAGTCATTCACACCTGCAGCATTAATTTCCAAAGTGCAAGTTTAATAGGTTATCTGCATTTTCACATGGAGTCTGTTAAAAGAAATTAATTTTTAACTGGCATAATAGGTAGAAAAGAGAGTGTTGCTCAGTTCCTATGCTCCCTGCACTAACTTTTCAGATAAAACACAGCTTAGAGAGGCAAATAGGACCCAGGCTTCTAATAGAGTCACACCCAAGTCTCGTACAATAAATCTGCCTGTAATGTGGGAGACCCAGGTTCTATCCCTGGGTTGGGAAAATCCCCCAGAGAAGGGAATGGTAATCCACTCAAGTATGCTTGTTTGGAAAATTCCATGGACAGAGGAGCCTGGCAGGCTGCCATTCACGGGGTCACAGAGAGTCAGACACAACTGAGTGACTGAGCAACCAACACAACAATTACCCAAGGATCTATCACCTTTCACAGTTTATCACAACCTTCCTTGCCATCATTCTCTCATTTGAAAAAGAGAAGCTAATAAAAGATCCCTCAGTTTGAGGATAAACAAAAAATATTCCTAGACTTTCAACACCCTTCTAAGCTGGTACGTCACAGGATACTGGCAGGTCAAGTCCTTGTGGAGAAGAAACCTGTATTGATAATTTATGCATTATTCCAAACCATCTGTAATTTTGGAAAAGCTTGCTATCCCCTCACAGAGCATGCAGTGAAGTCAATATTTCATATACTTGCCAATATATTCCCTTTACCATATATGATCCAAAGTAGTGCTTTATCTCAAAGATGTATATATTCCTTAAGGCTAGAGAGGCTTAAGACAATGTTTGGTGACTGAAGATGGGAGGGAATCCCCCAAAAGTTATGGCCCTATTTGGTAAACCTTGCTATTGAAGAGTTCATTTGAAACAAAAATAATTGTATTTTGTCCTGACCTTAGAGGTACTGCTTCAGTCATATTGTGCACACTCTGAAAACAAGACCAATCTTTGTTCTAATGTTCTTGAGCCTCTTGATATTTGGCAAAATGTCAAGGACATCAAAAGTCTTCATATAACCTTTACGTTGTTGCTTTTTATTTCCTCACATGCAAATTTCACTGAGAATGAAATATTTTGAGGATTACTCTTGTTGTCCCTCTTTATGTATAAACCTTGGGTCCTTAAATTCAGCAATGCTCAAAGGATTGCATGCTAAAACTCCCTCACTGCTTCAAAATTTCAATTGTATAGATTTTTCATTTTACTGTTTGACACAGTTCAATAATCACAACATAAGCATGTCCTTTACTAGAACAACAAAATGTCTCTGTAAGCCCAAAAGAATTCCTGTTATTAGAAATAAATAGGAAGACTAGAACATAAAGAAGAGAGATTTACAACTGTGTTAAAAATCAAGATTGTTTTTCATTTCTCATACTCAAATAATTCATTTCCCTGTTGGATCTTACAATCAATTCATTGACACCACAGTAACATAAGATGAACATCTAAACACAGAATACCATAAAATTTATGAGAATGCAAAGTGGAATTAATTAATGGATTTAAAACATTCAAAGGAGAATGATCATAGGGGAAATTAAGGGAGGCAAAATAGGAAGTATGTTATCTTTATTTGATTTTAGAGCTTTAAAAATGGACATGTTTGTTCCAAATACAATATTTAATTTCCCAAGTATTTTAAAATTTTATCAAGGTCAGAAGAATCAACGTATTAAGAAGACATATCCACTGCAGGACTGGGAATTGTTATTCCTTCATGAAGAAATGTGTGAACTTAAAAATCAAACCTTCATTCATGCAAAAATTGCTAAAAATTACCCCATAATATTCCTCATGTGACATTGTAATACATGCTCAAATCATGATATTTGCAGAATATTTATCTGACCAATATCAATAGAAATTTACAAAGATTGAGTATTTCCAATTTTAGGATCTCCTCATGATCTACTAACAAGCTCCCTTTTATAAAATGAATCTAGAGTTTGATTCTGACTTTGGACTCATATACCTAGCCATCCCTAAAATTAATTAAAGGCATTTATATTTAAAATTAATTAGGGAATGGGTCGATTTACCCTGTCATTTATTTATCAGTTTGTGAACTTTAGTGTTTCTGCATGGTTAACAGCTATGAGAAGGTGATGGCACCCCACTCCACTACCCTCGCCTGGAAAATCCCATGGACTGAGGAGCCTGGTGGGCTGCAGTCCATGGGGTCGCTAAGAGTCGGACACGACTGAGTGACTTCACTTTCACTTTTCACTTTCATGCATTGGAGAAGGCAACGGCAACCCACTCCAGCGTTCTTGCCTGGAGTATCCCAGGGACGGGGGAGCCTGGTGGGCCGCCGTCCATGGGGTCGCACAGAGTCGGACACGACTGAAGAGACTTAGCAGCAGCAGCAGCAGCAACAGCTATGAGAAAAACAGTCGTGTGTTGACAAATGAAAATGATTGTTCTGTAGATCAATAATTTATGTTGAACTTAAAATTATAGTAGAAGGCCATATCATACACATGGAGTCTATTCTCAATGTCAGTGTTTGCTTTTACATGAAAAATGGATACCCATAATTTAAAGGACTGCTATAAAAGATAATTTTGGTCTTCCAAATATGCACTTGCATACAATATTTTGTATAAAATTTACTTTATAATTGTCTCCATAGAATTAACTTAAACCTCCTCTTGGCAATTTGGATTTGTTTTGGTAAGTTCCTTTCCCACTGTGTGCAGCCTTAGTGAGCATGGGAAATTGTTTTGATGGTTCCAAAATCTTAAAGCTCCCCATTTCTGTGCCCTTTGCCATATGACTTAGCAGTTACTCCCCCAGAAGCAATGCAGTGCATTTTACCCATACTTTAATTATGCGTGTCCTCCAGGATGGAGTGGGGATGAAAGTGTGTAACTTCTCAGTGATGGCTAAAGACACCTTGAGTTCTGCTGTCTGTTTTCCTTGTGTTTCTGTCTTTGCCACCATGGCTATTCCAGATGGATAGAGAGATGCACAGAGCAGAGACATGTAAAGCTGAGGCCATCTTAGTTCATCCATCCACCAGGAGAAGCTGCACACATGAGCAACATTAGTTAAGATTAAAAGAGCTCCCTACTTGACCCTGAATTAACCCTGCATGCTTGTGAAATAAAAACTTGCTGCTGTATGCAAAAAAAAAAAAAAAGAGAGAGAGAGAGAGAGATGATTTTGGTCTAATACTGTTGACCACAGTTAATTTTGACTGTGTTACATTCCTTGCAGGTACTATGGATTTAGTTACAGACCACAATAAAGCAAATCACCCAAAACTTTTTCCTTTCCAGTGCATATAAAAAGTATGTTTATACAACACTGTAATCTATTAAGCATGCAATAGCATTATGTCTAAAAAAGCAATGTACACACCTTAATTAAAAATAACTTAGTGTTAACATGCTAACCATCATCTGACACTTTATGAGTCAGAGTAGTAACATCAAAAACTACTGAACACAGATCACCATAGCAAATAGAATAATAGTAAAAAAAATTTTTTTTGAAATATTGTGAAAGGCACCAAAATATGACACAGAGACAGGAAGTAAGTAAGCACTGTCGGAAAACTGATGCCAATAGACTTGCTTGGCTCAAGGTTGCTGTCAACCTTCTATTCATGAAAAAAGCAATATTTGAAAAGTGGAAAAAAAGAAACATAGCGCAATGAGGTGCACTTGAAACTTAGTTTTCAAGCCAGGAACCATCATCCCTGTTCCTGTGTGTTCCTACACATGACTTGTGTCCCATGGAGCATCAGTGTAAGTGACCTGTATCACTTCCTCTCCAAAGCTTGGAAGGAAGAAGTGCTCCTTCTTCATGCTTTTTCTCTTCTTGACTAAAGGAAAATGACTTCAAAGATCTCAGGCCAAGTGAGTTAGAGAAGAATCTATCTGTAAATCACTAAGTGGAGGAGAGTCGCCTGCTAACCAGGAACACGGACTTGAGACTTACATGAGCAATAAATAAATCCCTCTTTTGTTCAAGCTGGAAAGCTCTATTGTTCCTATTCCAGTCTGAAGCTCTTTGTTAAAGTAGATAGAGTCATCTTAAGTAATCAGTCTCATCACAATACTTGAGAACACTGAGGCATGATGTCTATTTTATGTCTGGAAATATTGGCCATCTGATTTCAGCAGAGTGAGAGACTAACACTTGCCATCAACTCATTGCAGGAATTGACTTGCTGCACTGTCTACAAAGTGGACACCTCTTGCAGCAGGCTCACTATTTGCTGCTTTCCTGCAAACCTGCTCTGTTGCAGATGCTGCCTCAGAAGGGAAAGACTTCCTTGATGAAGAATATAAGACAAACTAAATGCCCCTGTTAGAGCTTCCAAGGCTACAAAGCACATAGAATGATAGTTTAGAGTGAGAGAAAGCAATACTTATTTACTGGAATTTATTCGACTATATGGAATAGAAGACAAAGCATAACCTCATAGACAAAAACAGTCATTAACTCATGTGCAAGGACATTCAGAGTTAGGTGCCCAAATAACACAGCTGCTCAAGGAGATCATCGATGGTCAAGCACCATATCTAGACCAGCCTGCTATCTTTGTCTTGTGACAGTCACATGATTGCTCCACATATGCAGGCTTTCTAGAGACAAGGACAAAAAAGGCAAAGGTGATTCTATACCTTTATTATGATGACAACAATAGCTTTTCTGGAAACTTACTTGGTAAAATTCTGCTCATACTCTATTATCCAAGACTGAGTCACAGGGCTCCTCCAACAGCAAGAGAGACTAAAGTAACTTCAGACACAGCTTCCAGGACATCTGCTCGGTGACAACTTCACATGTATCACTTCCAATCCAAAGCCCATAAGAAGCTAACTTTTAATATTCAAGCTTCATTGATTGTATGTATCTCTCAATATATTTTTAAGCTAATGTCTACCAATCCCAAAGAAAGGAAATGCCAAAGAATACTCAAACTACTGCACAATTGCACTCATCTCACAAGCTAGTAAAGTAATCCTCAAAATTCTCCAAGCCAGGCTTCAGCAATACATGACCCATGAACTTCCCGATGTTCAAGCTGGTTTTAGAAAAGGCAGAGGAACCAGAGATCAAATTGCCAACATCTGCTGGATCATCGAAAAAGCAAGAGAGTTCCAGAAAAACATATATTTCTGCTTTATTGACTATGCCAAAGGCTTTGTGTGGATCACAATAAACTGTGGAAAATTCTAAAAGAGATGGGAATACCAGACCACCTGACCTTCCTCTTGAGAAATCTGTATGCAGGTCAGGAAGAAACAGTTAGAACTGGACCTGGAACAGACTGGTTCCAAATAGGAAAAGGAATACGTCAAACGTCAAGGCTGTATATTGTCACCCTGCTTATTTAACTTCTATGCAGAGTACATCATGAGAAACACTGGGCTGAAAGAAGCACAAGCTGGAATCAAGATTGCCGGGAGAAATATCAATAACCTCAGATATGCAGAGGACACCACCCTTATGGCAGAAAGTGAAGAGGAACGAAAAAGCCTGTCAATGAAAGTGAAAGAAGAGAGTGAAAAAGTTGGCTTAAAGCTCAACACTCAGAAAACTAAAATCATGACATCTGGTCCCATCAGTTCATAAGAAATAGATGGGGAAACAGTGGAAATAGTGTCAGACTTTATTTTTCTGGGCTCCAAAATCACTGCAGATGGCGATTGCAGCCATGAAATTAAAAGACGCTTGCTCCTTGGAAGGAAAGTTATGACCAACCTAGATAGTATATTCAAAAGCAGAGACATTACTTTGCCAACAAAGATCCATCTAGTCAAGGCTATGGTTTATCCAGTGGTCATGTATGGATGTGAGATGTATGGATGTGAGAGTTGGACTGTGAAGAAAGCTGGGCATCGAAGAATTGATGCTTTTGAAGTGTGGTGTTGGAGAAGACTCTTGAGAGTCCCTTGGACTGCAAGGAGATCCAACCAGTCCATCCTAAAGGAGATCAGCCCTGGGATTTCTTTGGAAGGACTGATGCTGAAGCTGAAATTCCAATACTTTGGCCACCTCATGTGAAGAGGTGACTCATCAGAAAAGACCCTGATGCTGGGAGGGATTGAGGGCAGGAGGAGAAGGGGACAACAGAGGATGAGATGGTTGGATGGCATCACCGACTAGATGGACATGAGTTTGGGTAAACTCCTGGAGTTGGTGATGGACAGGAGGCCTGGCATGCTGAGATTCATGGGGTCACAAAGAGTCAGACACAACTGAGCAGCTGAAGTGAACTGAACTGATATATTTTTAACAATTTCCCTACCAAAAATGTTTTGGAATAGTTTTGAGTTAGTTCAAAATACAGCTTGATGACTATAGGAGACATGTGCAGCTATTTTAATAAGCATGTTGAAAATTAATAAATGAATGTCAGAATCTATATGATTACTTCCCATATTCTTAGATCCTAATGACTCCACATTAATGCATTTTTAAAAGCTGTTTCTGAATAGCACTAACTTTTTAGTAAGATGTGACATTCCAAATATTTTACATCCTAACATGATAGTTTGTTACACTCATTCATATGCTCACATATACTAATGTAATATATATTTTACTGAGTTAATTACATTAAGATGTTTGTTGGGTTTTAAACTGTAGACATTTAACTTTCTCCTATTTAATAGCTTGGCTCACAGAACATTTTGTTCTATCAAGAGATTACTGATATTTAGTGGGAATGACATTTTTAATTTTTTAACTCCATGCATTACTGCACTAAAGAAAATCAGATTTTCTTCAGGTTGCTGAGTATGTACTTAGTAACATGAACCATACAAACCTGCTGAAATTTGAGGTGTTCAAAAGAAATTTCTTATCGGGTATTTTATAAGTGAACAAAAAATACAGTAATAATCCTTAGATGGATACAGGGCCTTCTTTTAGATAACTTACATGTTATATAATGAATATTATTTCTGAAAATACATTTTTAAAATCATATAGTTTCTGAAAATGTGTAACTTCATGGGTTGGTTTCTCTTCAGTAATCAAATCTGTATGACTATTTAAAAGTACAAGGACAAATATAGCTCTATGAAAATAAAATAAATGAGAGAGAAAAGAAGTCTACCAAAGAAAGTTTAAAACTGAAACTGGACAAGGCATGTTTATATGATGGTTTAGTATTCTATCCGAGACATGCAAATACATCCATGCCTGGAACCTTACCCTATAATCTCTTAAGAGTCCTTTCAGCTTTGTGTTCTATGTACAAGGACCCCAGCCCCACAACTGATGCAATTTTCATTTAAAATAAGGACAGGACAATAGTTTTTAAAGACATTATTCAGATACAATTTTCCTTTGGGGTTATTTGTCACCTTCCTTTGAAATACAAGTAGTCTAGCACTCAGGAGAGCCTATTAAAACTAGTATAAGAGGAAAGAGACTTGGGATACAGGCGACCTGAAGACAGTGCTCTCATCACTGCAGCTGTGAGTTGTCTGCCCTCCTGATTAAAGTTGCCCTTGGGACCTGTAAGCAGCTAAGCTCAGGGGGAGGTGTGGCCTCTGGTGGATTCCAACAGAGAGGAGAGTTTTGTCCAAATGAGCTAAGTAAGTTTCTCAAGAACCAGGTTGAA
The DNA here is from genome assembly GCF_032405125.1 of Capricornis sumatraensis. NCBI lineage: Eukaryota > Metazoa > Chordata > Mammalia > Artiodactyla > Bovidae > Capricornis > Capricornis sumatraensis. The sequence continues at coordinate 48,131,931 of NC_091085.1, read as the reverse complement.
GCCTTGGAAAAGGATCCTAAGGAATAATTCTCCAAAAATAGCAAAATCATGAATCTCATACAAATTTAAATTTAACATGTATCACATTCCATTTTATAGAGAAAAAAATAAATTGCCCTGGATTCTAGTTCAGGATTAATCAAGAGTTCTACATCCCAGGGCAATTTTCTTAAACTCTCTAAATGCCTGTTTCCTCTTTTGTAAAATAAGTACAATATAACTCCTGCCTAGTTCTCTATGCCAAGGGTTGCTATGAGACTTAATGTAAAAATATCTAGGAAAGTGGTTCTAAAATTGTAAAGTTTTCTACATGAATAAAATGCCAGGAAACTTAAGTTGTTGGGAAATTGTTTTTGCTTTACAATTTAGCATGTGTAATTTGTTTGAAATGCAAAGTCTTTTTTTTTCTTAAAACCAAAAATAGTGTCAAAAATTTTATTGAATTAATATTTTTTGCTGCTTAATTAATTAATGCAAAAAAGAGAAAACTGCCACATAGATAGAAAGGGAATTGATAAAGTAGCTCACATTTGTAATCAGATAAGGAAAGTGGAAATGAATTTACAAAGGGAAGAGAAAGTGGCAGAACTAGTCAATATTCTCAGGGCAATAACTAATTACATTCCATCTGACACAATTTGCATTTCAATAGACAGAAATTCTTTGCATTGCTCTTGGTTTTCTACAAGTTAACATCTCTTTCTGTAAAGTTATAAAGCAGCCCACTCAGAGACAAGAAAGATACAGCCCAGATGGAAGAGCTTGTCAGGACCCTCACCACTTTAAAAATCTTGCACAATTTTTGCTTATAATAAATAAACACAAATGATTAAAACTTAAAACGAAAAAATAGACTGCCTTGGACTAGAAAGCATAAAAGTAAAATACTTGAAACAAGTGGACTATAGTACAGTAGAAACCCTAATAATATCACTCAGCTGGGAATGTTGAATCAGTTAAAATAAATGACAGGTTAGATAGAGGTGGTTGTAGTAACTTTTCAAAGTTCTGTTTAGAAGAAAAAGGTAGGAAGGGGAGATGCAAGAAGTGAACATTGTCAATGTAAAAATGTTGCCTGCTCTGACAGTAAACAAAGGCTGTTGCAGCCATTAAACCATCACATTATAGCTGCCCTGAAGACAGTGAGCCCTGAGGGTACTCAGTACAGAAACAGTACAGATCAGGCAAACCCCAAAGATGCACCCCAAGGAGACTCAGGATGAAAAAAGACAAGATATTAGCCTCAGATAGCTGAGGTGCACATCAAAGGAATGATTTCAGTGAGCCCAGACCCTTGCATGTTCTCAAACATGTGTGTATCTGGGCATTTAGTCACTTAGTCATGTCCGACTCTTTGAAACCTCATGGACTGTAGCTCGCCAGGCTCCTCTGTCCATGAGACTTTCCATGTAAAAACGTTGGAGTGGGTTACTATTTCCTTTTCCAGAGCATATTTCTGACCTGGAGATCGAACCCAGGTCTCCTGCATCTCCTACATTGCAGGCAAATTCTTTGCCTCTGAGCCAACAAATAGAACATCTATTTCTGCTTTGTTGACTATGCCAAAGCCCTTGACTGTGTGGATCACAAGAAACTGTGGAAAATTCTGAAAGAGATGGGAATACCAGACCACCTAACCTGCCTCTTGAGAAATCTGTATGCAGGTCAGGAAGCAACAGTTAGAACTGGACATGGAACAACAGACTATTCCAAATAGGAAAAGGAGTACATGAAGGCTGTATATTGTCACCCTGCTTATTTAACTTATATGCAGAGTACATCATGAGAAACACTGGGCTGGAAGAAACACAAGCTGGAATCAAGATTGCCGGGAGAAATATCAATCACCTCAGATATGCAGATGACACCACCCTTATGGCATAAAGTGAAGAGGAGCTAAAAAGCCTCTTGATGAAAGTGAAAGAGGAGAGCGAAAAAGTTGGCTTAAATCTCAACATTCAGAAAACGAAGATCATGGCATCCGGTCCCATCACTTCATGGGAAATAGATGGGGAAACAGTAGAAACAGTGTTAGACTTTATTTTGGGGGGCTCCAAAATCACTGCAGATGGTGACTGCAGCCATGAGATTAAAAGACGCTTACTCCTTAGAAGAAAAGTTATGACCAACCTAGATAGTATATTCAAAAGCAGAGACATTACTTTGCCGACTAAGGTCCATCTAGTCAAGGCTATGGTTTTTCCTGTGGTCATGTATGGATGTGAGATTTGGACTGTGAAGAAGGCTGAGCACTGAAGAATTGATGCTTTTGAATGGTGGTGTTGGAGAAGACTCTTGAGAGTCCCTTGGACTGCAAGGAGATCCAACCAGTCCATTCTGAAGGAGATCAGTCCTGGGTGTTCATTGCAAGGACTAATGTTGAAGCTGAAACTCCAGTACTTTGGCCACCTCATGCGAAGAGTTGACTCATTGGAAAAGACTCTGATGCTGGGAGGGATTGGGGGCAGGAGAAGAAGGGGACGACAGAGGATGAGATGGCTGGATGGCATTACGGACTCGATGGACATGAGTCTGAGTGAACTCCGGGAGATGGTGATGAACAGGGAGGCCTGGCGTGCTGCGATTCGTGGGGTCGCAAAGAGTCGGACACTACTGAGCGACTGAACTGAGCCAACAAAAACCATTACCTGGTTTTTGTTGCAAAGACTCCTGTGTATCCTAGTTCTTCACTTACCTCTTTGAAACAGTCCCTGAGAGCTACCTAAGAGGCTGCATCCTGGGCTTAAGTTTCTCTGTATTGTGACTATCAAATAAAACATAATTCTCAACTTTAAGGTTGTGCATTTTTTCCCCAAACAACATTTTCTAAAAATCTCATTTTATAAAATTGGAAGAAAATAAGGAGGAGATGGAACATTTTGCTTGAGAAATTACAGGCATCTCTATGGAGTAGTTGCTATTTTCTTTCCAAATAATAGTAGAAAATATATTTTGCATACTGAGAATAGGAAATAAGGAAAAGCAAAACAACATAGGTTAATGATCTTTCTTATTTGTCCTCATGACCACACTATGGCCACACATGTATTCACACATTAGGACCAGTGGCTAAACTCCAACTTACTGATAGATAATCTTTGAGGAACAGATGAAAGGAGTAATTGTGAGCTTGGTTTCCATCACGTGAAACATCAAACCTGAGGTGCCTTCAAGTGAGAGGAGGGTTTCTTGGCTTTGAAATGTTTTTGCTTGTTTGGTTTCATTTGGTTTGGGGTCCAGATATGAAATATTATTCTGACATGAAGAACATGAATAGAATGTGGCTGTCATGTCATGTCTTGATACTATTCACCTTGTGCTTGGGATCCACACCAACTGGTCTCCAGGTGATTTTAGGAGTTAGGTCTTAGGAAGGGAGACCAATCAGGGAACAGATCGTCTCCTAGAATAGACAAGGTAAGTTTGTCGGATGCACATGTGAGGTTTGGGAGCCAAAAAACTCTAGGATTATAAAGATGGCTTTAAGTTTCCAGCTAATGCAAACGGCTGTAATTTGAATGTAGCTCCTGTAGTTGAAAAGATGCCGATACTGAGTTCTAAGGCATTTAACACCAGGAAAATGAGACTCAGGCACAGATGGGTTCTCAGGCTTCAAGGGAACAAATCCTTAAATTTAAATAACTGAGAATAATTACACAGTTCTGTTGCAAGTTATAAGGAATGCATCACATTCTTTCAAATAGAGCTCTTTGTCTGCTATAATTATACCTTCTAGAAGACTGTTGCAAAAAATAAGGAAGCTTGTCTTCCTCAATCAGCATTGTCGTGGTCAACACTGAAGTGTATTTATTAAAATCCTTGTGCATGTTTCTTTGACAAAAACTACTCAAAACAACCCAAATAGGAGTTCTCTGTGTTTAAAAAATACCATGCAATTCTAAAAAGCAATATTTAAATTTGTCAACAATGAGCATGACCAGAATGTATATATAAATTTAAAAATATACATATATAATGCATATTATTATCAATTTATATGCAAATTACCTGTTCCAATCAACACACACTGGCTTTATTTCATATTTTTGTGTCTATTTCATAGAGACAGGGTCTGAATAAGTATCTACTCTCTGGAAAAACATTGAGGAGTGTGCAGGGGCATCTGGAACCCAAATGTTCAGGCAAGCACTGAATGTCATTCTCCTCCAAAAAGGGAGAAGGGAAACTTTTCCTGAAACTGAAAAATTGAAATAGGCTTTGGTACCACATTTTCCATCTCTTCTCCACAGCTGGAAATCAAATATTAATCCTCTTAAGAGTTTGGTTTTTTTTTTGTCTGTCTTGAACAGTTCTATTTTAAATAAACTACCTAATTTTTAACCCTTTCAAAGGCCAAAGGAGAAAGAGGTCTAAGAAGATGGAACTAGAGAAGGAACCCCAGAATTTGGGAATGTGCTTGGGGCTGTTTGGGTAGCAAATTCCAACATCTCAGAACCTGGAGTGGGGGTCTGGGGTAGGGGATCTCTCTGTGGGCCCATAGCCCAGGGACATTCAGACTCCTCCTGTGGCCACTGAGCCACCAAGATGTGGGAGGTGTCCTCTTACATGTCAAAGTTTGTCTCTCTAAGCTATAGTTCTTATTGGATTCAGAGGGCTCTATGCAGGATATTTTTCTATTTAATGAAATGAAACAGCTACAACATCATTTTAAATATTAGAAAAACAACATTTTTATAATTTCTTACCTGTTTTGCAAATTAAAAAAAATTTTTTTTTGAGTGGAAAAGTATATACAGAAACACATTCTGCAATGTATCCGGGCATTCTTCAAAACATGATACTGGTCCATTGTACAATGGTCTGTGTATATTCATTATACATTCATTATATCAGCATACAGTATATGAGTGTCATCATGGCAATCAGAATGCATGAGCAAGAAGCAGCCAAATGTTAGAGACCTTGATAAGACAGGTGCACTCCAGAGGCTGGAAGACACATAATGATGCAAAGACCTGTATCATTACAGTACATCATTACAAATCAGTACAGTTTTAGGTGTCTAGTGGTCTGGACACACCCAGACATTCACTGCAGAGTAAAGGACCAGTCATTGCACGTTCTACTTGTACCTTGAAAAATACAGTACAATACTTGGCAGTCATCTTCAGTTTATGACCTATTTACTGTGTGACAGGGAAGAACTGTCCTTTAGTGATCTAAGAATAAGAAGGGTCCCTTCCCATATCCTGACTGTGGGGGAAGCTGCTCTCCAACTTGATCAAAACTGGAAGAAAATATAGTTTCAGGTACCTTTGAGGGAATAAATTCATGTAGAGGTCAGAGCAAAGGAGAATCACAATTATATATCTATTATAGGATTCTTTAGCAAGCCTGATAAATTGCAACAGAGACTTACACATCATTTGAAAATTAGTTCTTGGCCTGCTTCTGGGTCTTGATGGAAATAGGACAAAGGATTGTGAGACATCAGGAGACTGTGCAGCCATCGCGACTCTAAGAAACTGGGTTCTACCACACCTGCGACACCTTAAGGCCAGCCAGACTCAGTAGCACTTATCACAAGATAGGACTTGTGTGTGAGGGACCCGGCAGAGCTAGAAAGCATGAAGGCTATAGGAGCAAATGTCCCAGACTCTTTCCTCTGCCATTGCTCACTGCCCCAGTACTTCTCTTGAAGCTCACTAATGTGATATATAGAGAAGGCAATGGCAACCCACTCCAATACTCTTGCCTGGAAACTCCCATGGACCGCTGGTCCATGGGGTCGCTAAAAGTTGGACATGACTGAGCAAATTTACTTTCACTTTTCACTTTCATTCATTGGAGAAGGAAATGGCAACCCACTCCAGTATTCTTGCCTGGAGAATCCCAGGGACAGGGGAGCCTGGTGGGCTGCCGTCTATGGGGTCGCACAGAGTCAGATATGACTGAAGCGACTTAGCAGCAGCAGCACCCTGTGACATATCCTTACAACCAAATGATGAGATAAAAAATTCTGAGCTGGATTAGGAAATGAGTTGGTTGGGTCTGTAAGTAAAAATCAAAAATAGGGTGTAGCTGCACAATGGTCCTGAAAGACAACACTACAGGAGAACCCACTCAAGGGGAGCTTAACATTTTACCTGGTTGTCCCCTTAGTGGACCAAAAGTAGCCTGTAGGGAAAACATACATTGACTCCTAGTGGTAGTTAATGGTTTGGCTAGTTGGATAGGGGCCTGGGAACAGATTAGAATGTTAAGGCCAGGACATGTATGGAAGACGCATAAGGATCTTGACCTGTAAAGACCTTACATCACTTCCCAGAAGGCATCCAGCACTGAAATATGAAACAGCCAAGTAGATGAAATGTCCTGGCCAGTTGATGTCACCTTGCTGGCATCATGACTGTTCCAATGCCAGCCAGCCCAGTGGGCATCTCCTGGAGGTTGTGCATTGCAATTCACCTTCTACCTGTCCTCAGACTTGGTCCTCTCACTCCCTGCCTGGTATTGCTGAGCTCCATCCCCAGTGAGCTTCCTGCAATTGAATCTCCATCTCAGAGGTTGTTTCTGGGTAGCTTGGACCAACATGATTCTCTTCTGTCCTCTCTTCCTTCATATCTTACTTCTCCCTCTCCCTTTTCTTTCCTTTCTTTCTTCCTCCTTGTGTGTAGGACAACATCTCTAGACCAAAAGAAGTAGTCTAGATCCTACTGGGAAAAATTTAATCTGCGTCCAGCAGTGAGTACTGTTCTGTGATACCACACTATGGAAAATTTTTTTATCCTTTCAGAGCAGGGGGTAGGCCAACATTTTTTCTGTAAACTATTTACAAGTAGCAAATATTTTAGGCTTTCAGATGATGTGGTTTCATTACAATTACTCAGTTCTGCCTTTTTCATGTGAAAGTAACTGTAGACAATTTGTGAATAAGGGAACTTGACTTTGTTATGATAAAGGTTTATTCATAAAAACAGGTGGCAAGCCAGGTTTGGTCCATTAAGCACAGTTTGTTGTAAAGCATTGGAGACAGAGTGGGAATGTCAGTGCCTTGTGGGGGCTGGTTGGGTACACAGAGTTTAAGATACAAGTCTTAGAAACTTCTATTCATGTCATTAGATGAAGATTTCTTGCTTCCCTGCTCTCTCTAGAATGTGCAGCCATTAAACAAACTCTCTTCATTCCATTCACTTCTTAATTTTAATGCCCTAACTTGGGGCTGCTATATCTGACCATTCAACATCCCTCCCTGGTTGTAGGGGAAAGTGATCCTTTTTAATATGACTAAGGTTGTGACTTAGAGCAGCTCCACCATTGATGGATACACAAAAGCTGCCACCCCAGTGTTTCCACAATCTGCAGTTCAAATGGAAAGAACAGCAGGGTAAGGAAAGACAAGGCCGTGTCTTTCCTGAGAGTCTGTGCTATCCTTTTTTACTTTTCAATTTCTTGAATAACTAATGTATTCAAGTACATGGTAGAAAATCCTTCTGTTTGTCTTTTCCCTTTCTGCCTGGTTTCCTTCCCTACAGTTTGTAACTACGACTCTGTTCCCTATGCATCCTTTCAGTGTTTCTTTATTTTGCTTGAGTTTTAATTAACTACTGTACTTTGGGTTCACTGTTTCTGAGATAATGAGATTTTCATTTTTCTCACTGGTAATCATTTTAAATTGGTAGTGCATGTTCACTTATTCTAACAAGGGATTGTAATGGGAAATGAGAACTAAATAAACAGCTGTACAGCTCAAACACATGTCAGAGTAATATTTTTAATTTTTATATTCAAAAATCATATCTGTATGAAACCAGCAAGATCATTTGATTTTCTATTAGTAGGAAAAAATTACTTAGCTTTGGATATGTCAAGAGCCTCAGTGAGGATGAATAATTAGGCACAGGCAGTTGTAACACAGTGGGTTTGTTAGTGAGTCCAAGCTTGCTCTATTCACCTCATGACAGGCCAATAAGTCTACAAGTGTTGAGACAAGAAATATGACTTTATTCAGAAAGCTAGCTGACTGAGAAGATGGCAGACTAATGTTTCAAAATAACCATCTTTCAAAATAAAATAACTGGATGCCACATTCTTTTATAGAACAGAGAGGGCAGGAGAAGAGGAGCTAAAGTAAAAAAAGGTCATTAATCTTGCAAACATCTCCTGGACTGACCAGCCTTGTGGAGGGGATATGTTAATTTCTTCTTTTCTGCAGCCATTCACAGGTGGACAAGTTCAGATTATCTCCCTGTGAGCTGAACAAAGTCACTTTCTGTTTAACAGTTAGGCAGAGGGGCAGAGTTCCCTGAGGCAGGTGATTATGGATGATTACAATAATAAACGCAATGAAAAGCAAAGGTTAAAGTCAAAGAAGCAGATCTAATTTGGAGTCAAAATTGGCTTTTCCCTGTAGGAGGTTTAAGACATGGATTAATACACCAGGGGGAATGAATCAAGACAAACAATAGGGAAGAAGAAGAGGAAGGTGGGCAAAATGTATGATGGAAGGAGAACAAAAGAAATGAGGGTCTCCCAGATCACCAAGCCCATGCCTTGGTGGCAGATGGCAAAGTATAAGCACTCACCAGCATTTAGTTAAAGAGGTCTTTGAAAGGGAAGAAAATTGTGCCAGTTACCAGGTACAGGTGTGGGACCAGACCAATATCCACAGAATCATGAGCTTTTGCATGAACAGATATAGAATTGCTTATACTGCATTCTCTAAAGTCAGTTAATTTATTTATTGCATGGAAAAGTCCTAATTAAACAAATGACAATCGGTAGTTATTACCCATGTCTTTTTGGGATTTTAAATTTGTCTTCTCTAAATTTCTATCTGAAATACCTGAAAATCAAGCTCTGGCTCTCAGAAAATAATGAAAGAGTGAATTTAATGGAGTAAAAGTTACAGTTTTCCAGAGAGCTAGAAGACATGACTTATCTGCTTTCTGGGACCAAGCTCTTAAGCCTTAACATATACTAGAATTTTTTTTTTTTTTGGCTGTGCTAGGTCTTTGTGTAGGCGCATGGGCTTTCTCCAGTTGTGGCTTGTGGTCTTCTCTTGTTGTGGAGCGCTAGCTCTAGAGCAAACCGGCTCAGTAGTTGCAGCAGGAGGGCTTCAACAGTTGCAGCACTTGGGATCTCTAGTTGCAGAACATGGGCCAGCTGCTCTGAGGTATATGGGATCCTAGAGTCCTCGTTCCTGGACCAGCGATCAAACCTATGTCCCCTGCACTGGAAGATGGACTCCCAACCACTGGACTATGAGGAAAGTTCCAACATCCACCAGGATTTTTGAGGTGATGACACTGGTCATGAGCCTAATCAGGAAATCCCAGCACCAATTCAGGCAGATGTTGGACAAGACCAAAAGAGAATGTATACACCAGGTTTTACTCAAGAAAAGATGGCACAATGATGATGAAATGAACTAAATTAATGTGTTTAAGATTTTTGGTTTTTTTAAAGCACAAATGAGTGAGTCAGAAGGATATTTAAAATGTCTATTTCATGAAAGTTTTGCTGAGCTTATGTTAGTGGAATAATATAGTAGTTAATCAATAAGAAATAAATATATCTATAATAAATTACTAGGTGTGAACATTGTAATATATATTATAGATTTATACAGATTTGAATATGAGATTTTTAAATGTCTAATTTCTCTTCCATGCTTCATATATATTCATATATTGAAAATAGAAAGGAATGATAAATCATTGCAGGAAGATCAAAGTATACTAACCGAATTTAATTTTATTTGTGTTTCTTGGATCAAGTTGATTTATTGTTCTGTTCTCAGAAATATCAGTTGATTGACACTTGTAGAGGTTAAAGAATACTGAAGAGATTTCAAGAAGTTTCACTTTCATAAATCAACTATGCTTTAATAAAATAATCAAGAAAAAAAGTATTTCATTTCTCCCTATTTGACAATTCAAAAAAATAACATTTTCTATAGCATCTCCAAACCATTCATACAAATGCACAGACCTGATAACAAAAAATTTTTATGCCAAGTCGTACTACCAAAAACGTTGAGTTAGCCTTCTGAAGCTGATGAGTAGGTTTTTCTTTGCATCTGGAAGTTACCATGTATTTTGAGATTAGGTAATAAATCAAGCCTTCTTTAATTTCTGGTCTCAATGACACACAATTGGGTTTGGAGGGAATTTTCACAGATTTGAATATGCTGGTGAAAAAAGAAATGCTGACTCAACTGTTTCTTTGTCACGTCATCTCATGTTACTTTACCTTGCCCTGAAGATAAACTGTTTGAGGGCCAGATTGAATTACTACAAATGCCCATGGAAAACACAATGTTAGTGAAATGTACTCTCTACTCAGTTGGCACTGAGGCCTTGGGGCCTTCTGTTTGCTTCGCAGCTCTGCTTGCTACTCTTTGCTCACTTCCTGAGCAGCTTCTCATTCCTCTCTCTTTCCCTACCTTCCTTCCTTTCCTCCTTTCTTCTTCCCTCTAATTTGGTTGTTGTGGGTGCTATAATTCTCAGGTTTGCCTGTAAAGTAATCTTCAAATTGAATTGTGGAATAAGCTAATCAGTTCATTTTCTTTAAATATAATTAATACAAATGGCAATTCAAGCAGAAAGCACCAGAGTATATGGTTATCATAATATATAATATATCACACTAAATATTTCTATGTATTTGCATCAATTACAGAGCCAAAATCTGCAGGGATTTTGGAGCCCCCCAAAATCAAGTCTGTCACTGTTTCCACTGTTTCCCCATCTATTTGCCATGAAGTGATGGAACCAGAAGCCATGATCTTAGTTTTCTGAATGTTGAGGTTTAAGCCAACATTTTCACCTGATGTGAAGAACTGACTCATTTGAAAAGACCCTGATGCTGGGAAAGATTGAAGGTGGGAGGAGAAGAGGATGACAGAGAATGAGCTGGTTGGATGGCATCACCGACTCAATGAACATGAGTTTAAGCAAGCTCCAGCAGTTGGTGATGGACAGGGAAGCCTGGCGGGCTACAGTCCTTTTCACAAAGAGTCAGACACAACTGAGTGACTGAACTGAACAGAGCCAAAGTCACATGTGCCACATTAATAGCACATCCTTTCTTAATTGAGAAATCTACAATCTAATGCATCTTCTAAAAATAGTTATGGGTTGAGTTTAAAACAAAAGAAAAAATGAGATAAATTACTGTGTGATGATGTCCTCGGTTCTTTTATGAGGTGACAAGGGTGAAAAATGAAATAAGTAAATAATTATATTGAAACATTTGGGGCCTCCCAGGTGACTCAGCAGTAAAGAATCCACCTACAATGCAGGATTCGCAGGAGACACAGGGTTGGTCCCTGGTCAGGAAGATTCCCTGGAAGAAAGCATGGCAACCCAATCCAGTATTTCTGCCTGGAGAATCCCATGGACAGAGGAGCCTAGCAGGCCACAGTCCATAGGGTCACCAAGAGTTGAGTCGGACATGACTAAAGTGACTCAGCATGCATGCACACATGTTAAAACACAAAAGTCAAACTATTTAACACTAGACTATTCCCTTAGGTTTAAAAACATTCTCTAGCCACACAGATTTTAAAATGTTATTTACTGACTCTCCTAGCTTGCTGTCGTAAATCCACACTGGTTCACCATTTGATGTTTGAACCATTCTTGGCAAAATCCATGACTTTCACAAGAAACTTTGGAAGACGGCTCAGAGTTATTATTTTACTTGAGTGTCTCTCTAACACTTCCATTGTTCTACACATTAAGAAATATTTCACAATAATAAGTGTTCCATACCTTTCAAAAGTACTCTAAATAATAGAAAAAGATATGGTGTCTGAAATAAAAGTGATTTTTAAATATGCTTACAGGTGAAAACTAAAATCAACCTTTTTAATATGTATTAAGTCATCCACTGTTTCTAATCATACAAATGCCCAACCTGATGGAACTCTGTTCTCCAATTTCATCTTTTTCTGTTTTTGTTTTAATTTGTGCTGGATCTTAGTTGAAGCATGTGGAATCTAGTCCCTAATCAGGGATTGAACACAGGCCCCCTACATTGGGAGTATGGAGTCTTAACCACTGGACCACAGGGAAGTCCCTCTCCAACTTCATCTTAACTGCAGTTCCTCATTCCTAAAATAACCATACTGACATTATGTACTCTCTAGGAATTTTATGAAGATTATATGAGTTCATAAGTATAGTGTACATAAAGATATTTGATATCTAGTATGAATTAAATGATTAAAATACATCTTAATTTTCTTGCACAAAGTTATTTTTTTCTACTGTTCTCTTCATCTGCTTTTTTACAAAAACACCTTTTGTCTTCCAAATCACTTAAGCTGTAAACTTTCAAGTAGTTCTTAAATTGAAAAGAAACCTTAAGTCTCCCTAAATCTTTACTGATGTAGTAAGCTATTGTCTCTGCAGTTGTCCCATACAATGCTTGCCTACCCTATGTATGTGGCTGGTATGTATAGGCATGGGATTCCTGGAGAAATGCACGCTGGGCAACTTGTCCTCTGAGTGTGTCAGTGGTAGAGGAAATGTTAGCTGCTCTCCATGGTTAAAATACTACTAAAAATATTTAGCACACCACTGTAAGTAAATGTTTTCCAAATACACTAAAATCTATATATCATTTAATAGAAAATAGAAATACATAAAATACTAGTAAAAGGATATAAAGTTGTGCTTAGTAACCTCATATTCAAATTTCCCATGGCTTTCCAGGTGGCGCAGTGGTAAAGAATCCACCTGCCAATGCAGGAGACACAGGTTCCATCACTGGGGAAGGAAAAGGAAATCACAACCCTGGAGAAGAAAACCACAGCCCACTCCAGTATTCTCGTCTGGGAAATCCCATGGATAGAGGAGCCTGGCAGGCTACAGTCCATGCAGCCACAAAGCATCAGAAATGACTGAGCGACTAAGCACACAAGAGTATTACAAATGTGGAAACAATTACAATTCTAAAGAAGAAACTTTATAATTAAGGCAATCATAGAACCCAAGAGACCTTTCAGATTGGTGATTTGCCAGTTTATGTACAACCAGCTACAAATGTTCTCTCATATTCTGCTGATTCCCAAGCAAAAACTCCCATTCTCTTCCATGGTCTTTAGGTCGGGACTTTACATTTTTGCACTTATGACTAAGACTCTCCTGAAATAATATATTTTCTAATTTCTTTCCACTTACAACCCATTTAGCTCAGGGTAGTTTGAGCTGTCTTATTTTCCTAACTGATGGTCTGGAGTGTGGTCCCTGCTGACAAAAGGAGAAAGAGAGTGAGCCTACATTGCACTCCCCACTCATCAACTTTTCATCTCCCTCACCTTTTTCCAGAAGATAAGCCTCAGTGACTCCATTTTAAAGTCTAAGGACAGAATGCCCAACTGATTATTTAAATGTCTGTGCTATTGAAATATAAATAAGTCTCTTCCAGGTACTTACCTCTAGAAAGACTGTTATTATCAACTTAGTACATCTGTGCTTTTTTGCTTAAAATCTAAAATAGAAGGAAATGGTGTGTATTAGACAGAATGAATATTAAAAGGCAGGGAAAATGAAAGGAAATGTTTAATGCATTATTTATTTACTTTTAACTGCAGAAAGTAATTATTCCAAAACCTATGTATCCATGTACACTTACTTCAGAAACCAGGAAAGTAACACTATCAACATGGATATTTCATTTTTCTCCCACTTTGGGCCAAGAAATAAATGAAATTAACAAATGCCAGTAACAAACTAGGATCACCTTATAACTTATAGTCTGAAAAAGGATGTTGTTGAAGGGGGCTGGGGTGTGGTATGAGGCCCAAAATGAAGGCCCACATGGTGTCTGGCCTTGGCATCCATGCAGTCAGGTGGAAGGCTTCCAGGAGTCTTACCTTAAGTTCCTCTGCTTACTCTGTCCTGTGGACCAGGTATCCCAGAGAAACAACATCCTTCTTAGAAGGAGGGCACTTTCTGCTTGTGCTTGAGTTGGAGGTGTCTGTCGCATGCTGGGCTGCAGAATTATTCAAACAATTCAGTCCTCTCTTTCTACTAGAACCAGAGGGCTCCCATCTTCTACCTCTTACAAAGCCTGCCTCTCAAACAACCCCGCCCCCCACCTCATCATTCACTTTGTTCCCAAGTCAAGCTCTATGTAGTCAGGTGTTGCATGCAATGTCTTCGAATTAATCAATATGACTAATAAACTGCTGTCAATCTTATCTGCCCAGGGTCAGGGGTCACGTGTTTGGCTATATCCATAAACCTAGGACAGAAATGCTTCCCTCACCTGTGGTTGAATAAGAGTTACTTATGACCATGTTAGGGGAAACATTGACTGAATTTGCCCACCCTGACTAAGCACCATAGTAAACATTTGCATGAGTTATGCAAGGTGGACAAGGCAATGGCACCCTACTCCAGTACTCTTGCCTGGAAAATCCCATGGATGGAGGAGCCTGGTGGGCTACAGTCCATGGGGTCGCTAAGAGTCAGACACAACTGAATGACTTCACTTTTACTTTTCACTCTCACGCATTGGAGAAGGAAATGGCAACCCACCCCAGTGTTCTTGCCTGGAGAATCCCAGGGATGAGGGAGCCTGTTTGGCTGCCATCTATGGGGTCACACAGAGTCGGACACGACTGAAGCGACTTAGCAGCAGCATGCCAGGAGGTCCATGACAGGAGTTTATTTAAGGAGGTCCTGGTAAGGAACACAGAATTAATAAGCAACCACCAACCAGAAGAGTTTGGGAAAGGTCCAAAAGAAACATCACATGTCCTACTGCCTTCTCTGTGGCATCCATCTTGGCTGAGCAATGAAGTGCCACAAGGAAGGACCCTGAGTCAGAATGACTGTTTAGAGACAACCCAGAGATTAATCCTATCACCATGAAGGCCAAGACTTTGAGCCACATGGCAGAGCAGTCTTCCTGGGTTCCCTCACCCGCTTGCTCTCTGCCCAGGTGCCCCATTCAATAAAGTCTCTTGCTTTGTCAGCATGTGTGTCTCCTCAGACAATTCATATCCAAATGTTGGACAAGAACAAACTCTCAGGCCCTGGAAGGGGTCCCCCATTCTGCAACAGCCACAAAAAATCAAGTATACAGTAGAATGCTCCTGAACAAACTGGGACACCTGGTCAACCTAGTCAGACCGTTTGTCCTTGGCATCTTATTTGAGAGATGAAAGAAGGAGAAGCTGCTTCAGTTTCCAAGCTGCAGCCCCACACAAGAAGATGTATTCATTTAGACTCCATCTACCAAATCTGCATCTTTGCTCAGAAATAAACTCTAACCTTTGACAAAGGAGGCAAGAATATAAAACAGAGAAAAGACAGTCTCTTTAATAAGTGGTGCTGGGGAAACTGGAAAGTTACAGGTAAAAGAATGAAGTTAAGCCACTCTCTAACACCAAACACAAAAACAAACTCAAAATGGATTAAAAACATAAATGTAAGAGCAGACACTATAAAACTTCTAGAGGAAAACACAGGCAGAAAAATCTCTGATATAAATTGCAACAGTATTTTTGGGGATCCATCTCCTAATGTAAAGGAAATAGAAGCAAAAATAAACAAGCTGAACCTAATTAAATGCAAAAGTTTTTGCACAGCAAAATAAACTGTTAACAAAATGAGAAGAGAGCACACTGAATGGGAGAAAGTGTTTGCAAATGTTCTCATAGCTAAGGGATTAATATTCAATATATAAAAACAGCTCATATAACTCAATATATATTAAATAAAAAAACAAAATCTGATTGAAAAATGGGCAGAAGAACTGAACATTTTTCCAAAGAAAAAATGCAGATAGCCAAGAGGCACATGAAAAAAATGCTCAACATTGCTAATCATCAAGGAAATGCAAATCAAAGCCATAATAAGATATCACTTCACACCAGGCAGAATGACCATCATCAAAAAGAACATAAATAACAAATACTCCTGAGGATGCAGAGTAAAGCAAACCCCATATACTACTGGAAGAAATTAAATTTGGTGCAGCCACTGTGGAAAACAGTATGAAGGTTCCTCAGAAAACTAAAAATGAAAATACTATACAACCCAGCATTCTTACTCCTGGGTATATATCTGGAGGCAATTATAATATGAAAAGATATATGCACCCCAATGTTCACAGCAGCACTGTTTACAACAACCAAGACATGGAAACCTAACTAACCACCAACAGATGAATGGATAAAGATATAGTTATCTATTTATCTATCTACAGTGGAATATTATATATTATATAGGCTTCCCAGGTGGAGCCAGTGGCAAATAACCCACCTGCCGGAGATGTAGATGTGAGTACCATGGACAGAGGAAAGGAGCCTGGCAGACTACAGTCCATAGGGTCACAAAGAGTCAAATAGGATTGAACGACTGAGTACACATGATTATAATATATATATTATATATCTAATCTATATATATATATATTTACACATACAATGGAATATTATTGAATCAAAAAACACAGCCACAAAAAAAATGGAAATTTGCTATTTCAAGCAACATGGATGGACTTATTGCCTTTGAAGAATTTTCAACTGAAAAACATAAAGAAAAAAGAAAAAGCTAATACCATGGAAATCTAGAACCCTACGTACCTTTTCCCATAGCACATTTTCTTTATGATGGTTGATTGTCTAGAATAGCTGTAAAATATAAACCTATGTAAACCACATTTACATTTTTGAATAGCCGCATTTAGAAAGGAAAATACGAGAAATAAATTTTAATAATATGTTGTAACTCATATCTGAAATATTATCATTTTAGTATTTGTGTGTGTATGTTAGTTGCACAGTCGTGTCCAACTCTTTTGCGACCCCGTGGACTGTCGCCCAGCAGGCTCCTCTGTCCATGGGATTCTCCAAACAGGAATACTAGAGTGGGTTGTCATTTCCTTCTCCAATTCAGCATTTAATCAAAATAAAAGTTATTAATGAGATACTCTACATCCTACAATTCACATGAAGACCTCAAAGTCTAATATGCATTTTACACTGATAGTCATCTCCATTCAGGTGCTCACATTTTATTGAAATTACTTAATCTTTTAATATATTAATATATTCTATTTATATATACACAGTAGAATATTATGAATCATAACAAACACAACCACATAAAAGAATCGAAATTTGCACTTGAAGAAATATGAATGATCTATTAATATATTAATAGATTCAGAGAACTAACACATTTCAAACATATATAGAAATAAATAATACTTTTAATAGCTTTTCTAATATTTCTGATAATTCTAATAGTTTTAATATTTACTTTAGGCATAAATTATTACATTTAATATAATTTTCCATATTGAAAAAATTGGTTTCTCTTTTTTAGAACCAATTCAACTGAAGCAAAAGCACATCAAGTTGAAACAAGTCTGTTGAAGTAAATAATTCTTGAGTCAACTTTTACTATTAATCTAGAACACAAAAGAAAATTCCATCAATTGAAGGACAATCTTAAGTTTATTAATGTTAAAATTTTCTTCAAGCTTTTCTTGTAGTGTTTGCATATTTATATAACACTATTAATTGCAATTAAAATCTGCATTCATACTGGAAAGATGTGTAAGATTATTATTGATTTGCACTATGGAAAGTTTCAATTTCAATTGAAGTCTCATAGGCAAAGTCACAAATAAGCTTTTCTTTTCCTTTGAAGTTTTAAACTGATCTCATTCATGTGCAGTGCATACTGCTGAAAAAAGGAAAATCAGAGTCATTTTGTCTTTGATTATTGAATGTTTGGTAACATTCCTCTTGCTTAGAAGACTCCTGAACCTAAGTAACAATATGATACATCTTTGTAAAGCTCTCACATGACCAAACAAACAAATATTAGCAAAAACGCAAGACCACCATTCTCTTGGTCTTCTATTTCCTCCACATTTTATATATAATAAATGATACTAACCAGTCTATCTGGGACATATTTTATAGAATCTACATCAGGACACCATGAATATTTTTTTTCAAAAATATTTTCAGTATCTCTCATATAGTTGACCAAAACAATATGGGGAAATATCAAACTTTTACTATAAAATTTGCATTTTCTACTTAATATAGCTAGAATATCATCTACCATGACTGAAACTATTTCTTATACTAATAGAAAGTTCTTCTTTAACAAATATGTATTTTAAATTATATATTCCACTGTTTAATATTCAGGGCCACAAATTGATAGCATTTCTTTACAAAAAATTTGGAAGTTTTTTGAGACAAAGATGTGCTAAAAGCATCAATATACAATGTCTCATGTCAGACAGCTAATCAAAAAGCTTAAATTTTTCTAAATGTTGAAAGAATTGATATTTGATATTGATAGAAAGTTTTTGTATTCTAAAGGCGACTGGTGGCTTAAAGATTTATTTTTTCTAAAAATTTTTTAGTTTTTTTCTCATAATTTTCTAATAGAATTTCCATAGAAGAAATATATTCTTTACCATTTCTCTATCTAAAGGTTAATTTTTTGTGAAATTATTTTGGTAGACTTCAGCTGTGAAGCCATCTGGACCTGGGCTTTTGTTTGCTGGAAGATTTCTGATTACAGTTTTAATTTCCGTGCTGGTGATGGGTCTGTTAAGATTTTCTATTTCTTCCTGGTTCAGTTTTGGAAAGTTGTACTTTTCTAAGAATTTGTCCATTTCTTCCACGTTGTCCATTTTATTGGCATATAATTGCTGATAGTAGTCTCTTATGATCCTTTATATTTCTGTGTTGTCTGTTGTGATCTCTCCATTTTCATTTCTAATTTTATTGTTTTGATTTTTCTCCCTTTGTTTCTTGATGAGTCTGGCTAATGGTTTGTCAATTTTATTTATCCTTTCAAAGAACCAGCTTTTGGTTCTGTTGATTTTTGCTATGGTCTCTTTTGTTTCTTTTGCATCTATTTCTGCCCTAATTTTTAAGATTTCTTTCCTTCTACTAACTCTGGGGTTCTCCATTTCTTCCTTTTCTACTTGCTTTAGGTGTAGAGTTAGATTATTTATTTTACTTTTTTCTTGTTTCTTGAGGTATGCCTGTATTGCTGTGAACTTTCCCCTTAGCATTGCTTTTATAGTGTCCCACAGGTTTTGGGTTGTTGTGTTTTCATTTTCATTTGTTTCTATGCATATTTGGATTTATTTTTTGATTTCACAATTTGTATGGAAATACAAAAAACCTTGAATAGCCAAAGCTATCTTGAGAAAGAAGAATGGAACTGGAGGGATCAACCTGCCTGACTTCAGGCTTTACTACAAAGACACAGTCATCAAGACAGTATGGTACTGGCACAAAGACAGAAATATAGATCAATGGAACAAAATAGAAAGCCCAGAGATAAATCCACACACCTATGGACACCTTATCTTTGACAAAGGAGGCAAGAATATACAATGGAGTAAAGACAATCTCTTTAACAAGTGGTGCTGGGAAAACTGGTCAACCACTTGCAAAAGAATGAAACTAGAACACTTTCTAACATCATTCACAAAAATAAACTCAAAATGGATTAAAGATCTAAATGTAAGACCAGAAACTATAAAACTCCTAGAGGAGAACATAGGCAAAACACTCTCTGACATAAATCACAGCAGGATCCTCTATGATCCACCTCCCAGAATACTGGAAATAAAAGCAAAAATAAATAAATGGGATCTAATTAAAATTAGAAGCTTCTGCACAACAAAGGAAAATATAAGCAAGGTGAAAAGACAGCCTTCTGAATGGGAGAAAATAATAGCAAATGAAGCAACTGACAAACAAATAATCTCAAAAATATACAAGCAACTTATGCAGCTCAAGTCCAGAAAAATAAACGACCCAATCAAAAAGTGAGCCAAAGAACTAAATAGATATTTCTCCAAAGAAGACATATGGATGGCTAACAAACACATGAAAAGATGTTCAGCATCACTCATTATCAGAGAAATGCAAATCAAGACCACAGTGAGGTACCATTTCACACCAGTCAGAATGGCAGCGATCCAAAAGTCTGCAAGCAATAAATGCTGGAGAGGGTGTGGAGAAAAGGGAACCCTCTTACACTGTTGGTGGGAATGCAAACTAGTACAGCCACTTTGGAGAACAGTGTGGAGATTCCTTAAAAAACTGGAAATTGAACTGCCTTATGACCCAGCAATCCCACTACTGGGCATACATACCGAGGAAACCAGAATTGAAAGAGACACATGTATGCCAATGTTCATCGCAGCACTGTTTATAATAGCCAGGACATGGAAGCAACCTAGATGTCCATCAGCAGACGAATGGATAAGAAAGCTGTGGTACATATACACAATGGAGTATTACTCAGCCATTAAAATGAAAATATTTGAATCACTTCTAATGAGGTGGATGAAACTTGAGCCTATAGTGAAGTAAGCCAGAAAGAAAAACACCGATACAGTATACTAACACATATATATGGAATTTAGAATGATGCTAATGATAACCCTGTATGAGAGACAGCAAAAGAGACACAGATGTATAGAACAGACTTTTGCAGTCTGTGGGAGAGGGAGAGGGTGGGATGATTTGGGAAAATGGAATTGAAACATGTATACTATCATGTAAGAAACAAATCGCCAGTCTAGGTTCGATACAGGATACAGGATGCTTGGGGCTGGTGCATGGGGATGACCCAGAGAGATGATATGGGGAGGGAGGTGAGAGGGGGTGTTCAGGATTGGGAACTCATGTACACCCATGGTGGATTCATGTCAATGTATGGCAAAACCAGTACAGTATTGTAAAATAAAATTTTTAAAAATAAATTAATTAAAATAATAATAATAACAAAAATAAAAGTTAGTTTTTATTTTTAAAGCAAGTATTCAAACCATTTTACAACTTAACAAAATTAACCTTGTACCTTGTTAAAGATAATTTTAAGTGTTTTGCAATTCTGATTTCAAGAGACTAATTGTATTCTTTCTGTCCATTGAAAGAAAATGTCTTACAAAATTCATTATGTATCTGCTGAAATATATTGTACACTTTATTTTAATAAACTTTTTACAGCAATCACCTTTTAAATTTTGCTGTGACACAACAAATTGCTGATGGCATTCACTGTGAAATTTGAACATAACTTTTTTAGTCTCTTTTTTTTCTATGCTATCTGGCAATAGTATTGACTTCTGTGAAGGTGAAAGTGAAAGTCACTCAGTCCTGTCTGACTCTTCGCAATCCCATGGACTATATATACAGTCTATGGAATTCTCCAGGTCTGAATACTGGAGTGGGTAGCCTTTCCCTTCTCCAGGGGATCTTCCCAACCCAGGGATAGAAGCCAGGTCTCCCGCATTGCAGGCGGATTCTTTACCAGCTGAGCCACAAGGGAAGCCCAAGAATAATGGATTGGGTAGCCTATCCCTTCTCCAGGGGACCTTCCCAACCCAGGAATTGAACCGGGGTCTCCTTCATTGCAGATGGACTCTTTACCAACTGAGCTATTAGGGAAGACCTTGTGTATCTTCTTGTGTTTTGATTTGTGTATTGGCTTCTATATCTTGTGTATTGTGTACTGACTTTTGTATCTCTACTCAATTTGCACCAATAGTAGCCTTTACTTTTTAGTCAACATTTTATCCACATGCATTCTTTTTAATTAGTAAAACTACATACAATTAGTAATTACACTACAATAAAAATTTCAATTAAAATGCCAATTCTAATTTCAAAGATATTCTTAAAATTCACAGTCTGCATAAAATATCCAAAAATCACATAATATTATTTCATCAGTAAAACATCTTTTGAAGTGGTTCGATCCATAAGCTACAATTAGATGGCAGATGTGTTTATGAATAATAATAGAAACAATGCACACACTTAACATTTGCATACTCCAGTAAAACAATATCCCACACAATGCAAAATAACAGTGGAATGTAGTCCTGCAAAACAATAAAGTTTTGTTTTAATGGAATAATATTTTAATATGCTACTGCTGTTACATTAAACTTAAAATTAATTAAGATAAAAATTCAATTATTCAGTTGAATCAGCCCCATGTCATTGGATAGCATAGATAGAAGAATATTTACATCATTGCAGAAAGTTATTTTAGACAATGTTGATCTGGAGTGTGAAAAATACATAAACTACAGGTTATTTGGGCTTTGATGGAAGTCCTGGAAACCAAAACCCACAAATAATACTATTTCAGTGGGAAAATGTACTCCAGCCACCACGTATTTTGTGTATGACTTGAAGATTGCCCATATAGTCCATTTTTAATAGTACATTTTGGTGGGATTTCCAAATAGAACAGTAATATACACTTGATCTAGAAAATCTGAATATAAAAATAATTGCATGAGTTTTGCACCACTTTTTATTTAAGAATATAAAATTATTTTATCATTCCATTAAATATTAGTAACAATTTTTGAGATCAACATCATCAGTTAGCTTAGATTATCTAAAATAATCATGAAAAATAACTTCACAATATTTTCATTCTGGGAAAGTCAAGTCAAATTTTGATCATTTGCATTTCCTTCCAACCTACTTCTAAAGAAGAAACAAAAACCATATATATGACATATCAATATTTCCAAAAAGTCAACTTCTGTATGAAATTCATAGAGACAATAAAACAGTCAATAACAATATTTACCTAGTGCACAGCAAATAGTAGCTATCCAATATACTTCTCCTAAACTAATCTCTTGCATTTCAAATATCATTCTCATAGAACCAGAAGTAATACATTTTTTTTTGTAAAGCCAGGTACTTAGTAACTAATTATCTGTTCTCACTTATGACAAAAGTCATTTTTAGTTTTTGTGTACATTCTCTTCAAAAAGCATAAGTTTTCTATAACATTTAGGAATACATCTAATTTTTAGTGTTACAGAGTAGCAAATTAATGTAGATCTTTGAACAACATGTGTTTGAAGCATGTGCATCCACTGATACATTGATTTTTTTCAATAAATCGTTTCAGTACCACAGGATATGCCATTGGTTGAATCCAAGGATACAGAAACACATATACGTAAGTCCAACTATGGGGCTGAAACAGCCATGGATTTTTGGTATCCAAAATAGATCCTGGAACCAGCACCCTCTACTCCTCAAATACTAAGGGATGATTGTATTCATTTTTCTGTTTCATACAGTGTAGAACATGATGAAAATAGAGTAAAAAATTAAAGCAGGTATCAATATCATTTGAGAAAAAAATGAAAACAAATAATGTTATTTGTAATGTGCAGAAAATTTCAGTGAAAGAAGCTTCAAATGTATAATTATTTAAGCATCTCCTGTATATCCTATACCTAGGTGAAAAGGTCATACTGAGCAGAAGGTCATGTTCTGAGTCAGTCACTCCAGTTGGCCTAAACTACAGACAAATGTCGGAGCTGGAATAAATAAATCTGAGCTCTATGATTCCTTTTCTTGAGTTTTGTTGAAATGTATAACTAAACCTGTTTCTTACCTGTGTGATCTGAATGAGATGATGTCTTAACGCTGGACATTATAATGAATACCACAGACTGGGCAGTTTAGACAACAGACATTTATTTTCTCGCAGTTCTGGAGGCTAGGAAGTCCAAATTTAGGATATTGCTGAGGTTGGTCTCTGACAGACTCAGAGACCAATGAGGACTCTCTTCCTGGCTTACTGACCTAGAGATGGAACTTAGGTCTCCTGCACTGCAGGCAGATTCATTAGTGTCTGAGCCACCAGGGAAGCCCCTTTTCCTGAATACCACATAGCAACCTTCTTACCCTGTCCTGGCATGGTGGAGAAAAGGACAGGGACTCCTCTGGTGTTTCTCTTCATAAGGGCATTAATTCCATCACAAAAGACCTCAACCTTATGGTATCATCAAACCTAATGGCCACCTGATGTGAAGAACTGACTCATTGGAAAAGACCCTGATGCTAGGAAAGATTGAAGGAGGGAGGAGAAGGGAATGACAGAGGGTGAGATGGTTGGATGGCATCACTGACTCGATGGACATGAATTTGAGCAAGTTCTGAGAGTTGGTGATGGACAGAGAAGCCTGGTGTGCTCTAGTCCATGGGGTTGCAAAGAGCCAGACTCTACTGAGTGACCAAACTGAACAGAATTATCCCCCAAAGTCTGTGTCTCATCAGTGTGTCTCATCGTCAAATGATACCACATCAGGAGTTAGGTCTTCAGCACATGAATTTATAAAGGACACAATTCAGTCCACAGCAGGTGACCACAGCAAGCTGAATCTGGTGTGTTTTGACTCATTTGTTCTATAAACATGAGCTCTCATGTGTGTCAGTGTCTAAATCCAAAGCTCTTTTAATGATGTGATAATCTGGATCAACAACTGCTTCCTTAAATTAAAGAGTACAATGCTTCCTACAACCAACTGTTCACACAGCGTACTTCATCTGTTGGAGTCATTTAGCACTAAGATTTATTAGATTCTAATTTCTAGAATTATCCTAAAAAACTAGAGCAATGTGCAGAGAAATTTGTTTGTAGTTTACAACCTTGTGCAGAACAAATTCCTGAAGAGATTTCTCCCCAGGTGAGAATCAGCAGAAACCACTGGAGTCCCAGGTTTGTAACTTTTCCAAGACTGAATTCAATCTGAATTATATTCATCTTGCTTGCAGAGCTCTTCTCCCAGGCTGAGCTGCATGGATGAAAAAAAGAAAGAAAGAAGTGAAGTAAACACCAGAATTTTCCCACTGAAACTTCTATTGAGATACTAAATTTCCCTACACAACTGAGAAACTATTTTGAGCAGTAGACACCTGAAAGTTTTGATTTTCATTTTCAGTAGATGGGCTTATTTTCTTCTTGATTTTGGCCATATATGGAGAATTAAATTTTACTATGAGAAACTCTTGGTATCATTTCTTATAATAAAAGTTGGTATATGTACAAATTTTCAAATAATTTAATTATAAGTTACTTTTATAATACCCTTTTAAGTTATTGAGACTGTGGTTTCTTTATCAGGGTCAAACAATTTCCTTTTCCTTAAATTTTAGTGTAATATTGACCTTTTCAGTTCAGTTCAGTTCAGTCGCTCAGTCGTGTCCGACTCTTTGCGACCCCATGAATCGCAGCACGCCAGGCCTCCCTGTCCATCACCAACACCCAGAGTTCACTCAGACTCGCGTCCATCGAGTCCGTAATGCCATCCAGCCATCTCATCCTCGGTAGTCCCCTTCTTTTCCTGCCCTCAATCCCTCCCAGCATCAGAGTCTTTTCCAATGAGTCAACTCTTCACATGAGGTGGTCAAAGTACTGGAGTTTCAGCTTTAGCATCATTCCTTCCAAAGAAATCCCAGGGCTGATCTTCAGAATGGACTGGTTGGATCTCCTTGCAGTCCAAGGGACCCTCAAGAGTCTTCTCCAACACCACAGTTCAAAAGCATCAATTCTTTGGTGCTCAGCTTTCTTCACAGTCCAACTCTCACATCCATACATGACTACTGGAAAAACCATAGCCTGCACTAGACGGACCTTAGTCAGCAAAGTAATGTCTCTGCTTTTGAATATACTATCTAGGTTGGTCATAACTTTTCTTCCAAGGAGTAAGCGCCTTTTAATTCCACGGCTGCAGTCACCATTTGCAGTGATTTTGGAACCCCAAAATAATAAGGTCTGACACTGTTTCCACTGTTTCCCCATCCATTTCCCATGGAGTGATGAGATCGGATGCCATTATCTTCGTTTTCTGAATGTTGAGCTTTAAGCCAACTTTTTCGCTCTCCTCTTTCACTTTCATCAAGAGGCTTTTTAGTTCCTCTTCACCTTTCTGCCATAAGGGTGGTGTCATCTGCATATCTGAGGTGATTGATATTTCTCCCAGCAATCTTGATTCCAGCTTGTGTTTCTTCCAGGCCAGCGTTTCTCATGATGTACTCTGCATAGAAGTTAAATAAGCAGGGTGACAATATACAGCCTTGATGTACTCCTTTTCCTGTTTGGAACCAGTCTGTTGTTCCATGTCCAGTTCTAACTGTTGCTTCCTGACCTGCATACAGATTTCTCAAGAGGCACATCAGGTGGTGTGTTATTCCCATCTCTTTCAGAATTTTCCACAGTTTCTTGTGATCCACACAGTCAAAGGCTTTGGCACAGTCAATAAAGCAGAAATAGATGTTTTTTTTCTGGAACTCTCTTGCTTTTTCCATGATCCAGTGGATGTTGGCAATTTGATCTCTGGCTCCTCTGCCCTTTCTAAAACCAGCTTGAACATCAGGAAGTTCACAGTTCACATATTGCTGAAGCCTGGCTTGGAGAATTTCGAGCATTACTTTACTAGCATGTGAGATGAGTACAATTGTGCGGTAGTTTGAGGATTCTTTGGCATTGCCTTTCTTTGGTATTGGAATGAAAACTGACATTTTCCAGTCCTGTGGCCACTGCTGAGTTTTCCAAATTTGCTGGCATATTGAGTGCAGCACTTTCACAGCATCATCTTTCAAAATTTGAAATAGCTCAACTGAAATTCTGTCACCTCCACTAGTTTTGTTTGTAGTGATGCTTTCTAAGGCCCACTTGACTTCACATTCCAAGATGTCTGGCTCTAGATGAGTGATCACACCATCATGATTATCTGGGTTGTGAAGATCTTTTTTGTACAGTTCTTCTGTGTATTCTTGCCATCTCTTCTTAATATCTTCTGCTTCTGTTAGGTCCATACCATTTCTGTCCTTTATTGGGCCCATCTTAGCATGAAAGGTTCCCTTGGCATCTCTAATTTTCTTGAAGAGATCTCTAGTCTTTCCCATTCTGTTCTTTTCCTCTATTTCTTTGCACTGATCACTGAAGAAGGCTTTCTTATCTCTTCTTGCTATTCTTTGAAACTCTGCATTCAGATGCTTATATCTTTCCTCTTCTCCTTGGCTTTTCACTTCTCTTCTTTCACAGCTATTTGTAAGGCTTCCCCAGACAGCCATTTTGCTTTTTTGCCTTTCTTTTCCATGGGGATGGTCTTGATCCCTGTCTCCTGTACAATGTCACAAACCTCATTCCATAGTTCATCAAGCACTCTATCTATCAGATCTATGCCCTTAAATCTATTTCTCACTTCCACTGTATAATCATAAGGGATTTGATTTAGGTCATATCTGAATGGTCTAGCAGTTTTCCCTGCTTTCTTCAATTTCAGGCTGAATTTGGTGATTGACCTTTTAATGTCTGTTTACTGATTTGTGTATCATCAGTCTCTTCAAAAATAAAACCAGTACATTACAATATACCAAGTCAATCAAGGCCTCACCTAATTTTTAAAACAGTACTATGAAAAATGAATGCCATAGGAACTATAAATAATCATTTATGTTGAAAAATCCTGTAAGATACTTCATAAAACATGCATATGGCATGGGTCTTATAGTATAATGTAAAACTGTTTTTGAATATGATGGAGTCAATCATGTGGCTTTGGAAAAAAACTGAAAGGAAAATAGAAAATTTCCAGAGAGCAATCATTTTAAGAAAAATATGATAAAAACTAGCATATAATTTACATCAGGCATCAGCAAACTTTGGCTCATAGACCAAATCTGCCTACTGCTTGTTTTATAGCTCATAAGCTAAAAATGAATTTTGCCATTTTAAATGGTTAAAAAATCAAAATATTATTTTGTGACAAATACACAAAATTCAAGTTTCAGTGCACTAATTCATATACATGTTGCCTATGGCTGTGTCTGACAAGGACAGATCCGAGTAGTAATGTCAGAGTCTGAATATACCCTACAGTCTAAAATTTTTACTGTAGGGCTCTTAAGAAAAAAACATTGATTATCTCTGAGTTAAAGATTATGGTACAGAGGGTTTCTTTCTTTTTCTAAAAATACAATTGCATTATATAATTTTATGTTGTGAGGTCTAGTATTCCTATATTTAGAAACATATTTGTTCCTACGTTTAGAAAAATACATTTACTTGAATACGGACAAAATAATCGTGTTTTGTAATACTTCATAAGAATTTTTCTTTTTAGTCTAATCATGATTATTTTCCTGGATATCTGCCAAACTTTCAATTAACATTATTGTCAGTGGATCCAACCAAACTAACTATGGATAAAAGTATTTAGAACCTTGTGTTGAGGGTGATGTCACAGCACATTGAATAAACCATTTACGTACTCAAATTGGCCATTTAAGTAACCAGCAATCAACCATTACAAAATCAATGTCCCTTAAAATTATTTATACATGGGTTTGTGAAAGGGAAATATAGAATAAATAAAATCTTATATATGGATCAACAACTTGTTTGACTCACCTAAAGTATAAAAATGATGAGTGGAAAATGCTCCCTTTTGCTTTTCTATGACTCTAGCTTATTTAATTTATAGCTAATTATATTTTAAGCCATCAGAACATTCTGATCCATAATATTTGCTTGAAAATTGAAAGGATTCTGTATTATGTATTAAAATTAGACTATTAAGAGGGATTGGTAATTGTATCATTAAGAACTGGAAAAACATTTTCAACTATGTACTACCAAAAAATTGTATTATGAGCTGTGAAAGCTTGGTCACATTTGTGAAGATTCTAACTGGATGGACATGCCACAGTTAACAAGAAAATGGCAGAGAGATAGAAAAAAATCATCCAAGCTGTCTCGTTCACCCCTCATATTTTTTTCAATTTTTCTAAAAAGAAATATCATCTAGGATATTTTACTAAAACACTCCCTACTTTATTTACATAGAAATAAGCAAAAAGGAGCTTTGATATAATTAATCATGTAGATTATAACAATTGAGTCCCAATCTCACTGTAGACACCCAGATGGTTTAGTAGATTTGAACTGTGACGGCTCAGAAAATAAAATGATCTATTCACTGGATGTACAGACAAAAAGGAAAACTGAAAATAAGCAGTCAGCCAGGGTACAAAGTTTTCAAATGTCTAGGCATCCTTCTCCTTGAAATAGACGCCACTAAAAAAGACAGTATTTCAGTTTCTACAGGACAGCCATATACCTACTCTGGTCCTCATCAGTCTTGTTCTTTTTTTTTTTTTTATTTTATTTTATTAAATTTTAAAATCTTTAATTCTTACATGTGTTCCCAAACATGAAACCCCCTCCCACCTCCCTCCCCATAACATCTCTGTGGGTGATCCCCATGCACCAGCCCCAAGCATGCTGTATCCTGCGTCAGACATAGACTGGCGATTCAATTCTTACATGATAGTATACATGATAGAATGCCATTCTCCCAAATCATCCCGCCCTCTCCCTCTCTCTCTGAGTCCAAAAGTCCGTTATACACAGCTGTGTCTTTTTTCCTGTCTTGCATACAGGGTCGTCATTGCCATCTTTCTAAATTCCATATATATGTGTTAGTATACTGTATTGGTGTTTTTCTTTCTGGCTTACTTCACTCTGTATAATCGGCTCCAGTTTCATCCATCTCATCAGAACTGATTCAAATGAATTCTTTTTAACGGCTGAGTAATACTCCATTGTGTACATGTACCAAAGCTTTCTTATCCATTCATCTGCTGATGGACATCTAGGTTGTTTCCATGTCCTGGCTATTATAAACAGTGCTGCGATGAACATTGGGGTACATGTGTCTCTTTCAATTCTGGTTTCCTCGGTGTGTATACCCAGCAGTGGGATTGCTGGGTCATAAGGTAGTTCTATTTGCAATTTTTTAAGGAATCTCCACACTGTTCTCCATAGTGGCTGTACTAGTTTGCATTCCCACCAACAGTGTAGGAGGGTTCCCTTTTCTCCACACCCTCTCCAGCATTTGTTGCTTGCAGATTTTTGGATCGCAGCCATTCTGACTGGTGTGAAGTGGTACCTCAATGTGGTTTTGATTTGCATTTCTCTGATAATGAGTGATGTTGAGCATCTTTTCATGTGTTTGTTAGCCATCCATATGTCTTCTTTGGAGAAATGTCTATTTAATTCTTTGGCCCATTTTTTGATTGGGTCGTTTATTTTTCTGGAATTGAGCTGCATAAGTTGCTTGTATATTTTTGAGATTAGTTGTTTGTCAGTTGCTTCATTTGCTATTATTTTCTCCCATTCAGAAGGCTGTCTTTTCACCTTGCGTATATTTTCCTTTGTTGTGCAGAAGCTTTTAATTTTAATTAGATCCCATTTGTTTATTTTTGCTTTTATTTCCAGAATTCTGGGAGGTGGATCATAGAGGATCCTGCTGTGATTTATGTCTGAGAGTGTTTTGCCTATATTCTCCTCTAGGAGTTTTATAGTTTCTGGTCTTACATTTAGATCTTTAATCCATTTTGAGTTTATTTTTGTGTGCGGTGTTAGAAAGTGATCTAGTTTCATTCTTTTACAAGTGGTTGACCAGTTTTCCCAGCACCACTTGTTAAAGAGATTGTCTTTACTCCATTGTATATTCTTGCCTCCTTTGTCAAAGATAAGGTGTCCATATGTGTGTGGATTTATCTCTGGGCTTTCTATTTTGTTCCATTGATCTATATGTCTGTCTTTGTGCCAGTACCATACTGTTTTGATGACTGTGGCTTTGTAGTAGAGCCTGAAGTCAGGCAAGTTGATTCCTCCAGTTCCATTCTTCTTTCTCAAGATTGCTTTGGCTATTCGAGGTTTTTTGTATTTCCATACAAATCTTGAAATTATTTGTTCTAGTTCTGTGAAAAATATGGCTGGTAGCTTGATAGGGATTGCGTTGAATTTGTAAATTGCTTTGGGTAGTATACTCATTTTCACTATATTGATTCTTCCAATCCATGAACATGGTATATTTCTCCATCTATTAGTGTCCTCTTTGATTTCTTTCATCAGTGTTTTATAGTTTTCTATATATAGGTCTTTAGTTTCTTTGGGTAGATATATTCCTAAGTATTTTATTCTTTTTGTTGCAATGGTGAATGGAATTGTTTCCTTAATTTCTTTTTCTACTTTCTCATTATTAGTGTATAGGAATGCAAGGGATTTCTGTGTGTTGATTTTATATCCTGCAACTTTACTATATTCATTGATGAGCTCTAGTAATTTTCTGGTGGAGTCTTTAGGGTTTTCCATGTAGAGGATCATGTCATCTGCAAACAGTGAGAGTTTTACTTCTTCTTTTCCAATTTGGATTCCTTTTATTTCTTTTTCTGCTCTGATTGCTGTGGCCAAAACTTCCAGAACTATGTTGAATAGTAGCGGTGAAAGTGGACACCCTTGTCTTGTTCCTGACTTTAGGGGAAATGCTTTCAATTTTTCACCATTAAGGATAATATTTGCTGTGGGTTTATCATATATAGCTTTTATTATGTTGAGGTATGTTCCTTCTATTCCTGCTTTCTGGAGAGTTTTTATCATAAATGGATGTTGAATTTTGTCAAAGGCCTTCTCTGCATCTATTGAGATAATCATATGGTTTTTATTTTTCAATTTGTTAATGTGGTGAATTACATTGATTGATTTGCGGATATTGAAGAATCCTTGCATCCCTGGGATAAAGCCCACTTGGTCATGGTGTATGATCTTTTTAATATGTTGTTGGATTCTGATTGCTAGAATTTTGTTGAGGATTTTTGCATCTATGTTCATCAGTGATATTGGCCTGTAGTTTTCTTTTTTTGTGACATCTTTGTCAGGTTTTGGTATTAGGGTGATGGTGGCCTCATAGAATGAGTTTGGAAGTTTACCTTCCTCTGCCATTTTCTGGAAGAGTTTGAGTAGGATAGGTGTTAGCTCTTCTCGAAATTTTTGGTAGAATTCAGCTGTGAAGCCGTCTGGACCTGGGCTTTTGTTTGCTGGAAGATTTCTGATTACAGTTTCAATTTCCGTGCTGGTGATGGGTCTGTTAAGATTTTCTATTTCTTCCTGGTTCAGTTTTGGAAAATTGTACTTTTCTAAGAATTTGTCCATTTCTTCCACATTGTCCATTTTATTGGCATACAACTGCTGATAGTAGTCTCTTATGATCTTTTGTATTTCTGTGTCGTCTGTTGTGATCTCTCCATTTTCATTTCTAATTTTATTGATTTGATTTTTCTCTCTTTGCTTCTTGATGAGTCTGGCTAGTGGTTTGTCAATTTTACTTATCCTTTCAAAGAACCAGCTTTTGGCCTTGTTGATTTTTGCTATGGTCTCTTTTGTTTCTTTAGCATTTATTTCTGCCCTAATTTTTAAGATTTCTTTCCTTCTACTAACTCTGGGGTTCTCCAATTCTTCCTTTTCTAGTTGCTTTAGTTGTAGAGTTAGGTTATTTATTTGACTTTTTTCTTGTTTCTTGAGGTATGCCTGTATTGCTATGAACTTTCCTCTTAGCACTGCTTTTATGGTGTCCCACAGGTTTTGGGTTGTTGTGTTTTCATTTTCATTAGTTTCTATGCATATTTTGATTTCTTTTTTGATTTCTTCTGTGATTTGTTCGTTATTCAGAAGTGTGTTGTTCAACCTCCATATGTTGGAATTTTTAGTAGTTTTTCTCCTGTAATTGAGATCTAATCTTAATGCATTATGGTCAGAAAAGATGCTTGGAATGATTTCGATTTTTTTGAATTTATCAAGTTTAGATTTATGGCCCAGGATGTGATCTATCCTGGAGAAGGTTCCATGAGCACTTGAAAAAAATGTGAAATTCATTGTTTTGGGGTGAAATGTCCTATAGATATCAATTAGGTCTAATTGATCTAATGTATCATTTAAAGTTTGCGTTTCTTTGTTAATTTTCTGTTTAGTTGATCTGTCCATAGGTGTGAGTGGGGTATTAAAGTCTCCCATTATTATTGTGTTATTGTTGATTTCCCCTTTCATACTTGTTAGCATTTGTCTTACATATTGCGGTGCTCCTATATTGGGTGCATATATATTTATAATTGTTATATCTTCTTCTTGGATTGATCCTTTGATCATTATGTAGTGGCCTTCTTTGTCTCTTTTCACAGCCTTTGTTTTAAAGTCTATTTTATCAGATATGAGTATTGCCACTCCTGCTTTCTTTTGGTCTCTATTTGTGTGGTATATCTTATTCCAGCCCTTCACTTTCAGTCTATATGTGTCCCTTGTTTTGAGGTGGGTCTCTTGTAAGCAGCATATAGAGGGGTCTTGTTTTTGTATCCATTCGGCCAGTCTTTGCCTTTTGGTTGGGGCGTTCAACCCATTTACGTTTAAGGTAATTATTGATAAGTATGATCCCGTTACCATTTACTTTATTGTTTTGGGTTCGGGTTTATACACCCTTTTCGGTTTCCTGTCTAGAGAATATCCTTTAGAATTTGTTGGAGAGCTGGTTTGGTGGTGCTGAATTCTCTCAGCTTTTGCTTGTCTGTAAAGCTTTTGATTTCTCCTTCGTATTTGAATGTGATCCTTGCTGGGTACAGTAATCTGGGCTGTAGGTTATTGTCTTTCATCACTTTAAGTATGTCTTGCCATTCCCTCCTGGCCTGAAGAGTTTCTATTGAAAGATCAGCTGTTATCCTTATGGGAATCCCCTTGTGTGTTATTTGTTGTTTTTCCCTTGCTGCTTTTAATATTTGTTCTTTGTGTTTGACCTTTGTTAATTTAATTAATATGTGTCTTGGGGTGTTTCGCCTTGGGTTTATCCTATTTGGAACTCTCTGTGTTTCTTGGACTTGGGTGATTATTTCCTTCCCCATTTTAGGGAAGTTTTCAACTATTATCTCCTCAAGGATTTTCTCATGATCTTTCTTTCTGTATTCTTCTTCTGGGACTCCTATAATTCGAATGTTGGAGCGTTTCATATTGTCCTGGAGGTCTCTGAGATTGTCCTCGTTTCTTTTAATTCGTATTTCTTGTTTCCTCTCTGATTCATTTATTTCTACCATTCTATCTTCTATTTCACTAATCCTATCTTCTGCCTCCGTTATTCTACTATTTGTTGCCTCCAGAGTGTTTCTGATCTCATTTATTGCATTATTCATTATATTTTGACTCTTTTTTATTTCTTCTAGGTCCTTGTTAAACCTTTCTTGCATCTTCTCAATCCTTGTCTCTAGGCTATTTATCTGTGATTCCATTTTGATTTCAAGATTTTGGATCATTTTCACTATCAATATTCGGAATTCCTTCTCAGGTAGATTCCCTACTTCTTCCTCTTTTGTTTGGTTTGGTGGGCAACTCTCCTGTTCCTTTACCTGCTGAGTATTCCTCTGTCTCTTCATCTTGGTTATATTGCTGCGTTTGGGGTGGTCTTTTTATATTCTGGTGATTTGTGGAGTTCTCTTTATTATGGAGCTTCCTCACTGTGGGTGGGGTTCTATCAGTGGCTTGTCCAGGTTTCCTGGTTAGGGAGGCTTGTGTTGGAGTTCTGGTGGGTGGAGCTGGGTTTCTTCTCTCTGGAGTGCAGTGGAGTGACCAGTGATGGGTTATGAGACATCAAAGGTTTTGGAATAATTTTGAGCTGCCTGTATATTCAAGCTCAGGGGAGTGTTCCTGTGTTGCTGGAGAATTTGAGTGATATGTCTTGTTTTGGAACTTGTTGGCCCTTGGGTGGAGCTTGGTTTCAGTGTAAGTATGAAGGCATTTGATGAGCTCCTATTGCTTAATGTTCCCTGAATTCAAGAGTTCTCTAATGTTTTCAGGTTTTGTATTTAAGCCTCCTGCTTCTGGTCTTCAGTTTTTACAGTAGCCTCTAGACTTCTCCATCTATACAGCACCGATGATAAAACATCTAGGTTAAAGATGAAAAGTTTCTTCACATTGAGGGACACTCAGAGAGGTTCACTGAGTTACAAGGAGAAGAGAAGATGGAGGGGGTAGTTAGAGGTAACTGGAATGAGATGCGGTGAGATCAAAAGAGGAGAGAGCAAGCTAGCCAGTAGTCACTTCCTTATGTGCGCTCTATAGTCTGGCCCGCTCAGGTATTTACGGAGTTATACAGGGAAGAGGAGAGGGAGGAAGTAGACAGAGGTGACCAGGAGGATAAGAGAGAGGAATGAGAAGGAGAGAGACAAATCCTGCCAGTAACCAGTTCCTTAGGTGTTCTCCACTGTCTGGAACACACAGAGATTCACAGAGTTGGATAGAGAAGAGATGGGGGAGAAAAGAGACAGAGGCCACCTGGTGGAGAAAAAGGAGAGTCCATAGGAGAAGAGAGTGGTCAAGCCAGTAATCTCGCTCTCAGGTAAACTTGGGTAGTGAAGTTTGGGTTTTTAAATGAACATAATTGACAACAAAAACCTAAGAGCAAAGGTTAAAAATCTAGAGTAGAGGTTGGATTTTCAAAAATACAATATTAAAGAAAAGAAGCAGAAGGAAAAAGCAGGAAAGAAAGAAAGAAAAAAAACCAAGAATTATTAAAAAAAAAACAAGCAAACAAAACAAAACAAAACAAACAAACAAACAAAAACCCCACCAACAACCATCCAAAGGCTATATATGGTGTTTGCCTTAAAAAAAAAAAAAAAGTCTTTTTTTTTAAAAATAGTAATAATAGGTTATAGTAATAAAAATTAGAGGAGAAATAGAAGATTTAACAATTAAAAAAAAAAGGTTAGAAAAAGAAAAGAGAAAAAAAAAAAAGGAATGATTTTTAAAATAGTAAAAATATATCTGGCTCTTCTCTGATGTTTTGGGCCGTGTGGGATCACTTCCAAGGTGGTTCCCTCTGTTTAACTTCTTCCGTTTGCTGGTTTTTCAGGCTCACTAGTTCAGTCGCGCTGTGGGGAGGGGGGATGCTGCAAACAAATAGCACTGTCGTGTGCTCACAGTGTCACAGCCCCGCTTGACCTGTCCCTTCTCGCGGCGCACAAACTGCTCCGGCTCTACGATGCACAGCCGGGAACCGTCTGGGGCTGGCCCTAGGCTGCGTGCACTTCCCGGTCCAAGCCGCTCATGTTTGGCGCTCAGGCAGCCCTCAGAGGCACAGATTCGGCTGGGACTGCGCTTTGTGCCCTTCCCAGGTCCGAGTAGCTCAGGAGTTTGGCGAGCGTGATCGCCGCGGCTTGTCACCTTTTCTGTCGCTGCTGCTCAACTTTCTGGGTGGACCGCCGGCGTCCCCCGTGAGGCAGATTGTGACTGTCCAGCACCCCCAGAAGTCTTAGCAAAGAAGCCCGCTTGCAGTTAGGTAAGTAAAGTCTCTCCGGGTCTGCAATTGCCCCTTTCCAGTCCTTACGGCTCTGGCTGCCTGTCCCCGGCGGGGGATGGTCTGCAGCCGGCTTTTTCCGTTCCGTCCTTTGTTCTGTGCTCGGTCCTGGCGGCGTCTTATGTTCCAGCTTTTCGTGCTGTAGCTATCCCACAGTCTGGTTTGCTAGCCCAAGTTAGATCGTTCTGGTTGCGCGTGGGGCGTTCCTGCCCGATTCTTACAAAGCACTGCAGCCCGCGCCTCCCGCGCGTCCCTGCCCTGCCCCCACTTCCCAATGGCGGATGCAGGCGTCTGTGCTGCTTTTCCGCTGGGGGAGTTACTGTTGGGCTTGTAATCTCTTGGTTTTAATTATTTCTTTATTTTTCCTTCCTGTTATGTTGCCCTCTGGGTTTCCAAGACTCGCCACAGACTCGGGAGGGAGAGTGTTTCCTGGTGTTTGGAAACCTCTCTTCTTAAAATTCCCTTCCCGGGACGGGCTTCCCTTCCCGGGACGGAGTTCCCTCCCCACCTCCTTTGTCTCCTTTTTCATCGTTTATATTTTTTCCTACCTGTTTTTGAAGACAATGGTCTGCTTTTCTGGTTGCCTGCTGTCCTCTGCCAGCCTACAGAGGTTGTTTTGTGGAGTTTGCTCAGCGTTGAAATGTTCTTTTGAGGAATTTGTGAGGGAGAAAGTGGTCTTCCCATCCTATTCCTCCGCCATCTTTTCCAGTCTTGTTCTGAGATGACTAGACAACCTCGCCTCCTGCTATCATCCTAAAAGGATGTGAGTTGCTTACCAACAAGGCCAATGTCAACCTGACCCTACAGCTCAAATCTTTAATAGTATGAGTCTCCTGTCCAGAGTAAAACCACCTTCTCCCTACTTGGTCTCTCCTCCAGAAAGTTGTTACTTTCTAGTCTGGAGCCTCCCTAGAGCCCAGCAGAGGCAAGATGGTGGGATGCACGTGGTTGTGATGGATGGAGCAATAACTCATTATTTGTGCTTCAGCTTTTCTCTCACTGAGCAAGACAGACTAATGGTCTGGCTGTGTCACTGTGACCAGTGCAAGTTACCGTCTGACTCATGATGTGTCCATGACTAAAAGCAAAAAGAGATGAATTATCTGCACCCTAAATAGAAATATGGACATGGTTTTATTTGCAAGTGCAGAAAGACATCTTCAAGGGAAGAGCTCGATATTTTTTCAATTTATTTTTCCTAACAAATTATAAAACTCAGTTCAGATCAGTTAAGTCACTCAGTCAGGTCTGACTCTTTGAGACCCCCATGGACTGCAGCACGCCAGGCTTCCCTATCCATCACCACTCCCAGAGCTTACTCAAACTCATGTCTGTCAAGTCGGTGATGCCATCCAATCATCTATCTTCTATTGGCCCCTTCTCCTCCCACCTTCAATCTTTCCCAGCATCAGGGTATTTTCCAATGAGTCAGTTCTTCACAGGTAGCCAAAGTATTGGAGCTGCAGCTTCAGCATCAGTTCTTCCAATGAATATTCAGGACTAATTTCCTTTAGAATGTACTGGCTGGATAACCTTGCAGTCCAAGGGACTCTAAAGAGTCTTTTCCTGCATCACAGTTCAAAAGCATCAATTCTTTGGTGTTCAACTTTCTTCATAGTCCAACTCTCACATCCATACATGACTACTGGAAAAACCATAGCCTTGACTAGATGGACCTTTGTTGGCAAAGTAATGTCTCTGCTTTTTAATATGCTTTCTACGTTGATTATAGCTTTTCTGCCAAGGAGTAAGTGTCTTTTAATTTCTTGGCTGCAGTCACCATCTGTAGTGATTTTGGAGCCCCCCAAAATAAAGTCTCTCAGTTTCCATTGTTTTCCCATCTATTTGCCATGAATGATGGGACCAGATACCATGATCTTAGCTTTCTGAATGTTAAGTTTTAAATCATTTTTTTTCAGTCTCCTCTTTCGCTTTCCTCAAGAGGCTCTTTAGTTCTTCACTTTCTGCCAAAAGGGTGGTGTTATCTGCATATCTGAGGTCATTAATATTTTTTATCAAAAACGTTGATTCCAGCTTATGCTGCATCCAGCCTGGCATTTTGCATAATAAGCCTCCTGATGAAAGTGAAAGTGGAGAGTGAAAAAGTTGGCTTAAAGCTCAACATTCAGAACATGAAGATCATGGCATCTAGTCTCATCACTTCATGATAAATAGATGGGGAAATAGTGGAAACTGAGAGACTATTTTTGGGGGCTCCAAAATCACTGCATATGATGACTGCAGCCATGAAATTAAAAGACACTTGCTCCTTGGAAGAAAAGTTATGACCAATTTACACAGCGTATTAAAAAACAGAGACATTACTTTGTCAACAAAGTTTCGGATAGTCAAGGCTACGGTTTTTCCAGTCGTTATGTATGGATGTGAGAGTTGGACTGTGAAGGAAGCTGAGTGCCAAAGAATTGATGCTTTTGAACTGTGGTGTTGGAGAAGACTCTTGAGAGTCCCTTGAACTTCAAGGAGATCCAACCAGTCCATCCTAAAGGAGATCAGTCCTGAGTGTTCGTTGGAAGGACTGATGTTGAAGCTGAAACTCCAATCCTTTGGCCACCTGATGTGAAGAGCCTACTCATTGGAAAAGACCCTGATGCTGGGAAAGACTGAAGGCAGGAGGAGAAGGGGACAACAGAGGATGAGATTGTGGGATGGCATCACCGACTCAATGGAGATGAGTTTGAGTAAACTCCGTGAGCTGGTGATGAACTGGAGGCCTGGCATGCTACAGTCCATGGGGTTACAAAGAGTCTGACACGACTGAGTAACTGAACTGAACTGATGTGGTATCAGATAACCACAATTTTTAGAAATAATAGTAAACTCAGATATTTGTAGGAACTTATTTTTATAAGCAACTGAAAGTTCAGTGGAATACCCTTTTCTCAATTTTCACTTCATAAACACCAAGACATGTAGACACTGAGCTATTAGACGTAGTTCTGTCGTTCTGTCTGTAGAAGAATTTTGTCCTACTTCTTACCATGTAGCTTTTCTTTTAAGATCAGATTTGCAGGAGTGTCCAGAATTGATTCAGAAAACTTTGTCTCATACTATTTCAAATCCAGTTGTCGTGTGCTGACAGATACAGTCATAAGCACAAAATCTTTATTTAAAATACCATTTCACATGAAACTGTTTTAATATAAAAATGATTAATCTGAATGTGCAAAGAACTTAACTTTTCTGTGTAAAATATTCATAAAACATTAGTCTAGTTCTGTTTGCTTTCAAGACATTAAATGCACAAATCAGACCATTCTCATATTGAGAGATCGATGTCCAAGACCTACAGAATATTGTAAAAGTCCTATCTAGGAGCCCATGTAATAGTTTGTCAGAAAATATTTCACCAAAAGAAAAACAGATAAGGAAACTGATGTTCCAACTGGTCTCCTGTAAATATATAAATGCAACACAAGCGTATTTGGTTGGTTTCTTTAGCTGCAGTTCAGTCGCTCAGTCATGTCTGACTCTTTGCGACCCCATGAATTGCAGCATGCCAGGCCTCCCTGTCCATCACCAACTCCCGGAGTTCAGTCAAACATCACGTTGGTGATGCCATCCAGCCATCTCATCCTCTGTCGTCCCATTCTCCTCCCCTCAATCCCTCCCAGCATCAAAGTCTTTTCCAATGAGTCAACTCTTTGCATGAGGTGGCCAAAGTACTGGAGCTTCAGCTTTAGCATCATTCTCTCTGAAGAAATCTCAGGCTTGATCTCCTTTAGAATGGACTGGTTGGATCTCCTTGCAGTCCAACGGACTCTCAAGAGTCTTCTCCAACACCACAGTTCAAAAGCATCAATTCTTCAGTGCTCAGCTTTCTTCACAGTCTAACTCTCACATCCATACATGACCACAGGAAAAACTATAGCCTTGATTAGACGGAGCTTTGTTGGCAAAGTAATGTCTCTGCTTCTGAATATACTATCTAAGTTGGTCATAACTTTCCTTCCAAGGAGTAAGCGTCTTTTAATTTCATGGCTGTAATCACCATCTGCAGTGATTTTGGAGCCCAAAAAAATAAAGTCTGACACTGTTTCCACAGTTTCCCCATCTATTTCCCATGAAGTGATGGGACCAGATGGCATGATCTTAGTTTTCTGAATGTTGAGCTTTAAGCCAACTTTTTCACTCTCCTCTTTCACTTTCATCAAGAGGCTTTTTAATTCCTCTTTTCTTTCTGCCATAAGGGTGGTGTCCTCTGCATATCTGAGGTTATTGATATTTATCCCAGAAATCTTGATTCCAGCTTGAGAGTTGTCAAAAATCAAAGTAGGGTAACAGGGCTCCTATAACAGACTATCTTTTAAAAAGTGAATCTATGCCTAAATTAGTACCATCAGTCAAGCATGTGCAAATTTGAATAGTGCGTCTTGTTAATGGCATCTTGATGTTCTGGTCAATATAAGAATACTATCGAGAGACCATCTAAATTCTCTTTGTCATTATCCATTCATATACATCTTCGGTGGTTTGCTACCATTTAGAAAAAAAAAGTCTGCAAGATACAAATGTCATCAATCGTAACAATGACCAATAATTTTGAAAAAATAAGAGTGGTAGAATCAGCTTATTTTCTAATGTTAACTGTGTATTAAAGTTTAAAGATACTCCAGGTAAATTGTAAAGTAATTAGCCTCCAATTAAAATAAATAAATTTTTTAAAAAAAGAAAAAAAAGATCCAATGAATAAAATTTTATAATGAAGCAGTATTAGGAACATGGTCCCTTATGGTAGCTTCACCTTTCTTTCCTATTATACAATCAATTGGAGTTTGTAGCTTAAATGCTTATTAAAAACTCAACCACTCTCATGCATTTCTGCTGAACTTTTGTTTTTTTCAATACTTATTTTTATTTATTTTTCAATTTATTTGGCTGCATTGGAGCTTAGTTGTGAAGGGTAGATCTTTTAGTTGTGGCATGCAAACTCTTGGTTGTAGCACATGACATTTAATTCCCCAATCAGGGATCGAACCTGAGCCCCCTGCTTTGGGAATGCAGAGTGTTAGCCACTGGACCACCAGGGAAGCTCCCTCTAATGAGTATCTAAGTAAAGAATATTGTGAAGGAGGTGGGAGCAACATGGGTTCCTTTCTACTGATTTCCAGGGGATTCTACAAAGTTAAGAGAAAGTTTGGGAGAAGAGGAATATAGGTCAGAGACATCCCAGAAAGGCTGGAAGGGGCTGGCTGAAGAAGCACAGTCATTCTTAATGCCTAAACTTACAGACAAAAGAACTTAGAAAAATGTTTAGAGAAATGAAATTCAGCACACAGTCATCCAGGTTATCACAGAAAAGTCAATACCTGTGAAGGTCTTCTAAACAGGAGTATTTGGCAGTAATGGAACTATATACAATCTAATGACTTCCTGCAAAATCCTGGCAAGAGAAAAATTCAGCAAGTAGTGTAGACTACCAGTTGCTAACAAAAAATGTCAGAGCAAAGATAGAGGTTCCACTGAGATGACTCACCATTCCCAAAAACCTGTAATAATTCCATGCCACTACTGCTAAGTCACTTCAGTCGTGTCTGACTATGTGCGACCCCATAGAGGGCAGCCCACCAGGCTCCCCCACCCTAGGGATTCTCCAAGCAAGAACACTGGAATGGGTTGCCATTTCCTTCTCCAATGCATGAAAGTGAAAAGTGAAAGTAAAGTCGCTCAGTCGTGTCAAACCCTCAGCGACCCCTTGGACTGCAGCCTTCCAGGCTCCTCCATCCATGGGGTTTTCCAGGCAAGAGTACTGGAGTGGGGTGCCATTGCCATCTCCAAATAATTCCATGGGTTATTATCAAATAACCCCTGTCTTAGACTGCTCAGGTTTCTGTAACAAAATGACATTAACTGGTTGACTTAAGCAACAGAACTTTCTCTCACAGAGTTCTGGAGGCTAGAAGTCTGAGATCAGGGTCCAGCATGGTTGGTTTCTGGTGAGGACCTTCTTCCTGCCTTCCAGATAGCCACCTGCTTGCAGAGTCCTCACATGGCCTTTCCTTTTTTCCTCTTTGTATAATGCCACTAATCCCACCATGAAGGCCCCACCATCAAGATCTAATATGACTAAACTCTTCTGAAAGTTCTCATTTCCAAAACCCACCATGTTACAGTAATGATGAGCATCAACACATGAATTTTAGGAGAACACAAATATTCATTTCATACACACACTTCCATTTCTGAACATAGTACTTGTTAGTTAAAATTAAATTACCCAATCTAACATACTAAAATGCATTTCTTTCTGGTTTATAATTCATGCAAGCTATTTAAAACTTTTATTTGTCCACTGCTAGTATAAATGTTGATATCCACATTAGAGAATTTAAGAATTCCAAATAAAAATCCTTACTATAAGTAAAAATAATGTTTGATTGAATTAAATAGTATTATTTAAATTCCTATTGATAGCAATTTTGTAGGGACCATTGTGAGGCAGGTATGATTGTATTAAACTACTACACAGAAGCTAGATTTATGTCATATTTGAATAAATCTTTGCCATTAAAAATACACGTATTACAGGAACATTTCTTAAAGATCCATAATGTCTTTATAGTAGGCTTTCAAACTGCAATTCTAAAAATTCAATGAGCATTTATGATATGCTTAATTTAATTACCCCTGACCCAACTGGAGCACACAAATAGCAAACTGTTTTAAAGTATTAGTTACTTTAAAACAAAAGCTTTAAACCCAATTTTTAAAACAACTTAATTCTAAAGTATTAGTTTCACCTGTGAATAACAGAGAATTCAAACTACAGTAACTTTATTTTTTTTTCTCTTTATTTATTTATTTATTTATTTTCATTTTCATTTTTACTACAGTAACTAACAAGTCAGAAGTTTAAACCCCTCTTGTGGAATTTTCAGCTTCAGGACAGGCAAAGCAGCCTACAAAGTTCTTGGTTGTCCAACAAAGCCAACAAAACAGCTTCACAAGGACCTCAGACACACACAGTTCTTACACTCTATCTTCCTTTAATTCTAACTGTGGCCCTCAGGACCACAGTCAAGATGGAGCACCAGCACGCACTTCCATGTCCCTATTGGGAAAGAAGAAGTTTCCCCTCTTCTCTTCTAGGTTATTTGCTGGCCTAACAAGTAAATTGACATAAGGTATATGAAGAGGACAAAGACAAATTTAATTATATACAAACTGAAGTCCCACAAAGATTGGAAATTCCCAGCCACTCAGGTAACAGAGGTTTATACACCATCCTAAGTTGAGGGGCTTCTCTGGTGTCTTAGTCAGTAAAGAATCTGCCTGCAGTGCAGGAGACCTGGGTTCAATCCCCAGGCCTGGAAGATCCCCTGGAGAAAGAAATGGCTAACCACTCCAGTGTTCTTCTCTGGAGAATGCATGGATAGAGGAGCTTGGTGGGGTTGCAGGAGTTGGACACAGTTTAACAACTAAACCACCACCAAGATGAGGAGAAGGGAGCAGGAGTCTAGGGCTTCAAAGGGGAGGAAAACAATTTACAGGAAGATGAAAGGCAGATATTTGGCAAACAGATGTTTGCCCTGCCATGCAGGTAGACCTTTGTAATATAAGAAGTTCTCTCTGGTAATAGCTCTCTTTCTGGTAGAGACCCCTTGTCTAAATTCTTTCAGGCAGTTAATGAAGTTGCTCAGTTGTGTCCAACTCTTTGCAATCCCATGGACTGTAGCCTGCCAGGCTCCTCTGTCCATGGCATTTTCCAGGCAAGAGTACTGGAATGGGTTGCCATTTCCTTCTCCAGGGGATCTTCCCAATCCAGGGATTGAACCCGGGTCTCCTGCATTGCAGGCAGATGCTTTACCTTCTGAGCCACCAGAGAAGCCCCTCAGGCAGTTAAGAAGGAGGCAAAAAACTCTTCCTGAGATTCCAGGGCTCCAACTGTAGTCAGCTTGAAAGAGCCACACACCCAAGTAACACATTCTTGGGTAGCCTGCCCTGAACCCCTCATTTTGAACCACAGGATGGAAAAAGGGAGACATAGGGCAAAAAAGTTCCCGCCAGTGTTTCTGAGAAGATGCTCCAAGAAGCTACCATGGACCACTTCCTTTTTTTTTTTTTTAAATTTTTAATTTTTTTATTTTTTGTAATTTTAAAATCTTTAATTCTTACATGCGTTCCCAAACATGAACCCCCCTCCCACCTCCCTCCCTATAACATCTCTCTGGGTCTAGAACCCAGTCATCAGGCTACACTTAAGAAGCATGAGAGGATGAAAAATGTATTTTTTATTCTTGAAGGCCATATGGCATGATAAAATTTTTTATTCCTATGGGAAGAAGCAAGAAGTGTTGAAGAACTAGATTAGAATGACTTTTCCTATATCCCCAAGTGAATGTTTTGTCCTTTTGATAAGCCCATCATTTCCTCACTCTGAACTG
Organism: Capricornis sumatraensis; assembly: GCF_032405125.1. Classification (NCBI taxonomy): domain Eukaryota; kingdom Metazoa; phylum Chordata; class Mammalia; order Artiodactyla; family Bovidae; genus Capricornis; species Capricornis sumatraensis. The sequence goes on along the minus strand of NC_091085.1, from coordinate 48,087,544 downwards.
CAGTCTTACACCTAAATAGGAACATCAGATTGCTGAGCTGGACAAAGAAGTAGCACAAGAAAAAAAAGATAAAATTAGCCTGAAATCCTGTTCTAAACCAAAACAGCTCAATTGGCAGTTTTTTCCTGAGGGGAAGTGGGATGAGAGCCAAGACTGAATTACCTTTCATCTGTGGAAAACTTGGCTTTAGCTCTGGGCGCAGTTTGGTAGTTTATAACAAGCTCTGAAACCACATCCCATTATTCTATCTGCCAGATTCCTCTTATCGGCAGACATTATCCTTCTGAAGAAGAGCACTGAGGTGAGAGCCCACAGTGGAAAGACAATTTTCAAGCGTGGGGACCCCAAGGGCTCAAATCTTGGGAATCTCTTACCGATGAAGAGCCAAAGTTATGGCTTAAGGAGCAGACAACTTCAGCTAAGCAACTAATCAATTTTTGTTTTGTTCTGTTTTGTTTTGATTGAGGTATAGTTGATATACAATGTTGTGTTTGTTTCAGGTGTATAGCAAAACAATTCAGTTATATACATACATATATTCTTTTTTTCAGATCATTTTCCCCTATAGGTTACCAAAAAATATTAAGCACAGTTACCTATACAGTATAGTAGGTGCTTGTTGGTTATCTATTTTACATGTAGTTATATATATATATATATATATAAATCCCAAATTCCTGATTCATCCCTCTGCTTCCCCTTCCCTTTAAGTAACCATAAGTTTGTTTCCTATGTCTGTGAGTCTACTTTTGCTTTGTATAAAAGTTCATAGGTATCTTTTTAAGATTCTGCATATAAGCAATATCATATTTGTCTTTATCTGCCTTACTTCACTTAGTATGACAATCTCTAGGTCTAACGGTGTTGCTGCAAATGGCATTATTTCATCCTTTTTATGGCTGAGTAGATTAATTGCCAAAGTGGAAGAATGTTACCTACTCAGAAACAAAACATAAATTTAAGATGTAGGAAAAAAAATACTCCCATAAAATAGGAAACATGCAATAGAAATGGTACTCAAAATTCCTGAAATCAAACATATGGTTTCACTTGCACTAACAAAACAGTTGATGTCAAGAAGGTGCAAATTTGTTGTAAAAGAAAGATAAAATTCACTACTTGTGTATATTTTACTTCTCCTCAGATGAAATATTTATTTTCATTTAGTCATACATAGTATCCATTTCATGATTCTATTGAATTATTTCAGGAGCATTCAAAGTATTTCAGCATGAACCCTGATACTTAGCATGAACTTAACCTTCTGTTTCTTTATTTTCATCTCATTATCATAGACATATTTTTACAATAATCACAAATATATATCAATTCTTTCTTTACCTATGAAACTCAAAAGGCATAAAAATAAACTATATTTCCCTTTTAATTGTTGCCTAACCAGGTTTTACACATTATTTTGATATTTTCATATAAAAACAATGCTTTTCATCTCTTTATAATATCAATAGCATTATTCAGTGTATCAAAATATATTGAGTCACTCTTGAAGTTTCATAATAATAATTTTTATATTATTTTTATGAGAAACCCATATAAACTACTGAATCACTCTTGGCGGGGACCTGAGATTTTAATAGCTGTGACTTCATGAAAATAAAATGCCAGGTTGGTAATGCTTTGGGCTTTCTCCTGAGACAATTTAAAATGAGAACATTTATTTTTATTCTCCCAGTTGGATTCAGAATAGCACTAGGTAAACAGCTGTAACTTCTTCTCTCTTATTCTGACAGGGAGCTGACAGTAGCTACTTACCTCCCAAGCAAACCACACTTGACTAGAAGCTAATGAGGTGATTAAGGTTCACTCATCAACACCTTCCAGTCAAGTAAGCCCACCCGACACACTCTGATGAGCCAAAGGATGAGTGGGAAAGAAAAGCCTACCTTGGGGAAGAACCTAGCAAACAATAATTTCTAACCAGCACAACCACTTTGAAATAACAAATGTAAGCAGATTTCCTTCCAGAAATTAAAAAAGATAAAACTAAATATAATTTTTCTTTTGAAAATAGGAAGTTAAAAATAACTTACTCAACTTTTGCTTTAATTATTTATTGTTTTTTTAATTGATGATGATCAAAAATACATACCTACTTCAAATTATTCTTATGAGATTCAAATAAAATAAAATGTTATTTATGATAAGGTTACTACGTAAATGTTGAATTAATGTCATTAAAATAGAATAGGATAGTAGGAGCTTTTTTGCAAGCATAAAGAACATAGTAAGTAGTTGATGTAATTTTAAATGATTTGGTTGGCAAAAGGACCCAGTTTGGATGCTTGCCCAAAAGGCTTCCTGTTTCCTGCTTTTGGAAGATCACCCATGTCCTTGTGATATTCATCATAACCACCTAGAAATATTCCCACATGGCTATCCCTTACGTATGCTTGTACTGTTTCCTCTGTTTGTATTTGGGTTCCCAGGCCATATGAAAGCTTCTCAAAATCAAGAAACATTGATTCCTATATCATTTGACCACACAATATACACAAAATCAATTCACATTCTGTCAGTAAAAGCTGCTGCACCACAGACTTCTTTAATCATGTATCTTTATTCTAAACTCTAAACAGTGTAGCAAAAATATAACTGCAAATGGTCTCCCTCTTATTCAGCCCTGATATATTATTGGTTTCTATTTGTGCAGCTTTGACTCACAGCAAAACAGAACGTGTGTTGTTTCTAGAGCAATAATATGCTTCCCCATACAAAAAGACACTCTTTAAGCTTTAAAAATGGCTCTTCATGATGGATAGTTTTTAAGCCCACATGTTATAATGCCATTTGTGTAATGAACCCTCACTCCAATAATATTCCATAACTCTAGGCTATAGAGAACAATCAGGGAAAATAAGACAGATGGATTCTGCTTCTTCCTAATTCTATTCCTATTTTTCCATGTGATTCTAATGGATTATTTTGATATAGATTGTATCCAGATAGCTTTTCAGAGAATTAATGAGATTCTGGCCTCTTTGGTCCACAGTGACTTTACTTTCATTCTCATCATCACGTTCAAGGTCACTCACCACATCGTCTCATTTGGCATTTATGATTTACTATACATATTGTGCATATATATATATATTATGCAAAATATAATAAAGATCTAGTGTATGTTATTCATAGCTTGATTCTCCAACTAGATTCTGTTTAAGTAAAAATAGATTCTGGGACCCATAGCAGTCATCTTCACATAAGTGATTCTCAGCAAATATTTGTTGCTAAATCATGATGTTGACAATATGTTTTAAAACAAAATGAAATATACTAATTTAATAAAACCAACAGACAAACTAATCCAGTCCATCCATTTTCTATATAAATTTAGAATCAATGTAAACATACTTTCTACTCATTTCAGCCTCCCTGAAAATTGTTGTTAATTTTATTTTCTGCTTAATTAAAAATTAAAAGACCCATCATGCCACTACATCCAATTGTCCATTGATGGAACATTATCAAAACTCAGCTTCGAAATAGAAATTCATATTAGAGTTCCTCACAGGACTCAGAACCCACACAGAAGCAATTATTTTCAGGTCTCAAGCTGAGCCATGAGAAACTTACTTAACTTGACCCTATTATATTGGGCTCCACAGAATTACTATCTCTTAAGTTATGTGTTTAAAATAGGTGCTGGATTTCATCAGGAAAAAATACCAAATGGGGCCTATCAGAACTGATACCTTCATTTGTTGAAAAATTTTTGATGACTTATTTAGGTTTCTTTCACATAAAGTGCCGTTAAAATCCAAACCAAATAAAACCACATTATTTTAGGATAAATACTAGGAGATATTCTGTTTCCCTTGGAGAATGATTCACATTTTATTCAAAGACATGGTTGTGGTGGTAGTTTAGTCACTCAGTTGGTCTGACTCTGTGATTCCATGAACTATAGCCTACCAAGCTCCTCTCTCCATAGACTTCTCCAGGCAAGAATGTTGGAATGGGTTGCCATTTCCTTCTTCAGGGAATCTTCCTGACCCAGAGATCGAACCCAGGTCTCCTGCACTGTAGGTGGATTATCTACCAACTGAGCCACCAAGGAAGCCCTCAAACACATGAGGGCTTTCAAAGACATGAAAAAAAAAAGTCATTTTTTTTTCTTACTTTAAAACTTCTTGGATAATCAAAACCCCATTCTCAGGGCACTAATCATACTTGTATGAAGCCTTATGTAGCAAATAAAAAAGCATTCCATTTTTCTTTCAGGCCATCTTGACAATCTCTTCTACTTTATTTTCTCTGTGGTTCTTTTCCACTCAGTGTGTTATCAGTCACTTCATATTCTCTGTGAAAGAGGTATTATGCATTTTAAAAACAGAAGACATAGAATTACTCATTTCGTAATAGGAATTATGTGCTTAAGGTTTTTCTCATAAGGATTCAACATGTGAAGAAATTAGGAAGAAGAGAAGTGGTGAATACAAGACTTGGAGAAAATAGCTGTCAAGAAGGCCCCCAAGGATGCTGCTCACCTCCTGGCATAAAATCCTTTGTAATAGCCTCTGCTTAAGCACCGTGGGTCAGATAACTTGCTTTTTGCTAACAGTTTATGTCAGAGATGGCAGGGTACTATGTGTTAAGTTACATAGACAGTGGCTTCTGCCTTGCTACCAGAACCTCTCACTGGTGAGATGAGGCAAGTTTGGCATGTTGAAGACACTCAATCTGCAAGGAACTGAAAGGTGTCTCCAGATGAGAGCAATCAGGAATTCAAGACCTCAGTCTCACAATCATCAGGAAACTGAATCCTATCAACAGTCATAAAAGTGAGCTTGGCAGCAGGTCCTTCCCCAGTCCAGGCTTCAGGTGAGACCTTAACATTGGTTGACACGACACTTTGATCCTGGCCTCCTAAGAGCCCCAGCTCCCCATCCCTAGATTCCTAACCCACAGTAACCATGAGATAGGAATGTGTTGCTTTGAGCCAATAAGTTTATGATTTTGGTATGCTACAATAAATGACAGAGAAACACTCACAGTTTACTTATTTTGTAATTTAATCAAGAACCCCTCTTCCCTTGTGATTATTTTTAACACATTAGGAAATGTGTTCAAGTGAATGACTTGCCTTTGTCTTTATTCTTTTCTTTTGAGTCCCTTGGACTGCAAGGAGATCAAAGCAGGCAATCCTAAAGGAAGTCAATTCTGAATATTCATTGGAGGAACTGATCTGAAGCTGAAGCTCCAATACTTTGGTCACCTGATACAAAGAGCCAACTCACTGGAAAAGACCCTGATGCTGAAGAAAGACTGAGAGAAGAAGGAAGAGGGGCAGTAGATGGATCACAAAGAGTCAAACATGACTTGGTGATTGAACAACCACAAATCAATTACACAGGTATTATAAATTATTATCTTATCCATTTCATTATGTAAATAATACTAAGATTACTCCTTTTAGAACCATTTGTATAAACCATTGTATATTTTAAAAGTAATATTTGGGAACTTGCCTGGTGATCCAGTAGTTAAGACTTCACCTTCCAAAGTAGAGGGTGCAGGTTTTCCATTCCTGGTTGGGTAGTGAAGATTCCACATGCCTCACGACCAAAAAAACCAAAACATAAAACAAAAGTAATACCGTAACAAATAGACTTTAAATATGGTCCACATCAAAAAAAATTTTAATAAATAAATAAAATGATGTTTGTAAATATGCTATTTTCCAGATGTCAACAGAATCTTCAATCACCTGGGTAAAAAGGAGATAATAACCATTACCCAGTAGTCAGAGACTTGAAGGAAATGTTGTAAATGAATAGGAGACATACTGAAGACATGCCTTTTGTCCTCTGCTTTCACATATTTCCATAAAACAAATAAGAATTTTTTTCCAGTCAGTTTCTTTAATATGAAGATACTCTTCTATATAAATAATTATATTTTCTTAATGATTAATAAAATATTTGAGTCCTAATACCATCACTGGAAATTTTCTTTTACATTGCAGCATAAATGAAGCATGTATGTTGTTAAGTTCCTGGAAGGTTAGTTATTTTATTATCCAATGCTATTTATAATATATAACATACTGCCAAAAAGGTTTCTGTCATTTTCCCCCCAGAATTAGCCAAGACTTCTTACACACTATTCAACCCAGTCAGGCCCCTGAATGTCACAGGAATCCTTTTTAACTAGTTCTTTTTTTTACAGCTCCCCTGATTCTCTGGTCCTTTTATAACAGACCTCAGATTACAATACAGTTAAAATTAATGACTTAGCCAAACATGGTAGGAGCTTTAACCTGTGTTCTTTGCTCTACTTTTCAGGCTCTGTGGGAAATGTGGTAACTGTAGGCTCTGGAATCTTCTAATTGACAGTGAAAAGGGCTGGTAAATCTCTGCACTGCTGCAAGTCATCCAGCGTGGACTCCGTCTAATGACCCCGAAGCACATTCAATACATGCTCTTCATCTGAAATCTTAGCATTGTTCAAGGCACATTTGTCAGTGTCTGGAATGAGCTTGTATCAATCCCCTGCACTCCACTTCAGAGTTTACTTCTCTTCCTTTGTCTTTATGTAGATCAGGGAAACCCTAGAGTATTTTACTAGGAGTAAATACTCTAGATATAGGACTCGCAGGGTTTTAATACAGGCACCTGCTGATCATCTAATTGAGATTATCTAGGAGAAGGAAATGGCAACCCACTCCAGTGTTCTTGCCTGGAGAATTCCAGGGACAGTGGAGCCTGGTGGGCTGCCATTTATGGGGTCGCACAGAGTCAGACATGACTGAAGTGACAGCAGCAGCAGCGGCACACTGAAGTAGAAACTAATTTACAAATTAAGTTTCATTTTATAGATGCATTTATATTTACTTCACTAGTTTGGCAGCTAGCAATTCTTTCTAGATATTATTTCTATCCTGCTACTTTTACAAAAGGTTTGAATTTACCTGAAAGCTATTATGCAACCAAATGATAATAAAATAGAAATATACACATTGGATAAGTTGCATATACTCATTAAGTCCTCGTGATGCAGGCTCAGACAGTAAAAAACACCTTCCCTGGAGGTCCACCCAGCCCCACCCACCAGCTTTTCTCTATTACAGCAACTGGGTCTTTCACAGAACTTTCAAAAACTGACAATTACTTTAGTTACTTTGCTTAATTTTCTACCTCCTCCCTTCCACACGAGCTGCATACAGAAAGAGACTCTGTGTGTGTGTGAGATTCAAGATTATAACGGAACACAATAACATGAAATATGGCAGAGTGGCTGGTGTAGAGAAACAGTATCAATAGAAGCTCACTGCATATGCTGTTAAATGTGTCAGTTATCTGGAAATCGGAGAGAGGAGAGAAGTCTGTCAGTGATGTGAGTGTCATGGCAGCCAAGGTGATGACCCTGGCAACTGATTCTTGTGGAGGACTTTCCACTCAATTATGCTTTTCAAATTCTTGTTCTTGGCATCTGGAAAAGGAGTCAAGGAAACAGGACCCAATGGGAGTGGAGGTGCTTCAGTAGACATCATTGCAGAGGCTGCAAACAGCAAGCACCACCACTGGAACATCAGGACCAAGTGTGCCTGGTACCCAGAGTCCATGGAAACAGATGAGGGACCATAACAAACCTTTACAAAGTCACATCGGTAGTCTCCAGGGTGAGGAGTGGAAGGTGAGGCATCATATGGACGGTAAGCCTTTATTTTCCCTGCACAAGGTGAGACTTTCAGACCCTTCTGCCCTCCTCCTCCCACTGCAAACCTTGGTGACTAATATATTTAGGGAGGAATCAGGCCTCATGACTGCACCTCCTCCCCTGTTTATGAAGTCAAGATGTTTTCAAGGATAAAGAAAATGAACAATTTACACTTTTTGCATCATCTTGAGGTTTATGTTTTCCCTTATCTTTCAGCCCCAATGAGAACTTGAATTAGAACTTGAAGTTACAGAGAAGGAAAAAATCAGTGAGCAGGGCTAAGTGTTGTACTTATCAACTGCGTATCCATATGCTGAAGCCTGGAAAATACACTTGTCAGAGGTCAGAAGAATTAGATCAACAGACATGCTAAATAAAATAACAGTAAGTCAGGAGAGATAGCAGATGAAAGTAAATTGTAATGCTATATCTTTTCTATGGTTGAAATGAAAATATGTTTCTAATCTTCCTATCAGCTAAAAATAATAGACTTTTGATAAATAAAAATAATTTATAAGGAAAATGCCTTCCAAATATTCAATTTTATGTAAAATATTCACAGCACAGAATAAGAAAAAATAAACCTTACCCAGGGCTTGATTTACTGACCTTCATCTGATTGTACCTGCTGGAGTGGCAGCTGCATGGCACTGGAGTCTTTGAGGAGATACTCCATGTCCAAGGGCAGAGAAGCCCCAGCAAGACGGTAAGAGGGGTGAACTCACATTTAGAATCAAACCCCATTTCCGCCAGAGATGCTCAGAGGGCTCAAACAAACCTTGTCCACCCAAGGAAACACAGACTCCAAAGAGACTGAGACAGAACTGTGTTTGAGTGTCTGCTGTGGAGGTCCAGGTCAGCAGTGGCCTGCTGAAGGGGCAGGGGCTCTGGGTGCAGCAGACCTGGGTGTGGCATAAGCCCTCTTGGAGGAGGTTGCCATTAACCTCACCATAGAGCTGCCAGAACTTACACAGGACTGGGAAATAGATTCTTGAAGGGCACAAACAGAACCTCATGTGCACCAGGACCCAGGATAAAGGAGCAGTGACCCCACAAAAGACTGACCCAGACTTGCCTGTGACTGTCTGGGAGTCTCCAGCAGAGGTGTGGGTCCGTGGTGGCCTGCTGCAGGGCGGGGGGCACTGAGTGTAGCAGTACATGCACGGGACCTTTTGAAGAAAGCTGCCATTATCTTCATTACCTCCACCATAGTCTGTCCCTGGGTAAGTAACAGGGAGGGAACACAGCTCCACCCATCAACAGAAAACTGAATTAACGATTTACTGAGCATGGCCCTGCCCGTCAGAACAAAACCAAGTTTCCCCCTCAGTCACTCTCTCCCATCAGGAAGCTTCCATAAGCCTCGTATCCTTCTCCAGCAAAGGGCAGACTGAAAACCACAATCACAGAAAACTAAGCAATCTGATCACATGACCATAGCCTTGTCTAACTCAGTGAAACTATGAGCCACGCTATGTGAGTGAAGTGAAGTCGTCCAGTCATGTCTGATTCTTTGCGCCCTCATGGACTGTAGCCTACCAGGCTCCTCTGTCTATGGAATTCTCCAGGTGAGAATCCTGGAGTGGGTTGTCATTTCCTTCTCCATGCTGTGTAGGGCCACCCAAAATGGACAGGTCATGGTGGAGAGTTCTGACAAAATGTGGTCCACTGGAGAAGGGAATGGCAAACCACTTCAATATTCTTGCCTTGAGAACCCCATGAACAGTATGAAAAAGAAAAAAGATAGGACACTGAAAGAGGAACTCCCCAGGTCAATAGGTGCCCAATATGCTATTGGAGATCAGTAGAGAAGTAACTCCAGAAAGAATGAAGAGACAAAGCCAAAAAACAAAACAAAACAAAACAACACCCAGCTGTGCATGTAACTGGTGATAGAAGAAATGTCCAATGCTGTAAAGAGCAATATTGCATAGGAACCTGGAATGTTAGGTCCATGAATCAAGGCAAATTAGAAGTGGTCAAACAGGAGATGGCAAGAGTGAACATCGACATTTTAGGAGTCAATGAACTAAAATGGACTGGAATGGTTGAATTTAACTCAGAGGACCATTAAATCTACTACAGTGGGCAAATATCCCTTAGAAAAAATTAAGTAGCCATCATAGTCAACAAAAGAGTTTGAAATGCAGTACTTGGATGCAATCTCAAAAATGACAGAATGATCTCAGTTTATTTCCAAGGCAAACCATCCAATATTACAATAATCCAAGTCTATACCTCAACCCGTAATGCTGAAGAAGAGGCAGTTGAACAGATCTATGGAGACCTACAAGGCCTTCTAAAACTAACACCCCAAAAAGATGTCCTTTTCATTGTAGGGGACTGGAATTCAAAAGTAGAAAGTCAAGAAATACCTGGAATAACAGGCAAATTTGGCCTTGGAGTACAGAATGAAGCAGGGCAAAGGATAATATCATTTTGCCAAGAGAACACACTGGTCATAGAAAACACCCTCTTCCAACAACACAAGAGAAGACTCTACAGATGGACATCATCAGATGGTCAATATTGAAATCAGATTGATTGTATTCTTTGCAGCCAAAGATGGAGAAGCTCTATATAGTCAGCAAAACCAAGACCGGGAGCTGACTGTGGCTCAGATCATGAACACTTTACTGCCAAAGTCAGACCTAAATTGAACAAAGTAGGGAAAACCACTATAGCATTCAGATATGATCTAGATCAAATTTCTTATGATTAACAATGGAAGTGAAAAGAATAGATTCAAGGGATTTGATCTGATAGAGTGCCTGAAGAACTATGGACACAGGTTGTGGACATGGTACAGGAGACAGGGAGCAAGACCATCCCCAAGAAAAAGATATATAAAGAACCAAAACAGCTGTCTGAGGAGGCCTTACAAATAGCTGTGAAAAGAAGAGAAGTGAAAAGCAATGGAGAAAAGGAAAGATATACCCATTTGAATGCAGAGTCAAAAAGAATAGCAAGGAGAGATAAGAAAGCCTTTCTCAGCAATCAGTGCAAAGAAATAGAGGGGAAAAACTGAATGGGAAAGACTAGAGATCTCTTCTAGAAAATTAGAGATACCAAGGGAACATTTCATGCAAAGATGGGCACAACAAAGGACAGAAATTGTATGGACCTAACAGAAGCAGAAGATATTAAGAAGAGGTGGCAAGAATACATGGAACAACTATACAAAAAAGATCTTCATGACCCAGATAATCATAATGGTATGATCACTCACCTAGAGCCAGAAATCCTGAAATGCAAAATCAAGTGGGCCTTAAAAAGCATCACTACGAACAAAGCTAGTGGAGGTGATGGAATTCCAGTTGAGCTATGTCAAATCCTGAAAGATGATGCTGTGAAAGTGATATACTCAATATGTCAGCAAATTTGGAAAACTCACCAGTGGCCACAGGACTGGAAAAGGTCAGTTTTCATTCCAATCTCAAAGAAAGGCAATGCCAAGGAATGCTTAAACTACTGCACAATTGCACACTTCCCTGGTGGCTCAGTGGGTAAAGCATCTGCCTACAATGCGGGACATCCGGGTTCAATCCCTGGGTCAAGAAGATCCCCTGGAGAAGGAAATGGCAACCCACTCCAGTACTCTTGCCTGGAAAATCCTATGGACTGAGAAGCCTGGTAGGCTACAGTCCATGGGGTTGCAGAGTCAGACACGACTGAGCGACTTTCCCTTCCCACATGCTAGTAAAGTAATGCTCAAAATTCTCCAAGGCAGGCTTCAACAGTACATGAACCATGAACTTCCAGATGTTCAAGCTGGATTTAGTAAAGGCAGAGGAACCAGAGATCAAATTGCCAACATTCATTGGATCATCAAAAAAGCAAGAAAGTTCCAGAAAACATCTATTTCTGCTTTATTGACTATGCCAAAGCCCTTGACTGTGTGGATCACAACAAACTGTGGAATATTCTTGAAGATATACTAATACCAGACCATCTGAACTGTCTCTTGAGAAATCTGTATGCAGGCCAGGAAGCACCAGTTAGAACTGGACATAGAACGATAGACTGGTTCCAAATCAGGAAAGGAGTACATCAAGGCTGTATATTGTCACCCTGCTTATTTAACAGGTCACCCTGCTTATGATGTAGAGTACATCATGCAAAGTGCTGGGCTGGATGAAACACAAGCTGGAATCAAGATTGCCAGCAAAAATATCAATAACCTCAGCATTCAGATGACACCACCCTTATGGCAGAAAGTGAAGAACTAAAAAGCCTCTTGATGAAAGTGAAAGAAGAGAGTGAAAAAGTTGGCTTAAAGCTCAAGATTCAGAAAATGAAGATCATGGCATCCGGTCCCATCACCTCATGGCAAATAGATGGGGAAACAGTGGAAACAGGGGCTGACTTTATTTTCTGCAGCTCCAAAATCACTGCAGATGGTGACTGTAGCCATGAAATTAAAAGATGCTTACTCCTTGAAAGAAAAGTTATGACCAACCCAGACAGCATATTAAAAGGAAGAGACATTACTTTTTCAACAAAGGTCTGGACAGTCAAAGGTGCGGCTTTTCCAGTAGTCGTGTATGGATGTGAGAGTTGGACTATAAAGAAGTTCAGTTCAGTTCATTCCAGTTGCTCAGTCGTGTCCAACTCTTTGCGACCCCATGAATCACAGTATACGCCAGGCCTCCCTGTCCATCACCAATTCCTGGAGTTCACCCAAACCCACGTCCATCGAGTCGGTGATGCCATCCAGCCATCTCATCTTATGTCGTCCTCTTCTCCTCCTGCCCCCAATCCCTCCCAGCATCAGAGTCTTTTCCAATGAGCCAACTCTTCACATGAGGTGGCCAAAGTACTGGAGTTTCAGCTTTAGCATCATTCCTTCCAAAGAACACCCAGGACTGATCTCCTTTAGAATGGACTGGTTGGATCTCCTTGCAGTCCAAGGGACTCTCAAGAGTCTTCTCCAACACCACAGTTCAAAAGCATCAATTCTTCGACGCTCATATTTCTTCACAGTCCAACTCTCACATCCATACATGACTACTGGAAAAACCATAGCCTTGACTAGACAGACCTTTGTTGGCAAAGTAATGTCTCTGCTTTTTAATATGCTATCTAGGTTGGTCATATCTTTCCTTCCAAGCCTGAGCCCAAAAGTATTGATGCTTTTGAACTGTGGTGTTGGCAAAAACTGGTGAGAGTTCCTTGCACTGCCAGGAGATCCAACCAGTCAGTCTTGAAGGAAAGCAGTCCAGAATATTCATTGGAAGGACTGATGTTGAAACTGAAACTCCAACTCTTTGGCCACCTGATGCGAAGAAGTGACTCATGTAGAAAAGACCCTGATGCTGGGAAAGGTTAAAGTTGGGAGGAGAAGGGGACGATAGAGGATGAGATGGTTGAATGGCATCACCAACTAGATGGACATGAGTTTGATTAAGCTCCTGGAGTTGGTGATGGACAGGGAGGCCTGGCATGCTGCAGTGCATGGGGTCGCAAAGATTCAGACACAGCTAAGCAACTGATATGAACTGAACTGATCTGATTGTACTAATCCTATTTTTCATCCCACTATTCAATATAAAACCAATGTAAATTGGCTATTACTGCACAAAGTTGACTTACGTAAAAGCAATATATGCTAAGAAACAAATATACCAACTAACCTTTTATATACCTGTACCATCACTGACACAATGGACATGGGTTTGGGTGGACTCCGGGAGTTGGTAATGGACAGGGAGGCCTGGCATGCTGCGGTTCATGGGGTCGCAAACATTCAGAAAAGACTGAGCTGAACTGAACTGAACCAAATAATACTTTGTATTGTTGATGAAAGCTTTTGAATGAATGATTTCATCATGTTCATCTTTGAGATCCCCAAAATTCAATTAAGCAAAAAGTCCTTTCTTATGCTGTCCTAGACAGTCAGGGATCTAAATAACTGGATTATTACCTTTCTTTTTGATTAATAGGTGGGCATAAATAAAGACTTTTTCTTCTGGGTTTTTCAGCCAGTTCAGCTCAGTTCAGCTAAGCCTCCCTGTCCATCACCAACTCCCAGACTTTACTCAAATTCATGTCCATTGAGTCATTGATGTGATCCAACCATCTCATCCTCTGCTGTCCCCTTCTTCTCCCACCTTCAATCTTTCCCAGCATCAGGGTCTTTTCCAATGAATCAGCTGTTTACATCAGGTGGCCAAAGTATTGAAGTTTCAGCTTCAGCATCAGTCCTTCCAAAGAATATTCAGGATTGATTTCCTTTAGGATGGACTGGTTAGATCACCCCTGTCTAAGGGACTCAAGCGTCTTTTCCAACACAACAGTTCAAAAACATCAATTCTTCCACACTCAGCTTTCTTTATAGTCCAACTCTCACATCCATACATGAATACTGGAAAAACCACAACTTTTGCTAGACAGACGTTTGTTAGGAAAGTAATGTCTCTGCTTTTTAATAAGTTATCTAGGTTGGTCATAGCTTTTCTTCCAAGGAGTAACCGTCTTTTAATTTCATGGCTGCAGTCACCATCTGCAGTGATTTTGGAGCCCCCCAAAAATAAAATCTATCACTGTTTCCATTGTTTCTCCATTTATTTGCCATGAAGTGATGGGAACAGATGCCATGATGTTCGTTTTCTGAATGTTGAGTTTTAAGCCAACTTTTTCACTCTCCTCTTTGACTTTCATCAAGAGGCTCTTTGGTTCTTCTTCGCTTTCTGCCATAAGGGTAGTATCATCTGCATATCTGAGGTTATTGATATTTTTGATGGCAATCTTGATTCCAGCTTGTGCTTCATCCCCAGAATTTCTCATGATGTACTCTAGATATAAGTTAAATAAGCAGGATGATGATATACAACCTTGAGATATTCCTTTTCCTATTTGGAACCAGTCTGTTGTTCCATGTCTAGTTCTAACTGTTGCTTCTTGACCTAAATATGGGTTTCTCAGGAGGCAGGTGAGATGGTCTGGTATCCCATCTCTTTCAGAATTCTCCGCAGTTTGTTGTGATCCACACAGTCAAAGGCTTTGACATAGTCAGTAAAGCTATACAGTAGGTTCTCACCAATTATCTATTTTATACATGGTAGTGTATATACATGAATCCCAATCTCCCAACTCATTCCACCCCTTTTTTCCCTTATGTTTGTTCTCTGTGTCTGTGTCTCTACTTCTGCCTTGCAAACAGATTCATCTGTACCATTTTTTTAGGTTCCATATGTAAGTTAAACAAAATGAGAAGATAGATTCAATTTTTTAAAAGACATAAACACTGAGCAATTAATTTAATTGAATGCCAATTAAAGTATGGGCAAAGGGTGAGCATGAATGAAGGCACGATGAATTTTTCACCCAAATACTGAATCAAATGTTTAACCACTCCAAAGGAATGTTGTTACTATGACTTTGATGTAAACCCATGAACTTGAGGGTCAAAACAACTCCGCCTGGCATTTAATCACATAAGAAGGGGGAGTGTGACATGTAATGTGAGGGTAAGGCCTGGGGACACAGTGTCTAAGTTTGACCTCTGACTTCTCCACTAGTTCGCTGGGTTATCTTGGATAATTTAATCCCTCTCTCTGCTCCTCAGTTTACTCATCTGTACAATGAGGATAATGTCAGTTCCTTAGGAAGTTGTTAGAGAAGGTCAATACTTATCAAGCACCTGAGAACAATGCCTAGTTCTATAGTCATAATGGAGATCCGGGTTTGAGCCCCAGGTTGGGAAGATTCCCTGGAGAAGGAAATGGCAATCCACTCCAGTACTATTGCCTGGAGAATCCCATGGACAGAGGAGCCTGGTAGGCTACAGTGTATGGGGTCGCAAAAGTCGGACACGACTGAGCGACTTCAGTTCAGTTCAGTTCAGTTTGTCTTTTCTCTCAGGTTGTACATATTGCCTAGTCCCAACAAAATTGAAACTCTCATGGACACAATGGGGGAAGGGAAGAACAGGATGAATGGAGTAAGTAACATCAACATGTACACATTACCGTGAGTAAAATAGACAGCTGGTCAGAAGTTGCTATATAACACAGGGAACCCAGCCTGGTGCACTGTGATGACCTAGTGAGATGGGGGGATGGGGAGGGGGAAGAGGGAGGCTCAAGAGAGAGGTGGTATATGTGCAGTTATGGCTGATTTGCATTGTGTATGGCAGAAATCAATACTACATTGTAAAGCAATTTCTCCCCAATTAAAAATAAATTTTAAAAAAGTAAAAACTCTTCTTTGTATAATACAAATACATTTCAAAAAGTTTCTACAACCTCAGCATAATAAAAACTCCCTGAATTGCATAAATACAATGGTGCATATGTCAACAGAATTTATACTTGTGGACATAAGAGCACGTGTCCAGTCTCAGTCACTTCCATTGTATCCGTCTCTTTGTGACCCCATGGACTGTAGCCCCCAGGCTCCTCTGTCCATAGGATTCTCCAGGCAAGAATACTGGAGTGGATTACCATGCCCTCCTCCAGGGATCTTCCCGACCCAGGGGTCAAACCTGCGTCTCTTGCTTCCTCTACAATTGCAGACAGATTCTTTAGTACTGAGCCACCAGGGAAGCCCAATAAGATCACAGTGGTAAAAATAATTTCTAAATAATAACCGATTACACGAATAGATATTTTATTACTCACCTTTCTCTGAGTTAATTTTCTAGGGAATCTCACCTCCAACACATACACACAAACATTCATAGCATCTTTGAGCCCACCTAGGTAAAGGAAGCTTCAGCACTCTAGCCTGGAGAGGCCCATGGACGGAGGGGCCTGGGGGGCTGGACTCCATGGGGTCGCACAGAGTCGGACATGACTTAAGCGACTTAGCAGCAGCAGAAGCAGCAGCAGGTAAAGGAAGAAAGGATACTTTAGGTTATAACTGGTTTGGTTCTAATATTCAGTTCAGTTCAGTTCAGTCGCTCAGTCGTATCCGACTCTTTGCGACCCCATGAATTGCAGCACGCCAGGCCTCCCTGTCCATCACCAACTCCTGGCGTTCACTCAAACTCATGTCCATCGAGTCGATGATGCCATCCAGCCATCTCATCCTCTGTTTTCCCCTTCTCATCCTGCCCTCAGTCCCTCCCAGCATCAGAGTCTTTTCCAGTGAGTCAACTCTTCCCATGAGGTGGCCAAAGTACTGGAGTTTCAGCTTTAGCATCATTCCTTCCAAAGAAATCCCAGGACTGATCTCCTTTAGAATAAACTGGTTAGATCTCCTTGCAGTCCATGGGACTCTCAAGAGTCTTCTCCAACACCACAGTTCAAAAGCATCAATTTTTCGGCACTCAGCTTTCTTCACAGTATAACTCATACATCCATACATGACTACTGGAAAAACTATAGCCTTGACTAGATGGACCTTTGTTGGCAAAGTAATGTCTCTGCTTTTCAATATGCTATCTAGGTTGGTCATAACTTTTCTTCCAAGGAGTAAGTGTCTTTTAATTTCATGGCTGCAATCACCATCTGCAGTGATTTTGGAGCCCCAAAAAATAAAGTCTGACACTGTTTCCACTGCTTCCCCATCTATTTGCCATGAAGTGATGGGACCAGATGCCATGATCTTCGTTTTCTGAATGTGGAGCTTTAAGCCAACTTATTCACTCTCCTCTTTCACTTTCATCAACAGGCTTTTTAGTTCCTCTTCATTTTCTGCCATCATGATTCTATTCATTATTTAATACCTTTGATCTGAATATAGTATGTACATGAGCTGCTGGTGGTGGTTTAGTCACTAAGTCATGTTCGACTCCTGCTACCCCATGAACCATAGCCCACCAGCCTCCTCTGTCCATGGGATTCTCCAAGCAAGAATACTGGAGTGGGCTGTCATTTCCTTCTCCAATACATGAACTACTACATTACAAATTTAAGTCCATAAAATCATAGTTCCATTAAAAAAATAATAAATTGGCATTTGAAACCTATAGAAGCTATATCAGTTCAGTTCAGTTCAGTTACTCAGTCGTGTCCACCTCTGTGACCCCATGAATTGCAGCACGCCAGGCCTCTCTGTCCATCACCAACTCCCGGAGTTCACTCAGACTCACGTCCATCAAATCGTTGATGCCGTCCAGCTATCTCATCCTCTGCCATCCCCTCCTCCTCCTGCCCCCAATCCCTCCCAGCATCAGAGTCTTTTCCAATGAGTCAACTCTAGAAGCTATATACTGAAAGCCACTTTACCTAGATAAAGATGTGACCTGACTGCTAAATTTCTTTGGTTTATTTCAATTACTCTGTCATGTCCATTGTTTACTATTCTAACTTCTATTGGGGAGGACAAGCAACAGTGAATAACTAGACCTCAAACATTTCTATTTTTTTCCCAACAGACTTGATATTCTGCCTTCCTTTCCTTAGGCAAGTAGTTTTTATTTTAGAAAACTAAAACTAATACACTAACTTTGAAGACTGTTCTTCTAAACCCCAAATGTCTTAGTCCCAGAAAAGTTAGTATTAAACAACAACATTTGCTTTCCTGGTAAAATTATTTGAAAAATAAGTTTCTACTTACTAAGGAAAAATAATGGAGATCTGTCAAAAGTCATTGAACAAACAGTCCAGAAAATATCTTTCCCTCAGAAATTTCCCCCATTTAAATAGAAATTTAACCATAAAATTATTCACAACTCTTGGAAAATATAGCCCTTAAGTATTCTTTAAAGGAGAAATGAGAATACTGCTGTGCTGATGTAACTAAGGCTATATATAGCAATACTGAAGATGTGTTCAGTCAGTAAGATACAGAAGTAGAAATAGTTTCCAGAAAACTCAGAATGGAAGTTTACAGTTTACAAAAGGGATAAATTAGGATTACTAGGATTATTTTTCCTTTTTTCAAATGGTTTTTCACTTTGAAAGTAAATTTCCAGAGTTCTTTTTTATTAAATAATAACTGTTTGGTGTGTGGGAGTGATTTTAGGTCATTTGATTTCCAGACATAAAAACCTCAAAGCTAATTGTCAGAAATCATTGACAAATAATACAACTAAAGCATCTCTGAAATTTTCATATGTCAAATAAAAAAATATGATTCCGTTTAGAAAAAAAGCAATGAACATATTTTGTAGAATGCAGCTATTACTTAGAGCAACGATGTGTATAGACAAATTCTTTCCTACTCTAGTTTTTTCATAAATTTGAACCATATTCTGGAAAAATCTAGCAACACATTTTTTTTCAATAGTGTCCAGCAGCGCCTTAATTTTTAAGTAATGCGTGAATAAAACGTGCAAACATATAAACAATCTAAGTACTAATGATAGAAACTGGTATTTCTCCCTAACAGTGCAAATCTTTTTACCAAATTTCTTTCTAAACCTTAACAAAATACCATCTCAGTCCTCACGAGCATATGCTGTACCAAAAAACCAGATGCTTTGATGCTAAGAATATATTTAGAAACTGAGAAATTTCTGAATTTAAAGGATGATACAGTAGAACATATCAGTCACCAAATGACTTGTTTCTTGTCAAGCGAAGGGAGCAAAAAGGAAAATAAAGCATTTTTGTTAAGATATATAATCTCATCTTTTTCTATGTGGTGAATTTAAAAAAAAAAAAAAAAAAGAACAGTAAGAACTCAGTCACCAACGGCCTTTGAACTCTTCATCAGGAGGAAAAGACAAAAGGTATGATAAAGAGAAAGTTCCAATTATCTAAGTCTCATACGTAAGTTCTTAATATTATAACAGAAAATACCAGAGGAAAGAGTTCAGAATATAAGAGCTAGGAGGTTGCCAATCTTTGATTACAAACGAGAGATTTATTTTTCATTTCCTTAGACTTTCAAATATTCATTTTGTGCAGTTGGTCATTTGCACCCCTAAATTGGGGGGAAGGAATGGTTTCTTATAATTCTCAAGTAATTGTTGCAGTCCCTATAATCCTATAAAATGTGAGAATTTCCATCTCAGTTCTTTTGAAGGTTCGTTAAAACAATCCTTCCTTTTATCCCTCACTTCCATGCTTAAAGGGGAAGCGTCTTTCCCCTATAATGAGTTTTCTTGCATCCTGATCCTCCCTACGGCTTCTGTCTTTCCTCGCCTTTGAATGGTGTGTGATTTATCTGCGGATGAGAAGTGGGTGTGTGGGGCGGTGGGTAGTCAGGGCGGGGTGGGGGGGAATAGTCTTTGTTAAAGGCGGTTTTCTCCCCGGTGCTTGACTGCCCTCTAGTGGCTCAGAACCAAATATTTGGAGGCTTCCACCATCTGGAACCAAAAAAGGCACCATTTTAGGAATATTAGTGCTGAGTTATCACCGCAATTTTGTCTCACCCAGGGAAGACATAATCTCTGTATTTAGCCAGATTTTCTATGCTTTCTGCCTGAAACATTTAAAAGTACTTGGATTCTTTTACGACACGAGTGATTCTTGACTACTTTCCATTTCTCTTCCTTTTTTCTTCCCTCCCCCCACCCTCTTTCTGCCCCTTTCTTCTTTCCTTCAACAGATGATTTAGTGAAGGGATTTGTGTATTGTGGATAGTTAAAATCCATAATGAGTTGCAAAACTTCCTGGAGTCATTTCAAAATCTCCCCCACAAACAATTTCAACTGGGGTATTGATCCTAACTATTAGTGTTGACTTAAAAAAAAAAAAAAATGGACAACGTGAGAATTCCAAGTTAAATTTTATCGGGGACAAAATGAGAATTGCAGCCTGGGAAACAGCATCTCAGACAGCTCTGAGAAACTGCTCCAAAGAGGCAGAGTGTAAAGATAGTATATATGTGATCTTGGCAAAGGGGGCATACATGCAATCAAGCACATATTTTTCTGGAAGCTTCTGCTAGTTACCAGGAACAGTTGTCACCATGAAGGATTTTACTGCTTTTCTAGATATGAGGAGATACAAGAATTGGGCTCATAAAATTGGCTCCAGAAAATATCTAACTATCCAAAGACCTATCCTGACAATTTTTACCCTACCGGGCACAAAAAGTACTTCATTTCTGCTCTCCATCCTGAACTCCTTTCAGGAGGTATTGAGGGTCAGAAGCTGCAGTAGCACATGATTTAATCCTTGTAAAGGTAGATGCATGCATGCTTGCTAAGTTGCTTCAGACGTGTCCAACTCTGTGCACCCCTGTGGACTATAGCCCTCTGGGCTTCTCTGACCATGGGGTTCTCCAGCAAGAATACTGGAGTAGGTAACCATTTCCTTCCCTAGGGGATCTTCACAACCCAGGGATCAAATCCACTTCTCATACAACTCTTATATTGACAGGTGAGTTCCTTACCACTAGCACTATCTGGGAAGCCTATAGAGGTAGATGGCAAGTGCCAATTTGTAGTTGACTCTATTTCTGCTTTGTTGACTATGCCAAAAGCCTTTGACTGTGTGGATCACAACAAACTGGAAAATTCTGAAAGAGTTGGGAATACCAGACCACCTGACCTGCCTCTTGAGAAACCTGAATGCAGGTCAGGAAGCAACAGTTAGAACTAGACATGGAACAGCAGAAATATAGGTTGGTCATAACTTGAGTTGGTTCCAAAGAGGAAAAGGAGTATGTCAAGACTGTATACTGTCACCTTGCTTATTTAACTTATATGCAGAGTACATCATGAGAAATGCTGGGCTGGAAGAAACACAAGCTGGAATCAAGATTGCAGGGAGAAGTATCAATCACCTCAGATATGCAGATGACACCATCTGTATGGAAGAAAGTGAAGAAGAACTAAGGAGCCTCTTGATGAAAGTTGAAAGAGGAAGGTGAAAAAGATGGCTTAAAGCTCAACATTCAGAAAACTAAGATTGTGGCATCCAATCCCATCACTTCATGGCAAATAGATGGGGAAACAGTGGGAACAGTGGCCGACTTTATTTTGGGGGGGCTCCAAAATCACTGCAAAAGGTGATGGCAGCCATGAAATTAAAAGATGCTTACTCCTTGGAAGAAAAGCTATAACCAACCTAAACAGCATATTAAAAAGCAGAGACATTACTTTGTCAACAAAGGTCCATCTAGTCAAGGCTATGGTTTTTCCAGTGGTCATGTATGGATGGGAGAGTTGGACTATAAAGAAAGCTGAGCACTGAAGAATTGATGCTTTTGAACTGTGGCGTTGAAGAAGACTCTTGAGAGTTCCTTGGACTGCAAGGAGATCCAACCAGTCCATCCTAAAGGAACTCAGTCCTGGGTGTTCTTTAGAAGGACTGATGCTGAAGCTGAAACTCCAATACTTTGGCTACCTGGTGTGAAGAGCTGACTCATTTGGAAAGACCCTGATGCTGGGAAAGATTGAGGGCAAGAGAAGAAGGGGATGACAGAGGATGAGATGGTTGGATGGCATCACCAATTCAATGGACATGGGTTTGGGTAGACTTAGGGAATTGGTGATGGATAGGGAGGCCTGGTGTACTGGCGGTTCATGGGGTCGCAAAGAGTCAGACACGACTGAGTGACTGAACTGAACTGAACTTAGATTGGATGAAGTCCTAGGATTCAGATTCCCTGAGAAGATTTTAAAGACCATGAACTAATCCTCTATAAGAAATTCATTTGTATATGCTGGTTATTTCCAAAGAGGTCATTGGAGGACCAAAGGGCAAGAACACAGTCAGTTCAAGCCTTTTCTATATATGGAGAAATACTAGAAATCATTATCTTGTATAGGATGCAATGGTATCTTGTATATGATGCAATCCTTGCTGTAGGATTCCCTTTTGTTCTAAAGGCAAATTGGTTTCTGCGACAAGCTTTATGTTCACCTAGGTAGCAACTGGCAAATTTTACTACACACGTACCCTAAGAGCAAACATAGTGGTTTCCTTTCCCCTTCTCCCTCGGGTATTACTAACAAGCAGCAAAAAACACTAAAGACAAAAGGAAAAGCAGGTGAGCAAGATGTCACTCACCATGGCCATTGAATTCAATTTTTATTATTTTATAGTGAACTGTTCTATATTTCAAATGTTCAAACATTCTCCGTGGCAAGGATAAAGGACTCTAGAATTAACATGTTCATAATCTGTAAACTAAAACTTTAGCCTATTATAAGCATTATAAACTTTCATCTGTATAAATAAGCAATGTAGATTTCTGTCTTCACACCCTTCTTGGTGGCAGCCATGTTTGAAAAGATGAGAGCAAGCAGGGGCTAGAGCTAGTCGAACTTCGTAGCTTGTCCACATCTCAGACTTGGCACTTCTAGGAAAGCAGAGCTTTTCTCATTAGAACCATGTTATCTGCTCCTAAAAACTGAATGCTCCCAGGAGATAAAAGTTTAGAGCAACACTATAAAAATAGGATCAAATATTCTGCCTCTTAGAGATGCCTGCGTGTTGGGACACCCCCTGAACATCACAGCCATCATTCACTGAAGGATGAAGCCACGCTTATATAAACTCTGAGATGTTCACAAGCATACCCTTCCGTGGAAACCAGAAATCCGCAATGATGGGCAGGATCCCATGTGGGTCCACTGCAGGGTGGCCTGTGTGAACTTAACCCCTAATATCTGATGCTCTGGGCTGTCTGGCC
Source organism: Capricornis sumatraensis (assembly GCF_032405125.1). NCBI lineage: Eukaryota > Metazoa > Chordata > Mammalia > Artiodactyla > Bovidae > Capricornis > Capricornis sumatraensis. The sequence goes on along the minus strand of NC_091085.1, from coordinate 48,064,387 downwards.
TTCAAGAGTGATGCGCTGGCATCTGCTGTTAGAGTCCAGCCTTTTGTTTCTGATTTATAAAGTCTAGTATGTCCCTACCTGCTCATTTCCACTTGGGCTCTGCCTTTTCTCACTGACTCAACACTCCTTAGCCTCACTCTGTTAACCGGAAACTTCTAGAATCCCTGAGCTCTTCAAGTCAGTCGTGAAATGCCAGGAATGGGTCCTCCAGTTCATCTAAGTAGGTCACTAAATCAAATAGCGTTCCTTCTCTTTAAAGAATATAAAGCATAATTGCTTTTAACTACAGAGGAAATCAATCCCCATTTAGCATGCCCTGCATTCTGCCTTGCAAGGCTTTTGTTAACATATATGTGCAGCTGTGACGTTTGCTATTATAAACAGATTTAATAGAAAAGAAAAGAAGAAAATGCGAACCAGAAGTCTGAAAGCTATAAGTCTTATGATCCAAATCCGCTTTGCTTTGGGGAACAATTAATCAGTTAGAATGTAAGGGTCTTTGACTATGAGTTCAGAGCTGCATGGAACTACATTAACCCTTCATTAAATTCCAGTTATCAATATTTGTGTAAGTAGAAAAAACAGGAAATGATGTTCTAACCAAATCAAACCTGACCAGGCTTGACACCTTCAGGTGGACGAATATGAACTATGACAACCACAAAGCTGAAGGAAATGAAATCGAGTTAGCAGCGGAGAAAGCTCTTCATAAATCCAGTAAATTAATTAATGGGAAGAATGGTGAGTGAGCCAAGACTGAGTCTGTGTCAGAACTGATGTTTTTAACCAAAAGAGACATAAATTTTTCTGAGATGTTTCTCAAATTTTTCATCTGAACTGATGTCAGTTTCTCATTAAGACAAATTGTCCTTACACTAATTATACTCTTACCCCTAGAAAGGAATTTTTACGACACATTGTCTGCAGGATTGAAAAGATCAAAACTTAGAGACTAAATGAAAGCAATAACTTACCTATCTAACCTATAAATGAGAGCTTGTTTTACATAATTATAGTAAAGAAACAATGCATCCATATGCAAGCAGCTAATAAAACTTCTATTAAAATCTACATATTCACTTTGCACAAATGCTTTATACAGTTAGCTTTCAAACTGAAAAGTAACAATGCAGATAACGTGGAACAACCAAGTCAAGCAATGACTATTTTTAAACACCTTAGTCTTTCTTGCCTTGGTTTCAGAGCTGAGGCAGTCATCCTGCAGCTCTGATGGAAAGGACCAGAAACACTGGCCCTCGCCCTCGGAGCCCTGCAGCAGACTTAGGCACTTAAAATCTCCAGGATACTTATTATTGGGGGGAAAAGTTAAAATGATTTCTGTTTAATTTGTTCTGAGGACACTTCTTACTGACTTACAACCAAGCCATCCTTTATTTATGAAATTTATTTTTATTGAAGTGTAGTTGATTTACAACATTCTGTAGTTTCCATGGACAGCACGGTGATTCAAGTTATATATGTGTGTATATTCCTTTTCGTAGTCGTTTTCATTATGGTTTGTCATGGGATATTGAATATAGTTCTCTGTGATATACAGTAGGATCTTGCTGTTTATCTAGTCTATATTTTGTGGTTTTCATCTGCTAATCCCAAACTCCTAGTCCACCCTCCCCACTCCCCCTCCCCCTTGTCTGTTCTCTATGTCTGTGAGTCTGTTTTTTAAATAACATTCAGCTTCAGGGTGGGCTTCCCTGGTGGCTCAGATGGTAAAGAATCTGTCTGCAATGCAGGAGACCTGGGTTCGATCCCTGGATATGGAAGATCCACTGGAGAAGGGAATGACAACCTCCTCCAGTATTCTTGCCTGGAGGATCCCATGGACAGAGGAGCCTGGCAGGCTAAAGAGTTGGACATGACTGAGTGACTAACACTTTGATTTATTTTCAGCTTCAGGGCAATTTGAAAGTTGAAAGTAAAAGTTGTGTCTGAGTCTTTGCGACCCCATTCCATGGAATTCTCCAGGCCAGAATACTGGAGTGGGTAGCCTTTCCCTTCTCCAGGGGATCTTCCTAACCCAGGGATTGAACCCAGGTCTCCCGCATTGTGGGCAGATTCTTTACCAGCTGAGCCACAAGGGAAGCCATCAGGGTAGTACAACAAGGTAAAATGGAATTCCCATGCAGCAGAGATAAGAGTGAGAACTGGAAATTCAGGTATTGACTATAATCAGAAGCCCAATGGGGGCAATAGTTGGATCCCAGAGAATTCCGTGGGTGGAGGCTTTGGGTTGATAGCTTCACATCCTCCACAGGGATTGGAGAAAACAGGGCTGAAGAAGAAAAAGCTAGGCACTTAAAGAAAATACAAAAGTAACTCATTATCAGATCTGAACCAAAGGTCAGGTTTCCTTCAGGAAAAAGACTGCCTCATGTGCTTGGCCACAGAAGCTCCTCAAAGCCTTCCAGGACCAGAGGATGAGAAGTAAACCATGGGAGCTAGGAATTCTGGGTCATTTTATATACTTTGGAAGTAATCAGTAATATGAAGCGTGAGCCCTACTCATTAGAGGTGCAAACGAGTAGTATTGGTGGTGTTGGTGGTAACTTGGTTAAGATTGCGTGGTAGTTGTGTCAGTGATCAACACTCCATTTTGTCTGTTAGATGAGTCATGATAGTGAATTTTGTTGTTTGTATGGTGTGTCGGGCGGTGGGAGACTTGAGCTGCGGTGTGACTCTGTCACACATACTTCCTACAGTGGTGCTTTCCTGTAGTTTGCTTTCCACCCTGCCTTCCACAGTCAACTTCAGTGCTTTCCATCTGTAGACAGACTTGGGCCTGCTCAGGCTCCTAGTGCTCTAATGCAGCCCAGGGCCTCCCAGGTGACTCAGTGGTAAAGAATCCACCAGCCAATCCGAGAGCCAAAGGAGACACTGATTCGATTCCTGGGTCGGGAAGATCCCCTGCAGGAGGAAATGGCAATCCACTTCAGCATTCTTGCCTGGGAAATCCCAGGGACAGAGGAGCCTGGTGGGCCACAGTCCATGGGTCTCAAAGAGTCAGACACAACTGAGAATTTGAGCATCCATGCACAGTATATGGTGGGAAATATGACCAGTGGAGAATGGCTCTGGCCATTCTCCTGAGGGCACTCTTGCTTTTCCACATGGGATTCCCATTGCTCGTCTCAAGTCTTTAGGGAAGAAGCCACTACTCTTGGGTCTCCTGCAGCTTGACATTGGGTCTCCTGCAACTTGACAGACAGCAAAGCTCTAGAGACAACAGGCATGTTTTCTCCAGAGGGATGGAAATGGAAGCTGCAGTGCCAAGTCTGTGAAGCAGTGTACCTTTTTTTGCCTACCTGGCAGAAAATGAAACAAACAAGACGGGTAGCAGCACATGCAATGGCAACATGCGGTGGTCAGTGTAGGGGGCCATAGTGCATCAAAACCATCCCCAAGAAAAAGAAACACAAAAAGGCAGATTGTCTGAGGAGGACTTACAAATATCTGAGAAAAGAAGAGAAGTGAAAGGCAAAGTAGAAAAGGAGAGATATAGCCATCTGAATGCAGAGTTCCAAAGAAGAGCAAGGAGAGATAAGAAAGCCTTCCTCAGTGATCAATGCAAAGAAATGGAGGGGAAAAGTGGAATGGGAAAGATGAGAGATCTCGTCAAGAAAATTAGAGATACCAAGGGAACATGTCATACAAAGATAGGCATAAAGGACAGAAATGGTATGGACCTAACAGAAGCAGAAAATATTAAAAGAAGTCAAGAATACGCAGAAGAAATATACAAAAGAGATCTTAATGACCCAGATAACCACTCTGGTATGATCACAGACATTCTGGAGTCTGAAGTCAAGTGGGCCTTAGGAAGCATCACTAAGAACAAAGTTAGTAGAGGTGATGAAATTCCAGGTGAGTTATTTCAAAAACTGAAAGGTGAAGCTGTGAAAGTGCTGCACTCAATGAGCCAACATATTCGGAAAGCTCAGCAGTGGCCACAGGACTGGAAAGATCAATTTTCATTCCAATCCCCAAGAAAGGCAATGCCAAAGAATGTTCAAACTATGGCACAATTGCATTCATTTCACATTCTAATAAAGTAATGCTCAAAATTCTCCAAGCTAGGCTTCAACAGTATCTGAACCATGTGAACTTCCAGATGTTCAAGCTGGATTTAGAAAAAGCAGAAGAACTAGAGATCAAATTGCCGACATCTGTTGAACCATCAAAAAAGCAAGAGAATTCCAGATAAACATATATTCATTGACTATGCTAAAGCTTTTGACTGTGTGGATCACAACAAACTGTGGAAAATTCTGAAAGAGATGGGAAAACCAGACCACCTTACCTCCCTCCTGAAAAATCTTTACGCAGGTCAAGAAGCAACAGTTAGAACTGGACAATGAACAACAGACTGGTTTCAAATCGGGAAAGGAGTACCTTAAGGCTGTATATTGTCACTCTGCTTTTTTAACTTTTATGCAGAGTACATCATATGAAATGTCAGGCTGGATGAAGCACAAACTGGAATTAAGATCGCCGGGAGAAACATCAATCACCTCAGATATGCAGATGACACTACCCTTATGGCAGAAAGCGAAGAGGAACTAAAGAGCCTGTTGATGAAGATGAAAGAGGAGAGTTAAAAAAATTTAAAAAACTGGCTTAAAACTCAACATTCAAAAAACTAAGATCATGGCATCTGGTCCCATTACCTCATGGCAAATAGAAAGGGAAACAGTGGAAACAGTGACAGACTGTTTTCTTGTGCAGGTGATGACTGAAGCCATGAAATTAAAAGACACTTGCTCCTTGGAAGAAAAGCTATGACCAACCTAAACAGAGGATGAGATGGTTGGATGGCATCACCGACTCAAAGAACGTGAATTTGAGCAAGCTCCAGAAGATGGTGAAGGACAGAGAAGCCTGGCATGCTGCAGTCCATGGGGTCAAAAAGAGTTGGACACAGCTGAACAATGAACAACAAATAGTGCATCATGAGGGATCACAGCTATAGCCCCTAAACCACATCTGAGGAGGGCTCAGCATTGATTCACAGGGAAGGAACATCTCAGCTGAGAGAGGACATATGCATGGGAATTAGTGATATAAAAAGTATTTGGGGACAGTGAGTCAGGTGGACAAATCTGCTCATGCAAGAACTCCTGGGTCAGAGAAAGTACAGAGTATTTTGGGAACTTAAAGATGCAAGATACAGGGGCAACCCAGCTTCCCTCATTTATAGGAACTATATTTTAGGTGTAAAGGAAAAGTGGAAAAGTGAAGAAATATTCTCATGTCACAGGACCAGGTCTCATGAAAATAATATATAAGATGGTTTAGAGGGAAGTGTTGCTGGGAATGGAATATATTAAAACAAGAAAGATGTCTGGGCAGTTTAGCTGCATAGTTTCTGCATTTCTGCTCTGGGTACTAGAAGCACAAGGATGACAAAGACAGACAAGGATGCCACCTCCCTGGAACTGGCTTTCTCTCAATGAGCAGCCAAAAAATAAACACAGTATGAAAAAAGAAAAAAAGTCACAAAAGAACCATCCACAAAGGATATCAGGGCTGTACCAGAGATTTAAAGTGGGTGATGTGCCAATGAATAGTCCCTTGAAACTCGGTGTAAGTGAAGGAATCTCCTTTTAATCTTAAATTAAAAATTAAAGGTGTAAAATGAGCAGGAAGAATCATCCATATAAAAGGACAAGGCATGTAAAGACCCGGGGGTGGAAATATTCTTGGCAAGTCAGAGAGACTAGGAAGAGGTCACAGAGTGAGCTGGCGGGACTCTGTTGTGACAGCAAGGAGTCAGGGTTTTACTCTATGTGATTAAACAAGCTTGAGAAAGCTCTTTTTAATGAGTAAAAAAAATGAAATTTACTTTCTCATGAAGATCACATGGCTGCCATAGGGAGAATGAATCAGAATGGTGTGGGGTAACAGTAGAAGCAGAGACCCCATTGTTGGGTCTGGTGGGGAATTCATGTGGCTTAAAGGACCACATGAACAGTGTCAGACTTTATATTTTTGGACTCCAAAATCATTGCAGATGGTGATTGCAGTCATGAAATTAAAAGACACTTACTCCTTGGAAGGAAAGTTATGACCAACCTAGATAGCATATTCAAAAGCAGAGACATTACTTTGCCAACAAAGGTCCGTCTAGTCAAGGCTATGGTTTTTCCAGTAGTCATGTATGGATGTTAGAGTTGGACTGTGAAGAAGGCTGAGCGCTGAAGAATTGATGCTTTTGAACTGTGGTGTTGGAGAAGACTCTTGAGAGTCCCTTGGACTGCAAGGAGATCCAACCAGTCCATTCTAAAGGAGATCAGTCCTGGGTGTTCATTGCAAGGACTAATGTTGAAGCTGAAACTCCAATATTTTGGCCACCTCATGCAAAGAGTTGACTCATTGGAAAAGACTCTGATGCTGGGAGGGATTGGGGGCAGGAGGAGAAGGGGACGACAGAGGATGAGATGGCTGGATGGCATCACTGACTTGATGGACATGAGTTTGGGTGAACTCCGGGAGTTGGTGATGGACAGGGAGGCCTGGTGTGCTGCAGTTCATGGGGTCGCAAAGATTCGCACCCGACTGAGCGACTGAACTGAACTGACCTGAAGTGAACTGAACTGAAAGGACCATCAGTGGAGAAGAAGAGAGCGGGTCTGTTTCACCCTTCTGTCCAGTGAGCACTGGTGGGTGGATGGGATGGAGAAAGAGGAAAGAGGAACAGTCCATGGGTTTAGATGCAGGAAGCTGGTGGTTGGTGGCACCTGAACCTGGGAGACAGAGTGAGGCAGACGCCCAGTGTCAGGTGGGGAGTGAGACCCTCCTCATTGTCTATGAAATTATCCTGAGCTGCTGGGTGTCCACCTTGAGCTGCTTGGAGCCACCAGTGAGGTGTCTGTGCAGCTTTGAACCCAGAGTCATGTTGCAGATATGGCTGGAGAATCTAGTGTTTCACCATTTTGATGACTCAGCAGCTCCGAATCCACCGCTCTTACATTTCTTTCAACAAGCTACTGCCAACACCTCTGCTCTCCTTCTGTTTCAGGATACCTGGCTGTCTATGCTTTATTTTGTCCTGTGGCTTCTGCTCCATGCTTTTCTGTCCCGTTTCCTCTCACGACACGGTCTATTGACTCACTTGAAAAATCCGCTTGTTTCAGTTCTCTGAATGTGAATTTGATGGATGATAGTCAGAATCCCATACAAAAAAACCTGTATTGGATAGAGAACTCGTGCAAGATAACTTCACTGGTAGAGACCTAATCTCCTGTTCAATCACATGTACTGAAGGGTGTGGATTAGGTTCCAGAGTACATGGTCACCTGTGGAAAACCAGCAGCTGCCTCCTTGCTTGGAGATGTAAGACCTGTGAGTGCAGATCACTAAAATCATCAGTACATTTACATCGTATCACCCAGCTCAAGGACTCTTTCTTTTTTGCCCTCATATTCCTCAGTAAAAATCACTTTCTGCTTTCCCTTTCCCTTCCTTTCTTCTCCTCTTCATACCAATAACATTTGATTTCCCACTCATGCCCTAAAATACTTTAATGGAACTAATTTAGTCTCCACCTCAGCTGAAGCCACAAGGCAATTGATTTGCACTTTTCAAATGAGATGCCAATCGTAGGTCAACAGAAAGCATCACACACCAGAGAACTACAGATTCCCGGAGAGAAGGCAGGTGAGTTTTAAACACCTCATGGGCTGCCACTGTGTATGCTGGCTCCTGACAGTGTTAACCAAGTAGGAATGGCCTGCTCTTTCCTCTGGCTCCCACAGGATCAGAGTCTAACACAGGAGGGTTTAGAAGGGGCACTGTGTGTGTGTATGTGTGTGTGTGTGTGTTTAGGGAGGTGTTGGAAAAGATAAGAGATTGAAAATAGAAAATCTGAGAAATTCATGTGATGTCTTTCTCACTGAAGGAAGCCAAACTGTAGTAAAGTTGAGCTAGTAAAGTGGAATCATTTTAACTTTTATTAAAGTTCAACATTTTGATTATTATTCTGGACATATTCATGATTTATTGAGGAATTTTTAGTCATGCAAACAATGAGATAATGTGATGACTTGCTCTAATTTCCATTCTGTAGAAGGTAACTTGGGCTCCATAGAATAAATTTAAGGGAAGACAACAAGAAAGTTATTTTATGATAACAACTCATATATCCTATTTGTTCAATACAACAAATGTATCTGTTTTAGCGCTGATCACTCTCAACTTTGATTTAGTACTTTCCTCTATGACCTTTGCCCTACAGAAAGTCCCCTATATACAAATGAATTCAATTCCAAGAATGTGTTTGTGGGTAAGTCAAATTTGCTTTTAAGTCTGACAAAATTAGTCTAGGTACAAAACTAACACAATTGCCTATATAGTACTGTACTATAATAGGTTTATAACACTTTTCACACAAGTAGTACATTAAAATAGACACAAAAAATAAAATATTTTTAATCTCACATTACAGTATGATGTAGCTCTGTATAGCCAAGGCTATCATCTTCCCATCATAGTGGTCACATATGGTTGTGAGAGCTGGACTGTAAAGAAGGCAGAATGCCAAAGAATTGATGCCTTCAAACTGTGGTGCTGGAGAAGACTCCTGAAAGTCCCTTGGACAGCAGGGAGATCTAACCACTCAATCTTAAGGGAGATCAACCCTGAATATTCACTGGAAGGACTCATGCTGAAGCTGAAGCTCCAGTATTTTGGTCATTTGATGCGAACAGATGTCTCATGATTCTGGGAAAGATCGAGGGCAAAAGAAGAGGGCCTCAGAGGATGAGATGGCTGAACGACATCACGATGGAATGAACATGAACTTGGACAAACTCCAGAAGATGGTGAGAGATGAGGAATGCTGCAGTCCATGGGGTCGCAAAGAGTTGGACACAAATGGTTGACTGAACAACAACAACACAGTACAACAGGGGCTTCCCAGGTGGTGCAAGAGGTAAAGAACCTGCCTGCCAATGCAGGAGATGTAAGAGATGCAGGTTCGATCCCTGGGTCTGGAAGATCCCTTGGAGGAGTCATGGCAACCCACTCCAGTATTCTTGTCTGGAGAATCCCCATGGACAGAGGGACCTGGTGAGCTGCAAAGAGTCAGACACAACTGAAGCAACTTAGCATGCACGCATGCACAGTACAAGAGCTAGCATATGGGGCTGGTACTGAGTGAACAGATAAGAAGAGTTACTGACCGGAGGAGGGAGAGGAGGTGGAAGATGCTGGAACTGAAGCGTCTTCAGCGATAAGAGATAGAGGACAAGTTGCAGTTTCACTCATGCCTGACTTTGACGGAATGCACATTCACATCTTTGAAAGTTTGCAGCTTGAAGGTTCACATGTAGAGGACTTATTGTAATTTTAAATTCCATGACCCTAAGAAAACAGAAGCAAACAGAAGACAATTCCCATAAGCTCTCACCTCCAAATTTTCCCAACTAATTTTACCTGGATGTGTCTAACCCTCCATCTCCTTACCCTATTTTGACAGCTGAGATTTACACACTCCTTGTGAATGCTAAATCCTACTTTGCATGAAATCCTGGATCCCAAACTAACTCAAGGATGTAGCTCCCACCTTTCTCCTCTCCTTGCTTCATGATGTTTCCCTTCTTCTGGATTATTTTCATCACCATAAAAACATGCTTTTACTTCTACCTTCTTAATTCATCTCTTGTTCTCTCTTGAACTCATGACAATAAGACTTTTATCCTATCCATCAATATTACTCTTGGAAATGCTACCAAGTGCTCCCCATTACTAAACCCAGGCTCGAGACTCAGTCTGCATCTTCCCTGATGACCTCACCTCTCTCCCTGGACACCACAGGCCTCTTCCTCCCCCACACTGATTTCTCCATCACAGCCTCTCCTACTTTCTCTACTTTCCCAAACTCTTGACGTTGGAAAGCCTTAAATCAAAGAAACAGAGAAAAGTATGCCCCTTCCTTTGGTGATATCATCCACTCTCAAATATCATATAAATATACAATCCCCAAACACTGTATTTCTAATAGAATTCTAGCTCAGACCTCTCTCCTCGACCCCCACCTTCACTCCTTCAACATCCTACCCTACAGGCCACTGGGAAGTCCAATCACCATTCCATCACCCTCAAACCATTCCCTGGCTCTTCCTCCTAAAGCTTGAGACATCCATTTCTTCTTCCTTGCTGTTAATGGAAACACCTCTCTTAGAGTTGCTCAGAACCCAAAGCCTGGAGTTACTCTTAATTTCCCTTTTTCACACTCTACATCCATTTCCTTTGGCAATCCAGTAAGATGTGTCTTTACCTATTACAAAATTTAACCAGGCCTCACCACCTTCACCTTGACAGAGCCAAATCAACTCTTGACTGAATTTTTTTAAAGCTGCTTAAGTAATCCTATCCTCCTATACTTTTTCCTTCTTGAGCCTTGAAAAAAAATTAGTGAATCAATGGGAAAAAAGCATTCACAAGCTCTCACTTTATTTTTCTTATGAAAAATTAATCATATTATGTGACTCTTCCGCTTAAAACTTCCAATGAATTTCCTTATCAGATGAATGAAAGTTATAGTTGTCATCTAAGGCAAGGGTCCTCAGCCCCCAGGCTGTGGCCTAGTACTCATCTGCTGCCTGTTAAGCACTGGACCCCACAGCAGGAGGTAAGCAGAGACTGAGGGAGAAAAGCTTCATCTACCACTCTCCATCACTCTCATCACTGCCTGAACCATCACCCCACTGACCCTGTCCTTGGAAAATTAGCCTTCCAAGAAACCCGTCACTGGTGCCCAAAATGTTGGGGGCTGCTGGTCTAAAGGATGTACAACATGTGTTCTCTTCTTTTCATTTTGATCTCATTTCTGTTGTTCTTTTTCTCTCCAGCTCTCCCTCAGCTGCATTGGCCATTTTGCTAAACTATGAATGGAGGACATGCTGTGACCTCAGGGCCTTTGCCCTGTTGTCCACTCTGCCTGAAATGGTCTTCCTTCACATGTTCTCATGTTCCCTCACCTCTCAGGATCTTAATCCTGTGTCACCTTCTCAGAGCAGCATTCCTTGTCCCCTGTATTAGGGGTTGCAGGCCTCTCTCTGAGCTCTCCTTGCCTGCTTTCTTTATACTGTTAGCATTCACACCACCCATCATGCTGTACTTACTTTTCTTGATTATTGTCTCTCTCTCCACTATAATGTGAGCTGCATGAGAGAAGAGATTTTTTTTTTTCACTTTATAGCCTAGGTACCCAGTAAAATGTCAAGCACATGGTATGCACTCAAAAAGTTTTTGAAAAAGAAATCCACACATTCTCCTACCCATACCCACTTCCCATACATATCCACACATTTGTCCAAACAGATTGTTCCAAGCAGAGTGTTTTGCATTTAACCAATGTTTAATTAATGAGAATTGACTTGTATATTAAAGTTAACTACATACTAAAGAGGATTTACTACATGATTCCTTCAGGGAGTGGTTTTTAACAGTGTGAGCAAGGGAGCAGGTCAGAACCTAAGAATGACTATGATTTTTTTTTCCCTGTACCTCTCCGAAAGTATTGAAAACTGGGGACTTTGCCATATCTTTCAAAAGTAATAAATTACACATCATAAATAGTGAAGTAAATAGAAGCATGAAATTCACTCATGTTTATTTCTACTTGGTCAGTTTTGGCAAGCTTTTCTTTGTTTAATTCATTAAGAAATGGTTTAACCATTACTTCACATTATTAAAGGGCAAAACTAGGAAAAGATCTACTGTTAATACAAATAGTCCTTCTGAGGCTTGCCAAGGATTCACAGTCAGTGTGTAACTATTCTTCCCACATTTTTCAAAGGGACTTTAACATGTATAAATCTAGGGCAATCAATGCAATAAAAATATCAAGAGAGGGAGAATGCCTAGTTGCCCATTAAATTGAAGTTGGGAAGGAAACTAAGCAAAGCAGTGAGTAAAAGCAACGGATGTGTTTAAAATACCACTTTTTCTTTGTTGCTAGAGTCACAATGCATTTTACTCTGGAGATGCAAAGATCTTTTTATTCTCCTATCTTTCTTAGGACTTTTTTCCTTAAGTGATACTCTCTGCTGCTGTATTATTCTATGCAAGTATATAAGTGGCTGTTCATGCATTATTAATTCACCTCCTTCATGCTGCTCTTTTATGGTAACAGGTACCAACTGAAGACTCAAAACTTAGCAGGCAAAATTGAAAACAACAGCATTTAGGCATATTGTCAGGGAGATAATAGGAAATTTTGCGGAAAGGATAATCTTTAAACCTTATTAATCATTGTCTCATATGACATCATCATTAATAAAGCAGGCAAATGTCTTCTGTACAGTTAGAGAAGGAAAATAGCTTGCAGGAGTCAGCCAGAGGGCCTTCTTACGTTTGTTCATTTTCATTAATACCTAAGATCTCTGTATTTAAAGTGCTTTAGTGATCACAAAGTAATTTCATATACTTCTTATTTGATTCTCACAACCATCTATTTGCAAGAAAAACTATCTTGCATTAACAAAGGAGAAAACTGAGACCATAAGAATTTAGGGAGTTGGCCAAAGTCATAAAATTAGTTGATAGAATTGTTGATACACAAACCTATATATTTAGATGCTAAAAGTACTGTTTCCCCACTATTCTTCAGCGTAGCATTTTCAATATACTAATTGCAGTATCAAGTATGATTAAACACGGTCCCTACATTCCAAAAATTTCTAGATGGGTAGTTTTTTATAAAAGGCTACAACCTTACAAAATCATAGACAGCATGAGGTTGAATAAGAAAAATCTAAAGCTCTTCATAATTAAAATAAATAAAGCAAGACTATTATGATTAGGAATAAGGAACAAAAGCTGTACACTTTATATTTAATTTCAAAGATATAACAAGAAGAAAAATAACCTTCTGAGTCATGTGAAATTTTCCCTTGAAAATCATTAGGGGAAGAATATAGAAAGAACTCTTCCTTGGAATGACAGTGATATTCACATCCTGGAGTCAAAAATTTTCTGTGAAATTTAGAGAAATCTAGTCTTTCACAGCTCCAAGTGTTCCATTAATTCACAGCAGCTCCATCCTGCAAATGCTAGAGCACATGGGGACCCACCCCATCTGAGACAAAGAATATAAAATTCCCTTCAGAAACTCAATTCTACATCAAGTCATTCTTTTTATATTGAAGTATAATTGATTTACAATGCTGTTTTTTTAGGTGAACACCAAAGGGATTTAGATATATTGTGTCTATTCTTTTTCAGATTCTTTTCCCTTATAGTTTGCAAAATACTGATTATAGTTCCTATGCACTACAGTAGGATTTTGTAGCTTATCTGTTTTATATATAGCAGTGTATATATGTTAATCTAAACTCCTAATTTATCCCTCTTCTCCTTTTCCCTTTGGTAACCATAAATTTGTTTTCTATGCCTGTGAGTCTGTTTCTGTTTGTGAATAAGTTCTTTTGTATCATTTTAAAAAGCTTCCACATATCAATGATATCATGTGATATTTGTCCTTCTTTGTCTGATTTACTTCACTTCATATGAAATTCTCATATTCTCATATTCATATGATATACCAGGTCCACCCATGTTGCTGCAAGTGTCAATATGTCATTCTTTCACATAGCTAATGAATAATATTTCATTCTATATGTGTATGACATCTTCTTTATTCCTCTGTCGATGGACACTTAGGTTGCTTCCATGCCCTGGCTATTTTAAGTAGTGCTTCTATGAACATTAGGATGCATATCCATGCGTGCTTAGTTGCTCAGTCATGCCTGACTCTTTGAGACCTATGGACTGTAGCCTGTTAGTCTCCTCCATCCATGGGATTTTCCAACCAAGAATACTGGAGTGGGTAGCCATTCCATTACCCAGGGGAACTTCCTGACCCAGGAACAGAATCTGGGTCTCTTGCACTGCAAGCTGATTCTTTACTGTCTGAGCCACCAGGGAGGCCCCATGAACATTAAGATTAGTGTATCTTTACAGATTTATGATTTTCTTCAGATATATGCCCAGGAATGTGATTGCAAGATTGTATGGTAACTCTATTTTTAGTTTTTTAAGGACTCTCCATACTGTTCTCCATAGTGACTGCAGCAATTTACATTCCCACCAATAGTGCAGGAGGGTTCCCTTTGCTCCACATTCTCTCTAGCATTTATTATTTGTAGACTTTTAGATGATGGTTAGTCTAAACAGTTTCTGAAGTGATATCTCATTTAAATTAGAACATTATCTAATATCATACACAAAAATAAACTCAAAATGGATTAAAGACCCAAATGTAAGACCAGACACTATAAAACTCCTAAAGGAAGACATGAGCAGAACACTCTTTGATGTAAATCACAGCAAAATATTTTTGGATCCATCTCATAAGGAAAATAAAAATAAACAAATGGGACCTAATTAAAATTAAAATATTTTGCAAAGCAAAGGAAACCATGAACAAAACAAAAGTACATTTTTCAGAATAGGAGAAAATATTTGCAAATAATGCAACCAAAGTATACAAAGGGCTCATACAGCTCAGTATTTAAAAAAAAAAAAAAAAAAACAAGAAAAATGGCTAGGTCTAAATAGACCATTCTCCAAATAGATGACAAATAGGCACATGAAAAGATATTCGACATCACTAACTCTCTCAAGTCATTCTGGCTGTGGTGCCGCTCTGACCTCTCATTCCTTGACTAACAAGGAGAACATGTCCTATTCATAACCTTCTTGTGGATACCTCTTATAGAATTGGATCTTTATCTTATTTTCCCTTTCTGTGAGACTTCAAATGAGGCATCTTCATTCACCCTCTAGAAACCAAGTCTAATTTCTGAAATCCAGCTGCCCATGGGGATCCCATTCTCAGCTCCCCCTCTTTCTGAAACTACTGCCTACATACCTTTGTCTTTGCTAAAAGAAAGACTAAAGGACATTCTGTATAGGGTTGTGTGTGTCACACAGCAGGTGCTCAATATTTACTTAAAGAGATATACATAATAAATATGTTTTGATCTTTGTTGCTGATGCAATTTAGAGTCTAACAGAGAAAGATAAAATTATGAAAACGATTAACATATGCTGTACTGAATGGAATAGAGCATAAAACTGGCATAAAGATTTTTTTCTGCTGGTAGAATCAGAGAAGATTTATTGGAGGAGATGAGAAGCATAAGTGACATTAAAGGACGAGGAAGGATATGTTTTTCTTAAAACAGTGGGGCAAGAGATGTACATTTTTCAAAGACAAAAAGTAAGGTCATTTACATGTGGAAAGTGTTTATACAGAAGCATGGTAGAAGATAAGCCTTCCTGGTGACTCAGGTGGTAAAAGAATCTGCCTGCAATGCAAGAGACTTGGGTTCAATCCCTGGGTTGGGAAGATCCCCTGGAGAAGGAAATGGCAATCCACTCTGGTAGTCTTACCTGGGAAATCCCATGGACAGAGGAACCTGGCAGGATGCAGTCTATGGGACTGCAAAGAGTTGGACACAACTGAGCCTTTAACACTTTCACCTTCATGGGTGTGCTGTGAGAGAGTCAGATCCTAGGCAGGTAGATGAGAAGTCTGAGGTCCCCGAAGAGGAGAGAGGGGTCTGGGCTTCTCGAGGAGGAGATAGGGGTCTGGAATTCTCAAGGGAGAGGAAAGGACAATTGTCTCTCTCTTTTTTTTCTACATTCCTTAATCTTAGCCACATGAAACGTTTTTTTCTTTAAGCCGGGAACTGATGATCACACAACAAGCAGCTCAGTTTAAACCCTGTACTAAGGATTATATAGAAAGAAAAGCTGAGCACCAAAGGATTGATACTTTTGAACTGTGGTGTCAGAGAAGACTCTTGAGAGTCCCTTGGACTGCAACGAGATCCAACCAGTCAATCCTAAAGGAAATCAGTCCTGAATATTCATTGGAAGGACTGATGCTAAAGCTGAAACTCCAATACTTTGACCACCTGATGCAAAGAACTGACTCATTGGAAAACACCATGATGCTGGGAAAGATTGAAGGCAGGAGGAGAAGGGGACAACAGAGGATGAGATGGTTGAATGGCATCACCAACTCAATGGACATGAGTTTGAGTAAACTCTGGGAGTTGGTGATGGACAGGGAGGACTGGTGTGCTGCAGACCATGAAGTCCCAAAGAGTCGGACATGACTGAGTGACTGAACTGAACTGAACTGAAGGACTGATTGTATAACAATAATGCATCCTGCTTAAGTACAGTTTCTCCTTCCTGAAAACCTTCTGACTAATCCTGTTATCTTAAAATGTAAATTGTGGGAGTGGGTCTAGTAAAATCTTTTCAAACTTGAGACATTCTTTTGATTTATTGTAATGACCAATTAAAAAAGTATATAACTCCCTTGCTTGGACTAGTGAGGGGGCCACTCTCTGTCCCCCTTCTGATGTCTATGTCAGAAGCATTCTCTGTCTCTTTTTATACCTTTAATAAAACTCTGCTACACAAAAGCTCTTGAGTGATCAAGACTGGTCCCTGGTCCTGAAGCTAAAACTTCTTCAGAGGTCACTGTAAGCTATCAGTTGGAAAATTACTTTTTTGGACATTTGAAAAATCTACAGTTTTCTGAGCAGGCAAGTGATACAATCAGAGTGCTATCTCAGAACTGTCTTTGGTTATAGTTATCCAGACATACTAGTTGAAAAAAAAGAACTTAAAAGAAAAAGGAAGAAAACCAGTTAGTCAGGACTCAATTTTACTATTCCAGCAAGAGGTGATTACTATGTGATCTAAGGCTATGGCAATGGGTTCAAAAGAGAGGAACTGAATTTGGGTGAATCATATAGAATTAACTCTCATTTCTTCACACCATTCCACAAAAATTCAGTGTAGGAATTTTTAAGTATATAACTTTACAAAAGAAAAATAAAAAATGGCGACAACAAAACTGAGATGCAAAGAAAAAAATGAAAGATATGAAGCAGAAAATGAAGACTAGAAGAGGAAAAGAGATAGTGTCTGCAAGACACAAGGGTGTAGAGTCAAGATGCTCGTGAATTCACACTCTGTAGTCCAGGGAGAACCTGCGAGGTAGAGGCACCATGCTCCTCTGAAGGCTGAGGTGGAGAACAGACAGATGGTACCAAGTTGAGTTGAAAATTTTCATAAGATCCATTTAAACCTTTACATTCCCTCTAAAATTAAATGAGAAAAGCTGGGTCCTAACATTGTCCTGACCCAACAGAAAACTGAAGTTTATTCTCTAGAGAGACTTGGAGCCAGAGACACCAGATACAGTCAAGGGTGGGAGACCACATGGAAATCAGGAATTCCTGGAAAGCCTACAGAGTAAGCAGTGAGACCCCATAAAATACTTTTCCACAACTTTAGCCAATGGCCCTCCCTCACTAAGGGGTTCATCTGTTTGGAATCTCATGGTTCAAGAAAAAAATAAAAAACAGTTGGAAAGAGGTAGTGACAATAAAAACAACAAGATTCCTGATGATATTACAGGAAATTCCACCAGTCAGTAAGACATGAAATTGCATACAAAGCTTCTAATCTATTTCTAGGACTATAATCACAAGGATCAGGAAATCTGTGCCACTAACTAGGAATTCCTAGGACAAAGAGAAAAGCAGTACGGAAGAACCAGAGCAGTGCAAGGGATGAGAGACACCCTATAAGAAATAGCCTTAGAGTGGTAAAAGTATGCAAGGTGTCCATAAAATTTTGAGAATACTGAAATACCACAGTATTTTGAGAATACTGAAAATATTATGTTAAAAAGGGAATTGTTGTTGTTCGGTCCCTCAGTCGTGTCCGACTCTTTGCAGAGCAAAGAAACCAACTTTGTGGAGTACAGCACAACAGGCTTCCCTCTCCCTCACCAACTCTCAGAAATCCCCCAAAGTTCATGTCCATTGAATCAGTGATGCCATCCAACAATCTTGTCCTCTCCTGAGGCATTCAAATAATAAAACTCTTAGAAATTAAAAATACAGTAGCAGAAACAAAATAAAAAGATAGAAATATAAAGCTGAGGGAGTCTTCCAAAAGGTATAACCTAAAAGCAAAATGGGAGAAAGATAAGAATAAGTAGAACTTTGGAGGTTTAACCCTAAAGTTCAGACAGGCAGATAATAGAGTCCCAGTAAAGCACAAAGAAGTTGAAATAAAGAAAATGACACAAAAAGAATTAAGAAAGCACCCAGGGCTTAAGTGTCTGGATTGATAGATTAAAAGGAGGAATCAGTATCTACCAAAATGGAAGAGTTTTTCATGGCAAAGCACAATACAGTAAGACTTCAGGAA
Source organism: Capricornis sumatraensis (assembly GCF_032405125.1). NCBI lineage: Eukaryota > Metazoa > Chordata > Mammalia > Artiodactyla > Bovidae > Capricornis > Capricornis sumatraensis. Next base: position 48,046,123 of record NC_091085.1, on the reverse strand, counting down.
AGTGAGATTCAGAGGAAACAGGCAATCACAATGGTATCAGACGTCCGAACAGCAACTTTGAAGCTGAAAGAAAAAGGGCTCATGACGACTCTTATACTCTATAAAAAATGACTTTCTGTCTAGATTTTGAACCCACACAAACTTTCAGCCGGAGAAGAAAGGCAGGACAAAAGCTGTTTTATATCGACAAGTTCTTTAAAAAATCATCTGCCATACAATTTTCAAGAAACTACAGAAAGATGAACTTCATTAAAATGAAAGAACAATCAAGAAGCAGAAAACTTGGAATTCTGAGGGAAAGTCTAATAAAGGACAGAAATATACAAAACTCCCGCAATGACAGCAGTTCTAGAGAATCTAGATCAGGGTTATACAAAAGAGGTCCAGGGATGAAGCCCTGCAGAATGAAGCAAAATTGACAGATTATCTTTTAAATCACTTGAAGGAGGAGTTAACCTTCTCTCCAAGTGTCTGTAGATGAAACATGGCAATAGGTGTAAAGAAAACTTAAGCCAAAATAAAACCAGTACTAATTCCCAAGAAAACCAAAAGTTGCACAAGAAAGAAGTAAATACAGCGCCCTTATGTGACTCAGGTGTGAATAACATTTATATAAATGCAGTAATGAAAATACTGAATGTTTATTTTACCAAAATGTTCTTTAATTACATTGACATGATCAGAAAGAGATGAAAAGTAAGAAAGTTAACATTTTAAAGAAATAAATTCTTATCTTTCAACGGAACATATAAAAAGTTGTTAACTTTAAAAGATGGAAAATCATAAATAATAGTATTAACATACACCTTTTTAGTGACTTGGAGGTAAATCTCAGAAGCAACCAATAAAATATTCAAAACTACTTCTTGGGACAGAATTCAAGTGTAAGAAAAAAATGTAGATATGATCCATTATTTTCTATTATAAACTTTGTAGAACTCCTTGATATGGATTCATAAGAGGGGGTGCATTTTAATAACCAGATTTATCCTCACAGTACTGGAGATTGGAAGTCCAAGGTCATGGTGTTGGCAGATTCTATAAGCCACTGAGGCTATGATGTCTTTATTGTTTTGTCGCTATTGTTGTGGAAGACCAAACAAAGACAGCGATAGTAAGGAGTATTCATTAAATTTAGATCTTTAAAAGACATAATATTCTTGTGAACAACTCAACAAGAAGTTATGGAATGTGCTTTTTTAAAATAGTGACTTTTCTTTTTCATAACTTCTTCCTCTTTATCATAACTAAAAATTATGTTAGCACCAATAAAATTTGCTAAGCAGATAAGCATCATAATAATAAAATAAAGGGGCAGATACAGATGCTATTGCAAAGAAGAATCAATAAATCAATGGAATAGAACAAAATGACTAGACTTTGGAGCAAAGAAGGAGAAAGTTTAAATGACCGTATGATTCCATGCCTTTGTGATGGAAGATAATTTTAGATAAAATTATATGAGGGGAGTGAAATGTTTGGTGTGATAGCAAATATACTGGACTGGTTGGTAGTCAAACAATATGATTTCTAATCCACATTCCATTCCCAATTACTTTGTGAGTTTGATCAAGAAAATTTACTTCTAAAACTCGCTTTCTCTAGGTTTATCCATGTCGCTGCAAATGGTGTTATTTCATTCTTTTATATGGCTGCATAGTATTCTATTGTGTGTGTGTGTGTGTGTGTGTGTATACACACACACCACATTTTCTTTATCATATTAAGAGGTGTTGATAGTGAAAGGACCAAGTGCTCATGTACTATGACTGCCTAATGGGAATTAAGAAAGCTGTCAGGACAGGGGAGGCTTAATATAGAGGTGTGTTCATGGAGATCATTGAGGTTTGTACCAGGGTAGACATGGAAATGGGCTTCCCAGGTGGTGCTAGTGGTAAAAAGCTCACTTGCCAATGCAGGAGATATAAGACATGCAAGTTCCATCCCTGGGTTGGGAAGATCCCCCGAAGGAGGACATGGCTAACCCACTCCAGGGTTCTTGCCTGGAGAATCCCATGGACAGAGGAGCCAGCCAGCTACAGTTCATAGGGTCACACAGAGTCACACATGACTGAAGCAACACAGCAAGCACACACGCAAAGATGGAAATAGAAAGGTAGGGACAAGACTAGAGAAAATACCCACCCTAGGAGGAAAGAGAAAGAGGCAGTGAATGAGTGGTGTATAGACAAGCATTTCCAGTCGGAAAACTAGAACAGTGAATGTGTGAGGGTCAAAAATAAAACAGGATGGTTCTATTCACCCTTGACATTACTTTGCAAACAAAGCTCCATCCCGTCAAGGCTATGGTTTTTCCAGTAGTCATGTATAGATGTGAGAGTTGGACTGTAAAGAAAGCTGAGCGCCTAAGAATTGATGCTTTTGAACTGTGGAGTTGGAGAAGACTCTTGAGAGTCCCTTGGACTGCAAGGAGAGGCCAACCAGTCCATCCTAAAGGAGATCCGTCCAGAGTGTTCATTGAAAGGACTGATGTTAAAGCTGAAACTCTAATACTTTGGCCACCTGGTGTGAAGAGCTGGCTCATTTGAAAAGATCCTGATACTGGGAAAGATGGAAGGCAGGAGAAAGGGATGACAGAGGATGAGAAGTTGGATGGCATCACCGACTCAATGGAGATGAGTTTGAGTAAACTCCGTGAGTTGGTGATGGACAGGGAGGCCTGGCATGTTGCATTCCATGGGGTCACGAAGAGTTGGACACAACTGAGCAACTGAACTGAACTGATTCATCCCTGCGGCTTTAGAATTTCATGAAGAGTTAGTAGGAGTTATGAACCCAATAATGACTTCTGAATTTAAGTAGAAAAATGTTTGCTAAGCTGCTAAGTCACTTCAGTCGTGTCCGACTCTGTGTGACCCCCTAGATGGCAGCCCACCAGGCTCCCCCATCCCTGAGATTCTCCAGGCAAGAACACTGGAGTGGGTTGCCATTTCCTTCTCCAATAGAAAAATATTTAGAGTGGAGCAAATTAAAGGTTTTAGAAATCACCAACAATGAACTCCCCCCCATCGCGCTTTTTCATTTCATTGTAGGCATCGTGTTATAGATGTTACCAATTGGAAGTATTCCTGTGGATGAAGGTGGGCTCTTTATTTTTCACCTTTAAAAATGTAGTAATGATTGAAATCTTGCCTGATGCCATGAATTTTTCATACTAGCCAGGGAGCTATTCAGCCCAGCAGTCTAAATCTGTACACCTCAGCTGCGGTCCAAGCAGAATGAAATGGAAATATGTGACAGTATTTCACTAAACCCTATCATGCATGGACATGCCACTTCCTTTATTTTTCACGCATATTATTCATTCATGCAGTAAAGCAAATCAGTTTACACACACAGACATAAATTTGCTTTTCATTTAGAAGTGGTAAAATCCTTTCTTAATTTATTGTTCTGCATTTTTATATACTAACTACTGTATTTTATACTTTGAATTCCTCATTCAATATGGTTGAGAGTATCATGCAATTATGCAATCTGTATACTTTCAATTTTAAAAGGCAACACGATGACCCAACTTTATTACATGTATCTGTATATTTTTATGGGCTTCTCTGATAGCTCAGTTGGTAAAGAATACATATACATATGCATATATATATACATATATATATACACGCATGCTAAGTCACTTCAGTCATGTCCTACTCTTTGAGACCCCATGGACTATAGCCCACAAGGCTTCTCTGTCCATGGGATTCTCCAGGCAAGAGTACTGGAGTGGGCTGTATATATGCCCTTCTCCATATATATATATATACACATACATATATATGTATACACACACACTTCTATAAAAATTTCTCAATTTTGGCCAAATGATATACTCTTAATTTCTAATGTTGTGTTGTAATTATATTAGTTGCTAGTATCTTTGTAAAAATGCTTACATTTATTTTAGTTTATATTTTTCCATTACTTTCTTAGATACTAATTGTATGTGATAGGGCATTACTCGTCATAAGATGTAAAAATTTTGTATGATTCCATTAAGTACTTTTAGAGTGCCCCTATATTCAAAATAGCATGCCAAATTACACTTTCACTGCTACCATTTTAATAACTTGGAACATAACTTCTCTTTTGAAATATCTTGTCAGTTATAGTGAGTCGACTTACACATGGAGAACACTAGAGTTAACCTTAAGATAAGGTTGATGTTTTACCTAAACACTGGAAAATTTTGTCTATTCATAAATGTTTAGTTCAGCACAATAATTAGAATATTAATTAGGTATAGATTAACTAAATTTAAGCAGGAAAAGAAGTGTAATATGAATCACTAGAGGGCAGCAAAGATCAGAAAAAAAGATACAAATTAAAATGCTGATTCTTAATGGAGTGAGGGGAGTGTAAAAAACTGAAATTTCCAAAAATATCCAAGGACAAGTTCTTTCTGCAAATGTTTCTGAGACTCCTACAGTCTTGACCCTTACATCATCTTGGAATAGAAAGCTGTGCCATCCTGTCATCTTTTAAAGGGTTGACTGCCACTTTAATTTGGTCATCAGTGAACAATAAATGTTCTCAGGCATTCTCAAGAAATGGAAAGCTACACTTTTACTGGACTATTTCCCAAGGATTATGGTAGTTTAAAATTTTTTTTAAAGAAATAGTTATGAAATAGGTCAACTGAGATTTTCTGTGGGATTTCTGCTTCTTCAGAGACCAGATGTTTCCTAATGACTTCTGTTTCCCCATCTAGAGCAGTAAAAATATTCCATTTTAGTTTATTATCAGATAGTGAATAAGGTTCCCTGTTCTATACAGTAAATCCTTTTTGTTTATTTCGTATACAGTAGTGTGCCTCTGTTAACTCCCTAGTCTCAATTTAACCCCCGCTTCCTCCTTGGTAACCTTAAGTTTGCTTCTTGTGTCTATGAGTCTATTTTTATTCTGTAAATAAGTTCACTTGTACTATTTTTTTAGATTCCACATATGAGTGATATCATATAATATTTGTAAAAACAAAAATATTACATAACTTGTGATTTCAGAGTCTATTACTACTAATAGAAAATATTTAAGTGCTTTTAATAAGTTATATAAGAAAGTATAACAATAATACACCTTTTCTTTTTGAATTCTCATTTGTTTTGTATAAATATATATATTCACAAATTTATTAAGTGAATATCCATGCTTTTAACATTAAAAGGGGATTCTACACTTATCACAAATTTTGCTTGTGAGTGATATACCCTACTCTTATTCTACATTTCAAAATTCATATTAAAAGCACTATTAGTCCTAATTCTTGGGCATTATCTCAGTGTTTATTCTATCACATTTTAAGATCCCAGAAAATGTAAAATTTTATAAAGGTTTCCTTGGGTATAAAACACACAAAGTAAGAAAATGCTAGAGTTGTCAATTAACAAAATAAAACCATGTTTGTTTTATAATGTTACCCTTCTAACGTTGGCCTTGAGTGTTTATGTTGACTTTGCTTAATGCCTTTTGAAATCTTGGCACTACTGCAGTTTATTTCCTTGAAACAGAAATTAAAGGAGTAACAAAAGATATTTATCAAATAAATGCGTTTGGTACTTGTCCATTTGGAAATGGAGGAAGGCATAAAATTGAAAAACAAAGATCTCTGGATATCATTACAGACTTCGTGTTTATCTACATGAGAGGGAAATAACACTGATTTCAAGTCATCTTAAGTAAGACATAAAATAGAACACAGAGAAAAAGTGGACAAGATGCATGAGAACACAATTTCATTATGACTCTAAAACTTTACATTTCACCTAAGTGCTCATGACCCCCAGATCGATTTTCTAACCCATATTTCCCCCTGTAACCACACGAGTGCTGCACATTTCCACCAGGATTTAAGTACTGGGAGCACCTCAAAGTCACTGTGCTCAAAGTTGAACCACCTTATCTCCTCAAAACCTGCTGCTCCTCTTCCTCTCTCTACATCCTGTCTTGCTGCAATGCCCACCCCCTCATCCAAGACATGCAAACAAAGGTTTCCTCCCTCGTGGCCCCAAACAACCAACCACTGAACCCTGCAACTTTTGTATTAGAAATGTTTTCTGACTCTTTCCTTTTAAAAGACCTGATGATGTCACTTACAGTCACTTCCTAACAGTCCTCTCAAAAAACATTATCTACACTGTTATCAGAATGCTTGGAGATTCATTATTTTACTCCACTGCTTAACTACCTACAAAAGTCTCCATTAATCTACAGAATATAGTCCAAATGCCTTAACGTGGCATGCAAGAGTACCATCACTTTTGCATTTACAGTTTATCCTTGATAAATATTTGTTGAACCAAAAGAACTCAATGCCCAGTGTTCCTATGATGAGACAGAATATTGATTAAAAAAAAAAAAAAAAAAGGCAGAATTACAGCTGGGGGTTGTATCAAGGATTGAAAGTGAAGAAATTAAAATATATATAATGTCAGTTTAATATATTTCTTAGCATTGGAGGAAAATCTAGTAAAAACAAACAGAGCAGGAAGTAATGATGGCAAAAATTGATAAGGTCAATATTGCCCAAATTTGTGCCAAGGAAGAATAGAATGATATTGGATATTTATACATTTAAATCCAACAATATATTACAAACACAGTGTTTCTGCCTCTTAGCTACATTCCTTTTTTTTTTTTTTTTTCTTTCCTCACATTTCCCTTTCAAAAAGCCATCATCAGCTCTGAAAACGACTAACTCCTTGAGACTTTTATAAACAATGAACAGTCACGGCTGGGCATTTCCTGTGAAGAAAAGGTGGAAATCAAAACAAAGATGCTTTCATCTTCTGTTTGCTCTTGGTAAACTAGCGGTGTTAAGAAAGATCTTTCATTTGTGCATTCATCTCCTCATGTGTCCAAGGACTCACAGAAAGTGTTTACAGAGCGAAACAGCTCATTTCTTTACCGAGAAAATCAATATTTTGCAACTGGTCAAGATTAACTAAAATAGCATGGTTGGAGAAGAGGAAATAGTTTGTTAGACAGGACAGAGACAAGGTCAAAGAATCAGTCCTTCACTAAATCTTAAAGTGATAAAGATACTTGTCTCTTGGTGGACCCTAGATTTTGAAGACATTTTCTTCTGCCTTGCTCGAATTTTGATTTCTATGAAAGCATATTTTTAATGATAGAATAGTTATTAGTTGGTACAACTGTAAAGAATATTTTCTTTCTGTTATTTATACATTTAAGATATTTAACTGCATAAATCTACTTCTCTATTTCTGTTTGATCATTTGGTATTATATACATCTATTAGATCCACAATACATCCGAAAATTACTGATTTAACATAATTTTAGCATAGCTCTAAAAGATACTATTATGAATCAGTAAATAATATTTTAAAAATAATCAGTGTGAGGGACAACAAAGCAGAAAGAAGCCCCTGGTAAGTGAGGTTCAGAACCATCTAGAGAGAGAATTTGATGTCACCATTTCACAATATATATAAATACCAAACCATTTATACAAAGAAAAGGAAAATCATGCCAACAGCTTATTTTCTTAAAAGATGTACTGCCCACACAAATCAATGGGAAGGTTATCAACAACCAAATAAAAAGTCTGTGTAAAGACATGAATTTAGAGGTTAAAAAAATGCAAAAACTTTACAGTTTTGATTATCAACCTCAATCATAACAAAATGAATGTAAATTAGAATTTACATTTTAACTGCATCACTGAAACTTTTTGCACATTGGACAACTACATCTGCTGTACAATATGGGACCTGTAGTTAACAACATAGATTTGTGTACTTCAAAACTCATTAAGTGACTAGATGTGATGTCCAATGTTATTAGCATACACACACACACACATACACAAAGGGATACAAGGAGACTTTTGGAGGAGTTGGACACATTTATTACCTTGATTATGGTGATGGTATCATGGCTGTTTGCATATGTCCAAACAGATGGAAATATACACCTTAAATATGTAAATTTCTTTATGTATTAATTATACCACAATAAAGTTAGTTTTTGCAAACCAAGTGGAGACACAGATGTAGAGAATAGATGTATGGATGCCAAGGGGGAAAAGAGGGAGAAGGATGAATTGGGAGATTGGGATTGACATATACAGCATATATGTGTGTGTTCAGTTGCTTCAGTCATGTCCAACTCTGCAATCCTATGGACTATAGCCCACCAGGCTCCCCTGTCCATGGAATACTCTAGGCAAGAATACTGGAGTGGATTGCTCTGCCCTCCTCCAATACAGCATATATACTATATATAAAATAAATAGCTAAGAGAACCTACTGTATAGAACACAGAACTCTGTTCAGTGGTCTGTGGTGGTCTAAATGGGAAGGAAATCAAAAAAAAACAAAAACAAAAAAAAGAGGGGATATATGTATGGATGTGGCTGACTTACTTTGATATACAGCAGAAACTGACGCAAGACTATAAAGCAACTATACTCCAGTTTGGAGATCTAATTTTCAATTAATACTTTCAGTGAAAAGGAAAAGCCCTCTAAACCATTGTATTAGCAAGGGCTTGGGAAACATCCACTCTCACCCTGTGTTGGTGTGGACACTAGCTGGTACAATCCTCTGGAAGACAATTTCAAACCATCTATCAAAACTGTAAATAAACACACCCTTAAATTTGACAATCCCACTTTTAAAAGTTTATTATATAAACACAAATCATAGAAATATAATTATGAAGGCTTTCAGAGCAACATTTGTGTGACAGCAAGCTACATAGTTATTCAAAGGAAGGAGGCATAGTTGTGTCACTCCCATGAGACACTTCAGTGATCAATTATTAAGTGAAAAGGTACAGGGTGCTACAATCTGTGCAAAAATCAAGCAGAAAAATCACTTCAAGAAAGAGAAACCTATACATTGGAGATCACTTTGAACTGTTCGATGTTTGACACTGCTTGAATTTTTTTACCTTGTCATGCATTGCCTTCTCAAAAAATATTATATTGAAAAATCTTTTTCAGGAAGACAAAAAAATAAAGGGGAAGTAGCAACATGATGACAGTGAGTGAGGATAATGATTTATAGAGTTGGTAAGAAGGGCACAGGAAACTCAGTTAACATGGAGTCAAAGTTTTATTGTTTTTGTTGAGACTGTGTTTGCACTTTGAACCCAGATGGTTAGGAAACACTTACTTTGAGAATCTGACTATAACAGTCAGCATAAAGCAAGTGTAGAGGACCTTGATGCATAGTGGGGGCTAATGGATTAGTCCTTGAGAAGAACCAAGGGATAAAATTCAGGTGAACAGAAGGGTTTGTCTGTGATTAGCCCAGAGGCACCTTAACAAGTAGAATGAAGAAAAGGGTTAGACTGTGTGTTAAAGTGACAAAGTAAAGGTGAAGGGGTTGACCTCATTGAAGAGGAATCTATCTCCCATTCTATTTATTTTTTTCCATCTCCCAGTTTAATGAGCAGGATGCAGCATTGTAAGCACAAGCATGGCAACGTTTTTAAATTTTTAGAAGAGTCAAGAAGAGGTTCTGCTATCCTGCATCTAATTAATACATGAATTATAAAGCTAAACCATCTTTTGAGAGTGAAGCTTGCCAGAGGAGGTGTGTTAACTTTGAGGAAAGAAGATCCAGGCCAGCAAACTCATCCCAGTTGAGTTTGAAAAGTTGAGTTGTGGCATCAGGCAGAGTCGAATGTGTTTGAGGGCTCATGGTTAACTTAGCGTGAAATTAGTTACCCTTTTTCTATAATCAGCTTTTGGGTTGTAAGTACGGTGTAGGTAGGTAGTTGGATTAATTGAGGTTAGGGTAGGAATTATTATAAGAGAGTAGGGAGAAATAAAACAGATGAATCTGTTTACAAGGGAGTAAGTGTGATAAGTCACCTGCAAACTAAACTCAGACCACAAGGTAAGTGATGGGAGGGAAGGTGGAAAATAATATAGCAGTAGGAGAAATGGATTGAAGACCTGTATTAATCAAACAATGGTCATCCTGGGGTTTAATAGAGAAACTGAACCAGAAAAATAAAATATAAAGCACTGTGGGATGTCTGCAGTACAGACGAGTGACAACAGAGTTCAGGGCAGAACCACAAAAGTAGGTGTTTTATGTGGACCGAAGAAAGAGACTGGAATAAGAGGCTTTTTCTCGTTCTAATTTTCCAAGAGCTTTGACAGTAGGAGGCACTGAATATGATCAAACATATATTTTAACCTCTTCTGAAATGGGTGTCTTTTTTCCCTACTGGGCATACAAATGTATCACAGTGCATGTTTCTAACGTTTATTTCTCTCATGGAATAAAATGACTTGAAAAGTGTCATATTCTTAATAGTCTGTTTCATGCAATCTGCTAGAGTTTTATTTTGAATGTTCACTTTTTACAATCATAGAATGATTGTCCTCTGCTTTCAGAACACTAGTACCTTCAAAGGCTGAATTGGATAGCTTTCCATCTTTTTTTATACTCCTAGCTACAAGATTTGGCATGAAAATGTTGAATTTGTTCCTTGTAAATTTGTAATGTCATCTGTTTCTATTTAGAGTTTTATGTGGAAATAATTTTTAATATGTCTTTTTTCATTTCCTATTTCATGCTATACTTTTAGATGTTTATTATTTTCCACAAAATCATTTATTTCATAGAAAATTTCAAATGTATTAGCATTGAACAATACATGGTAATGTCTTCTAATTTTATTCTCTTATGCTGTTGTATTATTCCTTTCTCTTGAAAAATTAGTTTCTCGATTACTGTTGGCAGAAATTTAACTTTCCAACTTTTTCCCAAAGACCCAACTGTTATATTTCCTTTGCAGTTCTGCTATATTTTCCTGTTTCCTTTAATTTACATATAACAGATCCTCCCTTCTTACTTTGTTCCCTTTTTTTCCTCTCTTCAATTTTGGAGGAAGAGGCCAAGAGGATGTGGCTTTATGAGTTTTTTCTGGACTATTCTATGCTTAGTTTATTTTAGTGTTGCTGCTTAATCATAGAATCCCATCTGAGTTTGGCTTTGAGTCATTTATATCACTTGTGTTAATGTAGGGTTCCCATTTTTATTATTTTTTCAAAGATTTATAAAAGTTTTTAAATGTTAATGACTTTTTTAATCTCAACAGTCAAGTTGATGAGAGTTCCAATTTTGTTGATTTCTTTTGCTTTACAAACTGTTTGCTTTTTGAATTTTGTCTTTGTTGCATTGGAGTTTTAGTTTTATGTGTGTGTTAAAAGAATGACTTAGAAATCTTATATGAAGAAAAACCTGAGGGTCATCGTAGTTATTCTGATGTGTTGGCACTGAAATGTCTTGCTAACGTTATCCCAGCTCATGGATGGTCTCTAGTAGTTTTCCTATTCTTTGAATTGTGCTTTTATCATGGTATACTTTTTTAATATGCTGTTGGCTTTTTTTTTTAATCTGATCAAAAATAAAAATTCTGTGAGATGATGACTTATAATACCTTGGCAAAAAGAACAAAGGGTAGAAAAAATATTATCACCCAGGCAGACATTATCTTAGTAACAAGATTTAAAATATAGTAGTAATTGTTATGTATATGTGCTGATGCTCTGAGAAGAATACTGCTAATATCTGTATAATGCTTTGAATTTTATAATTGATACTTAACAAGTGCCAATTTTATGGCTGAAATTCCTGAACCAACAATGACATGATTTGCTCTTGCATGTCTGTAATTACAGTCAAACCATGAGAACATAGCTCACTATATGCCTAAGAATTAGGCCATAAAACATATGACATGACTTCATACCATCTTCCTGACAAGCTGCAGGACAGACCACAAAACTTGAATGTCACTGAGGTTCTCTGTTTAGGTGGTAGCCCTGGTTACATCAATATGCAGGATCTAATTCAAAGAGATGAATTCTAAAATCAGAAATAACAGAAGAATAGCAAATTTCTTCATGATACATGTGTCTCTTGTTAGGAAACAAAAGTAAATGATAACATCAGAGTGTTCCCAAATGTTACTCGTAATGTTAAATGTTCATGTTACAGTATGTTCTGAACATTAGACTCATATGAGCATCCTGTGATGACAAATTGTTTAATCTTCATAGAACTTTCCCCCTACTAAGAACAGATTGCTTTTACTCAGTTCCTGTCTTTAAAGCTGTTTTTATTTTCAAATAAAATATTGTGCTCTTGTGTTTTATTGTTAATCCAAAACTATTTCCTTCCTATAAAAAATTCCATTTCTCATTTATTTGTTCAGAGTCATACACAACCATGAATGCATTTAAAAATTACTTCATCATATAAGCATTCAATTTTCCTGAGAGCACCAGTCCATGTCCTGGTCTAATGAAGTCACAAGACAAACATTTACTCCAGTCTTCTTATCCACTTTTACTGCTGTTTGTCAGTCTCCTTTATCATCACTTCTTCCTTTGCCCTTAAACATTCTGTCCTCTTTCCATCACTATTTTCTGTCCAAACAAGTCCATCATTCTGGCTCAATTACCCGCCACCCCTCCTCACTTCTCTATACCTACACAAAATCTGACTGAGGTAGGAGACAGTGGGCCTCTGGGCTGGACATTTGTCAAGTTGAGTAAAATTCAAACTTTGTTTTCGCCCAGACTCCAAGGGCAAAGCTAGTGATAAGAGCTGAGTTCTGCTGAAACAAAGAGATAAAGTGCCTACTACTGAGATCGAGGAAGACTTCCCTGTCTGCACTTGCTCAGGAAGGTTTCTTGGGGGTTGAAAAGTGAGGGGACCCCACCCCATAATAAGTGTGAGCATGCACCCATAAGGCCTCTGCAGAGGGATCCATCTTAGAAAAAAGCTGCACGTGCATCTTGGGGAGGATTCATGGACAAGTCAGGTGTGAAGAAAGTAATAAAATAAACAAAGACCTGGAAGGACTGTTCAATACAAGTGATTTACATCACCCCTTTACTGCACTCCTCCTCACTCAGGACACCCGCATTTCTCTGTGTGTGTGTATCTCTACCCTGCTTCTGAGTTGCATAACCAGTTTTACTATGTGCTCTCCCATACACTGTGCTATGTCTCTAATAATAAGCTTTGTGCCTGTTTTTACAGTTTTTGCCTCCTTGAAACATTCTTGCTTTCAAATAGGGGCAAGAGACAGGGCCATTTTGCTTCTAGCCTCTAGGCCCAGGTGGTGTGGGGGCTAAGATTCTTGGTTTTCATCCAGGTTCAGTTCAGTTCAGTCGCTCAGTCATGTCTGACTCTGCGACCCCATTAATTGCAGCATGCCAGGCCTCCCTGTCCATCACCAACTCCCGGAGTTCACTCAAACTCACATCCATCAAGTCAGGGATGCCATCCAGCCATCTCATCCTCGGTCTTCCCCTTCTCCTCCTGCCCCCAATCCCTCCCAGCATCAGAGTCTTTTCCAATGAGTCAACTTTTCACATGAGGTGGCCAAACTACTGGAGTTTCAGCTTCAGCATCATTCCTTCCAAAGAACACCCAGGGCTGATCTCCTTTAGAATAAACTGGTTGGATCTCCTTGCAGTACAAGGGACTCTCAAGAGTCTTCTCCAACACCAAAGTTCAAAAGCATCAATTCTTCGGTGCTCAGCTTTCTTCACAGTCTAACTCTCACATCCATACATGACCACTGGAAAAACCATAGCCTTGACTAGACAGGCCTTTGTTGGCAAAGTAATGTCTCCGCTTTTGAATATGCTATCTAGGTTGGTCATAACTTTTCTTCCAAGGAGTAAGCATCTTTTAATTTCATGGCTGCAATCACCATCTGCAGTGATTTTGGAGCCCCCAAAATAAAGTCTGACAGTTTCCACTGTTTCCCCATCTATTTGCCATGAAGTGGTGGGACCAGATGCCATGATCTTCGTTTTCTGAATGTTGAGCTTTAAGCCAACTTTTTCACTCTCCTCTTTCACTTTCATCAGGAGGCTTTTTAGTTCCTCTTCACTTTCTGCCATAAGGGTGGTGTCATCTGCATATCTGAGGTTATTGATATTTCTCCCGGCAATCTTGATTCCAGCTTGTGCTTCTTCCAGCCCAGTGTTTCTCATGATGTACTCTGGATATAAGCTAAATAAGCAGGGTGACAATATACAGCCTTGACGTATTCCTTTTCATCCAGGCTACCCAGGCTTAATTTCTGAGCAGGAAACTAAGATCTCTCTCTAGAACCACTCACTGCTCTCCCTCTGAGATCATGACTATCTTTTAAAAACATATTCAACAACCTGATGATTTTTTTTTTAACAACTGCTACGTTGCAGGCACAATGCTAGAATGAAGAAAATAAACTCACAAAATAATTGTCTTTGGAACTGAAGAGTTAGAGATCCACCGGTTCGTAGCAGTTGCCTACTTCTAGAAATCTAGTAACACTCCATTCCTGTAAAATACATCCAGATTTTCAAGGCCTCCATAGATTATAGCCCACTCTGCAATAAAAACTCTATGTGTCCTATGTCTCTGGTAGCAATACTTTGGACTCTTTAGGAAATCAACCCGTTCTCGCTCAGCGCAGCCACTTTTTAATAGGAGCATGTGACTCAGAATCAGCCAATCAACTGCACATGCCCCCCTGCATTCAACACCACCAGGAGTGAGTAAACCACCTAAGCCACCCCTCCAGACTGACCCCTGGACCCAGGCCTACCATCACCCCATGTAAGGAACCAGCCCATCCCTCCTTGGGGAGTGAGCAAGGGCACCCATTACTTGTTCTCACTACTCTCTATTGCATCACAGGACCCAATAGAGCCTTGCTTGAATTTCTTGTCTGGCCTCTGATCAATTTCTATTGATTGGGGAAGGCCAAGAACACTGGCCAATAACCACAACAGTGTGGTCACTCACCTAGAGTCAGACACCCTGAAGTATGAAGTCAAGTGGGCCTAAGAAGCATTACTACAAATAAAGCTAGTGGAGGTGAAGGAATTCTAGTTGAGCTATTTCAAATCCTAAAAGATGATACTGTTAAAGTGCTGCATTAATATACTGGCAAATTTGGAAAACTCAGCAGTGGCCACAGGACTGGAAAAGGTCAGTTTTCTTTCCAATCCCAAAGAAAGGCAATGACTAAAAAGTTCAAATTAACCTACAATCGCACTCATTTCACATGCCAGCAAGATTATGCTCAAAATCATTCAAGCTAGGCTTCAGCAGTATGTGAACTAACAAATTCCAGATGTACAAGGTAGATTTAGAAAAGACAGAGGAAGCAGAGATCAAATTGCCAACATACTCTGGATCATATAAAAATCAAGGTAATTCCAAAAAAAACATTTACTTCTGTATTATTGACTACTCTAAAGCCTTTGACTGTGTGGATCATAACAAATTGTGGAATATTCTTAATGAGATGGGAATACCAGATCACATTACCTGCCTCCTGAGAAACCTGCAGGACAATAGGCAACAGGAATAACTGAAAAAGTAACAATGAACTGGTTCCAAATTGGAAAAGGAGTACATCAAGGCTGTATATTGTCACCTGCTTATTTAACTTAAACGCAGAGTATATCATGTGAAATGCCAGGCTGACTGAAGCACAAGCTGGAATCAAGACTGCTGGGAGAAATATCAACAACCTCAGATATGCAGATGATACCACTTTAATGGCAAGAAGTGAAGAGTATCTAAAGAGCCCTTTGAAGGTAAAAGAGGAGAGTGAAAAAGCTCACTAAAAACTCAACATTCAAATAACTAAGATCATGGCATCCTCTCCTATTACTTTATGGCAAATAGCTGGGGGAAAATGTGGAAACAGTGTCATTTCATTTTCTTGGGCTCCAAAATCACTGTAGATGGTGGCTGCAGCCATGAAATTAGAAGACTCTTGCTTCTTGGAATAAAAGTTATGAACAACCTAGACAATGTATTAAAAGGCAGAGACATCACTTTGCTGACAAAGGCCTGTCTAGTCATAGCTATGGTTTTTCCAGTAGTCATGTATGGGTGTGAGAGTTGGACTATAAAGAAAGCTGAGTGTTGAATAATTGATGCTTTTGAACTGTGGTGTTGGAGAAGACTCTTGAGAGTCCCTTGGACTGCAGGGAGATCAAACCACTCAATCCTAAAGGAAATAAACCCTGAATATTCGCTGTAAGGACTGGTGCTAAAGCTGAAACTCCAATACTTTGGCCACCTGATGCGAAGAGCTGACTCACTGGAAAAGACCCTGATGCTGGGAAAGATTGAGGGCAAAAGGAGAAGGGAACAACAGAGGATGAGATGGTTGGATGTCTTCATCCACTCAATGGACATGAGTTTGAGTAAACTCTGGGAGATAGGGAAGAACAGGGAAGCCAGGTGTGCTGCAGTCCATGGGGTTGCAAAGAGATGGACATGACTAGGTGACTGAAAAACAACAACCTATCACTTTGTGTCTCACTGAATTCTTTCTGAGCTGAGACATCAGGACCTGAGTTTCATTCAATATTGAAATCAGGTAAGTGATCTCAGTTGAAGGACCATATATTCAAGTCCCAGTTTAGGTTACATAATTTCACAGGCTTGTATATTGTAACCCTCTTATTTAACTTATATGCAGAGTACATCATGAGAAACACTGGACTGGAAAAAGCACAAGCTGGAGTCACGATTGCCAGGAGAAATATCAATCACCTCAGATATGCAGATGACACCACCCTTATGGCAGAAAGTGAAGAGGAACTAAAAAGGCTGTTGATGAAAGTGAAAGAGGAGAGTGAAAAATTTGGCTTAAAGCTCAGCATTCAGAAAACGAAGATCATGGCATCTGGTCCCATCACTTCATGGGAAAAGATAAGGAAACAGTGGAAACAGTGTCAGACTTTATTTTTGGGGGCTCCAGAATCACTGCAGATGGTGACTGCAGCCATGAAACTAAAAGATGTTTACTCCTCCGAAGGAAAGTTATGACCAACCTAGATAGCATATTCAAAAGCAGAGACATTACTTTGCCAACAAAGGCCTGTCTAGTCAAGGCTATGGTTTTTCCAGTGGTCATGTATGGATGTGAGAGTTGGACTGTAAAGAAGGCTGAGTGCTGGAGAATAGATGCTTTTGAACTGTGGTGTTGGAGAAGACTCTTGAGAGTCCCTTGGACTGAAAGGAGATTCAACCAGTCCATTTTGGAGGAGATCAGTCCTGGGTGTTCTTTGGAAGGACTGATGTTGAAGCTGAAACTCCAGTACTTTGGCCACCTCATGCGAAGACTTGACTCATTGGAAAAGACTCTGATGCTGGGAGGGATTGGGGGCAGGAGGAGAAGGGGATGACAGAGGATGAGATGGCTGGATGGCATCCCTGACTTGATGGACGTGAGTTTGAGTGAACTCCGGGTGTTGGTGATGGACAGGGAGGCCTAGCGTATTGTGATTCATGGGGTTACAAAGAGTCAGACATGACTGAGTGACTGAACTAACTAACTAACGAGCTAACTAACTGGCTTTTTCAGCTGCAGGTCAATGCTCTCCTTTTGTTATTAAATACTTTGGATTGTGTTTTCTCTCACTTGCCAATGGGAGATTAAAAAACTGGCCCTAAGAAAGAAACATTATAAATGACAGACACAAAGTTCATACTTAAGGAGAGAGGAAGGCTCTCACATCTCTGTGTTGAGGGCACAGTAATATTTGTAATTTGGTTACAACGGTTAGAAATAGATAAATTTGCATCTGTTTTAGCTTGGTTTTCAGAACTTATACTTAATAATACAACAGCATTCCTTGTCTTGATATGAAAAATGTAGGATTTTGGAGCATGATCTTTGTTCTTATGGTTCTCTGTAATCTTTATAATAAAAAAGACTGGCTTATGTTGGAATTGGTTCATCTGAGTGCAGTCAGGAAAAAGACTGTGGCTTAGCTAAGAAATGCCTTTCTTGCCTGAAGCCCGTTCAAGGTCACTGAGAAATCTGAAAGATTAGAAAGCTAAATTCTCTCCTGAAAACTAAACTATTGCCAAGAAAAGCAGTGATGTGAGTAAAATAGCAGGAAATAATATTAAAACCTGTGGGAAGCCATTTTCATCAGGCTCTTCCAAAGAAGCTCTTATTTTAAACTATTTAGAAAAGAATGGATAATGCCTAACAGATAAGGCATTGGCCTCCTAAGCTAGGGGTTGTGGGTTCATGTCCCATCTGGGGTGGCTAGATTTTAGGAGGATCCCTGGTGGCTCAGACAGTAAATAATCTGCCTGCAGTATGGGAGACCTGGGTTCAATCCCTGGGTTGGGAAGATTCCTCTAGAGGAATGCATGGCAACCCACTCCAGTATTCTTGCCTGGAGAATCCCCATGGACAGAGGAGCCTGGCAGGCTACAGTCCATGGGTCACAAAGAGTTGGACATGACTGAACAACTAATGCTTTCACTTTTAGAAAAGAAGGATAACTTGACCTCAAAGATGCCACACATGTGTACCTGGAAACAAGAGTCAAAGTTGTCTAACTGCCCCTGTCAATGTGTTAAATTGCCCCAAGCGGAAGCAAAGTTTAGAAAATAAAACAGCAGAACCTTGTAGGGCTCCTGGACACAAAAGCCTTTCTGTGTCCCCCATTTCTTGATTACAGGAAATAGACTTCATTTAGCCTCCAGGGCCTTTCCTGGAGAGATTCACATAGTTGCAATCAGGGAACGGAGAGGATGCACAGTAAAAGGAGAAGCAGTCAAGAGAAACAGTAGTGAAGCCTTGGGGCAGGGTCCTGGTTCCCCCTCAAGAAATACACACAACAATATATTTGAGCTGTTTTGCAGATACAGAAATCTTCACCACAAGTTAACTATATGCTACCCACAAGAACATATACCTGATAGGGGTCAGATGCAAAAGGTTGATGATGCTAAATCCCAGTTGCTTCACCACCAACCAGTTAGAAGAATGTTCATGAGCTGATTGCTCCCTCTTTGACCCATTACTATATAACTCCTCACTACCCCCGCTAGGTTGGGACACACAGTTTTGAAGGCATTAGCCCACTGTGGTCCCTTTTGCCCGGCAAAGCAACAAAGCTATCCTTTTCTATTTCACCCGAAACTCCGAGATTTAATTCTGTGTCAGGATACAGAGGCTGGATTCAATTTCAATAGCTTGGATAAAGGGGATAGACAGAGCAAAGTGATCAGAGGGCAATAGCAGAAAAATATGGGGTCTCGTTCTAATACAAATGTTGGCTTGAGGAGACATCTGGTTTTTAAATGTAGCCCACAGAACTGTCTGGAACACACAGATTGCAAACCCAGTTGAATTTTAAGAAAGTTGTCCCATCAACATTGGAGCACAATAGGTTACAACTACAATCACTAAAACATATCCCAAATTCCTAATCCAATCACAACAGGAAGGGATGGGATACATCCCACATGTCTGTCTCCCATATGACCACTTAGGACAAAAAAATAAGAGAAACCGTCCCGAGGAACAAAACCAGGACAATGAATTCAGATCTGCTGACAGAAGAACTCTTTCTAGCACCAGAAAAAAACACGACAAAAAAAAAGCTGCTGTTTTTTAAGCCAATTATTATATGTGGTGTGGACTCTTGGCCACTGTATTTTATTTCCCATGTGTCCCATCCAATAGAAATTTTATTGCAAATATTTTTATTCTCTATAATTGTGTCTTGCACATGATGAGTTATTGAAAGAAGTTAAACACTTTCTTTCGGCTTGCTGGACTGCAAGGAACTGCATGTAGACCTGATGGATGAATCGATGTTAACCAGAGGTGGAGACTTAGACCAGATATGTAGCAGGGAAGAACAAATCTGACTCCATATTTGTTTCTTTTGCTTTAACCTTTGTGTTCTATTATTTTTGCTATAAGTTAATCACTAAATTGATGTTGCCAGTTGCTGAAAGTGTGTACAATGATCTGTCTTCATCTCTAGGACCTGGCCTCCCATGCCTGAGCATTAAACTAAAATACCTTGAAGTTCACAGGAAAAAGAAGAAATTAACATATTCCCTCCTAGAGTCTGGCCAGAACCAGGAAATATTTGCATCTGCCTGTAATGCAGGAGATCCAGGTTCTATCCCTGAGTCAGAATGATCCCCCAGAGAAGGGAATGGCAACCCACTCCAGTATTCTTGCCTGGAGAATTTCATGGACAGAGAAGCCTGGTGGGCTACAGTCCATGGGGTCGCAAAGAGTGGGACACACTGAACGACTAACACACACTATCACCTTGATTACCTTACCTCTTCATCTCTGCCACTTTGTTTTACAAAAGAAATTAGCGCCCAAACCCAGTGAAGATGTTTCTTTGGGGCTCCAATTCACCATCTTCTCCATCAGGTGGCTTTCCAAACAAAATCACTATCCCTTGTCCCCACACACTGTCAATTGCTTGTCCTGTTGGGAGGTGAGCAGTATGAGCTTGGGCTTGGTGACTGGTATAATCACTGGGAATAAGGAATTTAAGGACGACTGGTTCATACATTAGGTGGCCAAAGGAACAGACTAGAGAAGATCTTTGTTGTTTCTTAACTGCTGTGACCCATAATCACTGCATTCTCCCAATGGAGCACCCCCCACCGCTCGCCCCCAAGCTGTAGATGTGCAGAAGAACCAAACTCTTGTACACGGTACTACTGAGCACTGTGGGGTCAGGCAGGAGTGACCGGCCAAACCAAAAACCTAGCCAGAAGGACTTTAAAGTCAAGCACAGACGTGGCCAGAGGGAGCTTCACCCTCCTTTTTTCCCAGACTTGAAACAGGAAGGACATGGAGTAGAAAACCCACTCAGGATAAGAAGAGCATATAGTGAAGCATGGGCCCAGTAGAGAAGAAGCAGAGCTGAGCAAAGCAGGTGAGAGACAGCTCTGGCTGATGAAGAAAGACTGGGAATTGAGGAGAAACAAGAAGCACCTATTATCTAACCCTAGATTTTCAATCACATAAGCCAGTGTTTATCTACCCTAGATTTTCATATCTTTCAGTTAAAGGTTCTTGAGATCGAATTTGCTTTTACTTTTAACAGGGAAAGAAATCTCAACTAATCTTTTCAACATACTTCTTCATCCCTAATCCACAACTTTCTACCACAGTCACACAAAGCATGACCCGGATCTCATATTCTGAAGACTCTACTCTTGGAGAGATTTGGACTGAAGTGTCCATCTCCCTTTTCTCTCTGGAAAATTTCCATTTATCCACCAAGGTTCACCTACTTGTTCTCACCTTTGTAAAATCCTACTCCCCAAAGGACTAATGTGTTCCCCAAACCATTACTATTTCTAGGAGGCCCACTCAAACAACTGGTCTGTTGTGTGTATCTCTTACATATAATAAAAAGTGTTTGTTAATTAGTTGGTAAGTTTCTGATTTTCACACCCTATTTGTTGTTTTGACTTCCTACAGAAAATTACTAGATAGGGTTTAAATGATTTGTAACAAAATTCTGGTAGTTACAGTTCCCTTGTCATTTCCAAAATGTGTATTCCTTGTGCAAAATCCCTTTTGAAAGCTGCCACTTCTTTTTTCCCCCCTAATGTATAAATAATTATGTCTTTAAATATCTTGTTTTAAGTTTTTATTTTATTTTGGAGCATAGTTGATTAACAATGCCACTTCTTTTCTAAGTAGGAAAGTGATCATTCTTGACTAACATTGTGCTTACTTGCAATATTTCTGTACAGAGCAGAAATGAGAGTTGGCACCTAATTATGTCCAAATTTTGCACACTTTTCTTTGTCAGGTGCCTCCAGAATGTTTTCTTTTTATTTACTCTCATTTCAACAAGTACTTGAGTTGGCTGGAAATAATATCTTTCCAAAGGCCCATAAGCAAGAGTATTTCTTTTCTTTTTTTTTTTAAGGTAGCTGATACCTTTTATTTTATTTTATTTTATTTAATCCACAACACTATTTTTTTTTATTTTAAAATCTTTAATTCTTACATGCGTTCCCAAACATGAATCCCCCTCCCACCTCCCTCCCCATAACATCTCTCTGGGTCATCCCCATGCACCAGCCCCAAGCATGCTGTATCCTGCATCAGACATAGACTGGCGATTCGATTCTTACATGATAGTATACATGTTTCAATGCCATTCTCCCAAATCATCCCACCCTCTCCCTCTCCCTCTGAGTCCAAAAGTCCGTTATACACATCTGTGTCTTTTTTGCTGTCTTGCATACAGGGTCGTCATTGCCATCTTTCTAAATTCCATATATATGTGTTAGTATACTGTATTGGTGTTTTTCTTTCTGGCTTACTTCACTCTGTATAATTGGCTCCAGTTTCATCCATCTCATCAGAACTGATTCAAATGAATTCTTTTTAATGGCTGAGTAATACTCCACTGTGTATATGTACCACAGCTTTCTTATCCATTCATCTGCTGATGGACATCTAGGTTGTTTCCATGTCCTGGCTATTATAAACAGTGCTGCGATGAACATTGGGGTACATGTGTCTCTTTCAATTCTGGTTTCCTCAGTGTGTATGCCCAGCAGTGGGATTGCTGGGTCATAAGGTAGTTCTATTTGCAATTTTTTAAGGAATCTCCACACTGTTCTCCATAGTGGCTGTACTAGTTTGCATTCCCACCAACAGTGTAGGAGGGTTCCCTTTTCTCCACACCCTCCCCAGCATTTATTGCTTGTAGATTTTTGGATCGCAGCCATTCTGACTGGTGTGAAGTGGTACCTCATTGTGGTTTTGATTTGCATTTCTCTAATAATGAGTGATGTTGAGCATCTTTTCTTGTGTTTGTTAGCCATCCGTATGTCTTCTTTGGAGAAATGTCTATTTAGTTCTTTGGCCCATTTTTTGATTGGGTCGTTTATTTTTCTGCAATTGAGCTGCATAAGTTGCTTGTATATTTTTGAGATTAGTTGTTTGTCAGTTGCTTCATTTGCTATTATTTTCATATACCATGTTCAGGGATCAGAAGAATCAATATAGTGAAAATGAGTATACTACCCAAAGCAATTTACAAATTCAATGCAATCCCTATCAAGCTACCAGCCATATTTTTCACAGAACTAGAACAAATAATTTCAAGATTTGTATGGAAATACAAAAAAACTCGAATTGCCAAAGCAATCTTGAGAAATAAGAATGGAACTGGAGGAATCAACTTGCCTGACTTCAGGCTCTACTACAAAGTCACAGTCATCCAAACAGTATGGTACTGGCACAAAGACAGACATATAGATCAATGGAACAAAATAGAAAGCCCAGAGATAAATCCACACACCTATGGACACCTTATCTTTGACAAAGGAGGCAAGAATATACAATGGAGTAAAGACAATCTCTTTAACAAGTGGTGCTGGGAAAACTGGTCAACCACTTGTAAAAGAATGAAACTAGATCACTTTCTAACACCACACACAAAAATAAACTCAAAATGGATTAAAGATCTAAATGTAAGACCAGAAACTATAAAACTCCTAGAGGAGAACATAGACAAAACACTCTCAGACATGAATCACAGCAGGATCCTCTATGATCCACTCCCCCAGAATTCTGGAAATAAAAGCAAAAATAAACAAATGGGATCTAATTAAAATTAAAAGCTTCTGCAAAACAAAGGAAAATATAAGCAAGGTTAAAAGACAGCCTTCTGAATGGGAAAAAATAATAGCAAATGAAGCATGAGTATTTCAAGGCTGACAACACTCTATTTTGAGGGCTTATGTTTTAAATGCTCTATTTTACGTGATGCAGTTCTATCTGATGCCCCAGAGGAAAAGTGACACAATCAGAAACCACCATCATCAAGACTATTTTTAGATGTTATCCTATTGCCCAAAACAGAAACATTTATTTTTAAGTTGGAATGTAACCAAACAATATCACATCCTCTGTTTATTTATTGCAAGAAGTTCCAGATTGGTGTCTTATAAGCTATTTTTCATATGTTGTGGCACAATGCTAAGTGCTTTTATTCAGAAGTGGCCTCCTGGCTGAGTGCCCATCCATTGTATGACAAGATTTTCCCTCAGCTGTGTCAGAACAACAAACCAAGAAGTTCACATTTCCTCATTACTTCTGGAAAACCCATACCTTGGGTAGCACAGCATGAACCTTTTTATGTCTTGACAATTGCTGGAAGTGTTTTATTTTATAACAGAACTCAAGACCATCCAAATTAAATAGCCAACACTGGTTATACTAGAAACTGCATCCAGGAGTATCACAAGTGTCTAAAAGAATAATCATTGTCCTGCAAAACCATATGAGTCTGGTACTTAGAACTCATAAGCCTGTTGTTTACTTTGTCAATGATTTCTCATTTGTTGAATATATTATTTAACTAGGGACTGTGAAAGATAATACAGAGGATCAATTTTAGAGTCCTGATATTCACCTACAATTAATGGGAAGAATTCCAATCCCTCAAGTCTTAAGGGTAAAACTTTAAGCAAGTGAACCTCAGCATCCACCTGAGATAGTCACGTTGAAGACAGAAATAGCATCAAGAGAAGGGAAAGTGTGGATTAACAGAAAACAGAGTTTTAGCTTATTCATATTTCAGTTCTCATCCACTTTGTCTTCCATGTTCTTGCCTATTGTTGGTAAATTTATTTTTGTACATTAAATTTTAGAGTACAATGTAAAAGAATGATCTTGGTCCTTGGACACAAAATAATCTGTGTTTAATTTCTGACCTCCTGTTTATATCTTATTTCAATTAAGTTAATTTTTCTAAACCTCAATTCCATTGACTATAAGATGAGAAACTGGCATTGCTTACATTTTATAAATTCAGTATTATCTCATTATAATATAAATGTATAGAAAGCACATTAATTTTGTTTTAAAATCATGGTTCAGTTCAGTTCAGTTGCTCAGTCGTGTCCGACTCTTTGCGACCCCATGAATCACAGCATGCCGGGCCTCCATCCATCACCAACTCCCAGAGTTCACTCAGATTCACGTCCATCGAGTCAGTGATGCCATCCAGCCATCTCATCCTCTGTAGTCCCATTCTCCTCCTGCCCCCAATCTCTCCCACCATCGGAGTCTTTTCCAATGAGTCAACTCTTCGCATGAGGTGGCCAAAGTACTGGAGTTTCAGCTTTAGCATCATTCCTTCCAAAGAAATCCCAGGGCTGATCTCCTTCAGAATGGACTGGTTGGATCTCCTTGTAGTCCAACGGACTCTCAAGAGTCTTCTCCAACACCACAGTTCAAAACCATCAATTCTTTGGTGCTCAGCCTTCTTAACAGTCCAATTCTCACATCCATACATGACTACTGGAAAAACCATAGCCTTGACGAGACGGACGTTAGTCAGCAAAGTAATGTCTCTGCTTTTCAATATGCTATCTAGGTTGTTCATAACTTTTCTTTCAAGAAGTTAGCGTCTTTTAATTTCATGGCTGCAATCACCATCTGCAGTGATTTTGGAGCCCGCAAAAATAAAGTCTGACACTGTTTCCACTGTTTCCCCATCTATTTGCCATCAAGTGATGGGACCAGATGCCAGGATCTTAGTTTTCTGAATGTTGAGCTTTGAGCCAACTTTTTCACTCTCCTCTTTCACTTTCATCAAGAGGCTTTTTAGTTCCTCTTCACTTTCTGCCATAAGGGTGGTGTCATCTGCATATCTGAGGTGATTGATATTTCTCCCGGCAATCTTGATTCCAGCTTGTGTTTCTTCCAGTCCAGCATTTCTCGTGATGTACTCTGTATATGAGTTAAATGAGCAGGGTGACAATATACAGCCTTGACTTACTCCTTTTCCTATTTGGAACCAGTCTGTTGTTTCATGTCCAGTTCTAACTGTTGCTTCCTGACCTGCATACAGATATCTCAAGAGGCAGGTTAGGTGGTCTGGTATTCCCATCTCTCTCAGAATTCTCCACAGTTTATTGTGATCCACACAGTCAAAGGCTTTGGCATAGTCAATAAAGCAGAAATAGATGTTTTTCTGGAACTCTCTTGCTTTTTCCATGATCTAGCAGACGTTGGCAATTTGATCTCTGGTTCCTCTGCCTTTTCTAAAACCAGCTTGAACATCAGGAAGTTCATGGTTCACGTATTGCTGAAGCCTGGCTTGGAGAATTTTGAGCTTTACTTTACTAGCGTGTGAGATGAGGGCAATTGTGTGGTAGTTTGAGCATTCTTTGACATTGCCTTTCTTTGGGGTTGGAATGAAAACTGACCTTTTCCAGTCCTGTGGCCACTGCTGAGTTTTCCAAATTTGCTGGCATATTGAGTGCAGCACTTTCACAGCATCATCTTTCAGGATTTGAAATAGCTCAACTGGAATTCTATCACCTCCACTAGCTTTGTTCGTAGTGATGCTTTCCAAGGCCCACTTGACTTCACATTCCAGGATGTCTGGCTCTAGATGAGTGATCACACCTTCATGATTATCCAGGTCATGAAGATCTTTCCTGAAGTTCTTATTACCAAATTCAGACTTAAATTGAAGAAAGTAGGGAAAACCGCTAGACCACTCCGATATGACCTAAATCAAATCCCTTATGATTATACAGTGGAAGTGAGAAATAGATTTAAGGGACTAGATCTGATAGATAGAGTGCCTGATGAACTATGGAATGAGGTTCTTGACATTGTACAGGAGACAGGGATCAAGACCATCCCCATGGAAAAGAAATGCAAAAAAGCAAAATGGCTGTCTGGGGAGGCCTTACAAATAGCTGTGAAAAGAAGAAAAGTGAAAAGCCAAGGAGAAGAGGAAAGATATAAGCATCTGAATGCAGAGTTCCAAAGACTAGCAAGAGATAAGAAAGCCTTCTTCAGCGATCAAGTCAAAGAAATAGAGGAAAAGAACAGAATGGGAAAGACTAGAGATCTCTTCAAGAAAATTAGAGATACCAAGGGAACATTTCATGCAAAGATGGGCTCGATAAAGGACAGAAATGGTACGGACCTAACAGAAGCAGAAGATATTAAGAAGAGGTGGCTAGAATACACAGAAGAACTGTACCAAAAAAAAAAAAAAAATCCTGGTTAAGACACAACAGAGTAGGCATTCATTATAGACTCTCAACTAAGAACATCCACAATGGCTGTGTTTGTCAACTGTGGGTACTTCCTTTGGGCCAACATCCTTACAGATGCTAACTATCAGATAAGAACCAGGAATCAATATTGCCCTATTGTTGTTACTATTTTACTTTGTCATTACTGCCCCAAGTTTGCAAACATAATATACTCTACTAAGTTAAATTCTTAGATTGGGATTGGGAGAAAATGTCACTTATATTCTGGAAAGAAAAAAGTGACAACAGAACTTAAGAGGAGCACATACAACCTCTCCCTGCCACTCAGATCTGGACTCTCCAGCTCATACACAGCTGCATTACCATATGTAAAATAGGTGACCAGGGCAAATTTGATGCATGAAGCAGGGGACCCCAAATGAGTGCTCTGGGACAACCCAGAGAATTAGGGTGGGAGGTGCCGGGAGCCAGCGTGAGGAACTCCGCCCATGGCAAGGTCATGAGGAAGGGGGCTTGGCGTAGCAAAGGTGTGATCAAGCCTCAGGAAACCCCCTGTTCCCAAGCATCTACCCCCAAAACCAGAGTCTGTTTTATGCTCTCACCTACACCTCTGACTTTACAGGGGGCTCTCCCCCATAACCATTTCCCTTGGAGGAGTTAACTTGCAGCTCCAGTTAATAAAAATTCCTGGGCGTGACAAGAGTGTTTCTCTAGCCTGCCTGAGCGGGTTCGTCCAGCCACATGTGATTGTTTACAGCCTCCCAACCGTGAGAGGCACGAGATGCTTTAAAACTTTCTAAATACAGACTCTTTTGAAAAGTTAGAAAATTATTAGTATAGTATAGTGGGTTGATTAGGAATTATATTGGTGAAGGGTTTTTCATTTATTGTGCCAATAATTACTGCTAATTCCCTGCCCTGGGTGTGACAAGGGTGTCTCAGGTCAAACCTCTCTGTTGACAGACTAGCTTGTGTGACAACCTCTCAACCATGAACAGCACAGAGAGTATGGAGTATTTTGAAAGTCTTAATTAGCATAGGGCTTTTCTCATTGTTGAGTCAATGATTGCCACCAGGCCTCCATATCCCTAGGCACCTGGGAATATATTAATCAATGTATTTGGAATATAAAAAAGGAAATATAGTAGTTTTTGATATTAGCAATACTAGACTTTTTGAGTTAATGAATTTTCTCTTTTGTTATAGATCACTGTACTTTGTTATAAATCACTGTGTCCTTGCTATGCAAAAATGTAACTTTATCACTATCTTAAGACTAAATAGATCTTAAGGGGAACATTGGTAAAGGATTTTCATTTGTTGGGCTGATGTTTGCTGCTAAATCTCCATATTCCTTGCCCTTATAATGAATATAACTAGCATATAGGAGAAATAAGTATTAACCTTTAAGATTAATCATGTTAACCTTAGGTTAAGCAAATTCCTTTCTTGATTGTAATCCACTACACCCTCACCCTATAGGAATGCAACCTTATTTGGAGGGTGGCACCTGGTTTAAGAAAAAATCACCCCTGGAAAAAATAAGTTTTCTGGTTAACTGACCATTATCAGAAAGGGCCATAAAATGTCAGCAGGCCTCATAGCGAGAAGATGATGTAAAACCCATAAGACCTTTGTATAATTTTATATGAAGCACCTGATTGTGACAAGGATCAGGTCTGCTGACCCCCACGTGACTCTGTATTCATCCTTATGTATAACAAAAGGTATATAAACAAACCTAAAAAATAAAGAAATTGGATCAGTTTCTGGAAAGACTGATTCCCCTGTGTCGTTTCTTTCTTGCTCCCCATTTTTCCGGCTGAATTCCCATCTGGTACGTGGGTACTCACCAAGCCTACTAATTCTGCCTGGGCTTCTAAGATCAGACCAGGGAGGCCTCAGTGCCTCCTCTCCTTCGGGAGAATGGAAAGACGCCTGTGGCCTATGTAGGTGGTGATTGGTATTCCACGTAAACCAAGTTATTCAGCCTCCTTTTCTCCACTAATTTTCCTACTACACTATTCCTTTCTAATCTCTCTTTATACTTCTAATTAAATAAGTTCTTTCCTAGGACACCGATTCCGTCCCCACCTTCGAATTACCCTGGATCCACCGGGGCTGGACCCCAGCAGGGAGGGAATTGGGAGGGGGATTTGAGATGGGGAAATAGCCATATACTCATGGCTGATTAATCTTGATGTATGGCAAAAACCATCACAATATTGCAAAGTAAGTATCCTCCAATTGAAATAAAGTAAAAAAATAATAATTAAAAAAAAAAAAAGAATAACCCAGTGTCTCTTTCTCTTCACTAATCCTCTTCCTTGTCCCTTTCAAATCTAATGAAGCCACCCCTGCCTGATATGTCCCCCAGATGAGAATCAGTATTAGTTGTTCCAGACATGTTTATTAGTTTGGGTGGAGAAAACTTCAAATTGACCGTTAACCAAAGATGATGGAGAGATCCATGCACCCTCTCAGGGCAAGCAGCTGTGGGCTTTGGGTGAGGTCTGTCTAGTTGGTTTGCTATTTTCATCTATCACCCCCATCTATTTACTGCTGACCTACACAGGCACATAGCCATGTCAGAAGTGCCAAGAGAGATATTTATCTTCTAAGACCAACAAAAGAAATCAGAGAACCCTTTTCTTTTGAAATTGATGAGACCCATTGTGAATTCATTAGTTTTAGGCTTGACACAGCAGAGAAACAGAACAGTGAGTGATCCCATTTGTCAGCTGGAGCCCTGCCCCTTCACAATCAGAGGGCAAATCCATCTGCCTCCAGACAGGGCTTGAGCTCAGATCCCGCCAACCATGCAGAAAGTTCTGAAGGTTCTCAGGGAATCTTTGGGACCCCAAGCAATAATCCTCACATGTTTTTACAGCATGATCCTAAATGCATGTCAGTGACCATGTCTGTAGGGAAATTACAAAACAGTGAATCTGTGAATGTAAGTACATGCTTGCATGCTAAATTGCTTCAGTCATGTCTGACTCTTTGCAACCCTTTGGACAGTAGCTCACCAGACTCCTGTGTCCACGGGATTCTCCAGGCAAGAATACTGGAGTCAGTTGCCATGCCCTCCTCCAGGGTATCTTCCTGACCCAGGGATCAAACCTAGGTCTTTTATGTCTCCTGCATTGGCAGGAGGGTTCTTTACTACTAATGACATCAGGGAATCCCTGATTGTAAGCATACATAAAGCCAAATTAAATAAATAACTATTCAAATGTATAAAGACTAAAGAATAAGTTTGTCTAAATTTGAAAAAGGGACAAGTTTATACTGTTGCTAAGACAAGTTAGTAAGGTCACATAGTCCTAACTCTGAGAGTTTGGGCAAGTTATTTCACTTTTTTGTGTCTCAATATCCACCTTGTAGGGAGAGTTATACTAAGAAGTTTGTTTTGAGAATTCACTTTACTGATACGAGCTTAGGACATTTTTTTGGAAAGCATTCAATAAGTGCTATCCAATTTTACCTTTAAAATATCCAGCAAATAATGATGATTCTATACCAATTTATATTGTCCAGATTCAGAAATCAAAAAGAAAATCATTTATAAATTTTAATAGTGCACAGCATTTGATTATAGAAAATACAAACCAAATGTTTGGATAAATGCAGGAATCTCTTTGGGATTTGCATTTGAATATGTTAAAATAGGACAATGTATTCAGTCTTCCAATGATTCATTCAAATAAACACTTTTTAATATGCTCACATGCTGAACTTCTTTCTGTTTTTCATCTCTACAAAGCTTGTTCCCAATTCAGAATTTCAGTAGCTGGCTTTTTCCATAATTCAGTTATCAACTCAGATTTTACCTCCTCAGAATGGCCTTGATTATGCTATCTATTTTAGGCCCTTGCTCCCAAGAAATTCTCTAGAACAGTGCTCTGTCTTTGTAACCTTAATTACAATCAGAATACACCTGGATTATCTGCTACTTGCTTCAAACTGTCTCCCTTGATGTGTCTGTTTACCACTTATCACCAGTGCCCAGAATAGTGCCAAGCTAGTAATAGTAATAATAATATCTTCCATTTATGCATTTTGTGCATAGCTTACTTTGTGCAAATTACATGTATTGACAACTTAATCCTCACAACAATCTTGCCAGGTAGCTGCTACATTATATTCATTTTACAGATAAGACAACAGGAGGTGAAGACTGGGAAAGTAAGTACCCATAATTACACACCTGTGGTGCTGCAGTCCATGGGGTCACAAAGAGTCAGACATGACTGAGCACCTGAACTGAATGAACTGAAAGGAGTCCTTAAAACAAACTCAAGTTTACCCTGAGGAGGCACTTAACACAGAGTGGTTAAATAAATGACTAGATGTGCTAGATTTGGGGCAAGGAGCTGAATATACAAATGTAAATAAGACCTAAAGTCTCAATGCATAGGCCACATGAGTCTATGTGAAGCAAACAATATTTAAGTGAATGTGTGTCAATTACATCTCAATAAAACTGGGAAAAAATAAGCAAGAGGCATAAATTCCATAAATCACTAGAGATGCTCTGATAGATGCTTTCACAGGACACGCTGAGAGTATGAATGAGAACCTATCATTTCCTTTGGTGCTGAGGTCCAGTTTTCTTAGAAGATGATGACTCATGTCTGGAGGGGAAAGAGTAAACATGGAGGATTTAAATGGTGCAAACTTGAGAAGCTCTAAGTGGAACATTATGTAACACATTAGAAAATGCCCGAAAGATAATAAACTAGCTTGACAACCCCAAAACACGTTGCGAGGTATGTTTATATCACGGCATCTCAATGGATATAGCTTAACATGGTTCCCATGCAAGCCAAGCTGTTACCATGGATACATGAACAAATGATCCAAGGAAGGCAGAGTTTGTAACCATAGCTAAACTCCTACAATCAGTGCTAACCAGCATTCCTTCACTGTAAGTAATTCTACATTTACAAAAATTCAGCATAGGAAATGGCATCATTTATTTCAAGAAAAGGAGTAAATATAGGCATCACAACCGTTGGTCATTGCTGTTAATGGATAAAAGAATTTAAAATGTTCATTCACTGATATTAAAGCCTGAATAGTAACTATAAGCTATAGCTTAAATGTTCTTGTTTTAAAAATGGGGGACTTGGTTTTGATCACCTCAAATGGCATTAATAAATTATCAAATTTTACAGGGTAGTTCATCATAGAAAAATGCATCTATTCAGTTTGAGAACACCAAGATATTAACATATACCAATCATTTAAGGAAAAACTAAGAAGAAATATCAGCTTGATATTTGTTAAATTTGTATCCCCTACAAGCACAGACTTTTAGTGAAGGGAGGGAATATGCAGGCTTTGCTGCCCTCATATAATGCATTTTTGTATATCAGATAATTGTGTAAGCAATTTAAATTTTATTTTAAAATTTTATTTTCACCTATTTCTTTAAATTAAGTCTTAAGCTCAATTTGGATCAAATTATTTAAGAATATTAGATAATTACTCTTAATTACTCAAGAAAACTTTGGTTATTTAGATAGGACTCTGCTCACAGATTTATGGTCCTTCTCAATTTCTTTAAGAGACTGAAAGCCTAGAGAGCTTTCATGTATCCTAGGAGCTTCATACTTGAAGCCAGAGAGAGCATGTGTTTTAAGTAGATTATGCTTTGGCAGGTATAAAGGTGGTGTTTAAACTGCCCAACCATATATGTGCAATGCTACGCTTGGTTGCGTGGTTGTGTCCTACTCTGTGTGACTCCATGGACTGGAACCCACCAGGCTCCTCTGTCCACAGGGATTCTCCAGGCCAGAATACTGGAGAGGATTACCATGTAATTCTTCAGGGAGTCTTCCCAACCTGGATTGAACCCAGGTCTCCTGCATTGCAGGAGGATTCTTTACCACCTGAGCCAACAGTGAAGCCCAAGAATACTGGAATGGGTAGCCTATCCCTTCTCCAGGGAATCTACCTCATCCAGGAATCGAACCAGAGTCTCCTGTATTGCGGGTGGATTCTTTACCAGCTGAGCAACCAGAGAAGCCCCTATATATACATAGATGCAAATATGAATTTAACATGATTGGCTTGTGGAACTCTTGAGGAACACTGAAGTAATCTTTAATAGATGATCCATAACATGGTTTGTGGGGAGAGATTTTTTTCCCCCATGGCTATCATTGCCTTCCTGTCATTAGTAATTAGTGCAATAGCTCCATAATGTTTTCATCTAATACGTTCCTGGAAATTTTTCATTCCCTAACCAATCAAACAAAAGAAATTCTTCAGCGTGGAAGGATGGGTTCTTTCTTTTTTGACATATATGGCTCAGAGGGTAAAGAATCTGCCTAAAATGCAGGAGACGCAAGAGATGTGGGTTTGATCGTTAGGTGGCAAGATCCCCTGGAGTTATGGCCTTCCCTTGTGATTTAGCTGGTAAAGAATCCACCTGCAAAGCAGGATACCTGGGTTCGATCCCTGGGTTGGGACGATCCCCTGGAGAAGGGAAAGGATACACACTCCAGTATTCTGGCCTGGAGAATTCCATGGACTCTATAGTCCATTGGGGTCACAAAGAGTCAGACATGACTGAGCAGCTTTCACTTTCACTTTCAAAGTGACACAGAGGTTAGACTCTCATGCTATGCTTAGCAAGTTCAAGGAAAGATTTCTTGAAATATATTTTTTCTGCTGGAAATTCTCCAGGTTAACATTAGGATAGAGGAGTAAATGGCCTTTAGAATGGACTTTCAATGAGTTCTAAGGTTTATATTATATGAATAAAAAATTCTTCAGAAAAAATCAAATGTTAAGAACATACATCATACCCTGAAAATATGCTGAAAAATCCTCATTTTAATTTCCTTAAATAATTATCTCCCTTGTCATGGCATTTGGAAGGGCAGAATAAAGAACATATGAAATATAAACGGAGGAAATTAAAAGACCTGTCATATCACTTTTGAAAAAGTGGATACCAAATTCTAAGGATATTTGATATTCAAATTAAGAAGAGATAGGAAAGGATCAGAAAGGAAGAGGAGGGCACAGTAACTGACCTAACTCCAGTATTCTCTCCTGGAGAATCCCATGGACAGATGAACCTGGCGGGCTACTTACTGTTCATAGTGTTGCAAACAGTAGGACATGACTGAAGCAATCTAGCATTCATGCACATGCGGGAAAGGAAACAATGTTCTCAATAAATAGGGATCAAAAAGAAAAATGACTTGATTTATATTTTGTAAAAAAGTGAATTAAATTTTTGTTCATCTTCCTCATTCAAATTTGCTTAATGGGCTTGATCTAGCCTTTAGAATGAGACAATTTCATTCACTCACTTTAGAAAAAAATTTTTTTTTCTTCTTATTCTTTAATTGAAATATATTTTAATATTTTAATCAATGCTATAATTTCCTGTCAAATACATTTTATTTATCTCCCTTTTTCACACACACAAAATTCTTTAACCTTTTGTTAATTTTTTTTTTCTTTTACAAATTGGACTAATTTCTTTTCTACTGTAACACATGCAGAAGGCTTGAAAATGCCATATACAATCAGTGCCTGCTTGACTCACTGATAACATTTTTCAGAGATAGTTAGTTGAAGCTCTTTTAATTTTTCTTTACCTGCACTGGTGGTTCAGGCTTCTCCAGTGGCTCAGCAATAAAGAATCCACCTGCAATGCAGGAGATATGAGTTTGATACCTGAGCAGGAAGATCCCCTGGAGAAGGAAATGACAACCCATTTCGGTATTCTTGCCTGGGAAATCCCATAGACAGAGAAAACTGGCAGGCTATAGTCCATAGGGTCACAAAAGAGTCGGACATGACTGAGCTACTAAACGACAACAATGGTGGTTACACAGATGACCTTTCTGATAGAGGTGTAAGTCAAGAAAAATTGTTACAACACTCCAGGGAATTGTTAGGGCAATGATGTTTGAGTCATATCTAAACTACCACCCTTAATGTTTTGAAATTTCTGTTCCATTCATTTAACAAATACATAATCTCAGGCACTTTGCTTCCAGAACATTGAGTAGTAAAACATCATTGTTTCCTTTGTGCCTGGAACAACTGCCTATTATTCCTATTTATTGCCATGCCCTCAGTAATGAGAAAAAACTTAAAACATAATTAATAAATCATTTATCATCTATCTCACAGTAAAACCACTAGGAAGAGTCCTAAATTGTGAATTATTTGATAGGTAAAAAATTTATTTTAAGTTAAAACACACATTTATGAAAAAAGAAAAATTAATTTTGAATTGTTTTCAGTATTCATGTATCTAATTCCTCTGTCTTTGACTAATTGTTTTAATTCCTGATAACTAGCTTTGAAAAGCATAAAATAAACAATGCAATACATATTAATTTGAATATTGAATTTCATATAATCAGAAAACGTTAGCATTAAAAAATGTTAAACTGTCATCTCACAGTAAACTCAATAATCAAACCTTTATTTTCATTTGAATTTCTTTTTTAAAAGTTACAACTTTTCATATGTCACTCTGTCAACAATTGACAAAATAAAATTCAGATCTCCTACTTTCAGAATAATCTTATT
Source organism: Capricornis sumatraensis (assembly GCF_032405125.1). Lineage (NCBI taxonomy): Eukaryota > Metazoa > Chordata > Mammalia > Artiodactyla > Bovidae > Capricornis > Capricornis sumatraensis. The sequence continues at coordinate 48,010,689 of NC_091085.1, read as the reverse complement.
TTCATTGAAACTTTTTTCCTTATATCAAGGCTTTTGGTTGAAAATTGTTCCACAGTGCCCCAGTATGTAATATAATTGTCACTATATTTTAGATTTAAAGTAATAAGAATTAAAAAAATGAGGTTGACTGCTGGGCAAACAGTATTGCTAGTATCATCTTAAACTATCTACTCATAATACAACTTTTCTTCTAAAAGATTAGTGTTTAGCAAGAGATGGCTATTTCTTTGCCAAAGATTCTGAGCATATTTGAGTATGGCTGTATCCAGAAGAGCAGGGTTGTTCCAAGTATGGGCTGCCCTTATCAGCTTGCATCCAGGTGGGATCACATGACTGAGTCTGGCCAAGAGAGTGTGAGCAGAAATAATATAAACTAGAACTCCTCAAACTTGAGCTTGCATTAAAATCACCTGAAAAGTTGATTGGAATATGTATCCCTGAGCTCTACCTAAGGAGTTTCTAATTCAATGGGTCTATAATAAGTCCTGGGAATGTGCATTTTTAGCCAGTTACTAAGTGATGCTGATGCTGCCCATGTCTTGAAAAAAAAAAGATGGTCTTTTGATTAAAATAATTTTTCTGTCATGAACAAATAAAATGATAATTTCTATCTATTTAGAGACACATTCTTTACTACCATCAAGTTTGGTTGTAGAAATTTTTACTACTACTGCAAATTTAGCTTTTAATGTGACTATTCGAGGGGAGAAAAATCCTATTCAACCAGTGGATGGATATACATGCAAAAAGATGTAGGAGGCAGAGGAAGAGGAAGATCTATGAATTTAAGGCATTATTTGTCATTTTCAAGTTATTCCTTAGAAAGCACAGCCAGAAGAAAAAAAAAGACACAAATAAAGTGAAAAAAATACAAGCACAGATTTTATGGACCCAAGAAGACCTGTCCTGACTACCACAATGATGCAAACTACTTTCTAACGTAAATTAGGACAGTGAGGGCATTGCCAGGACACTTGTCATGAGTTCCAGAAAATCACACACATGTGAAACACAGCTAAACATCTTGAATGCAGACTCCCATTTTCAGACTCCCTAAAAACAACAAGATAGTCTTCCAGAATGTTGGGGAAAACTCTTTGGCTCAGGAAAGTCTCCTTCTGGAGGCATAGCTACTCCTTTCCCTTTCAGCCCACTTTTTAGTGCCTTCAAAATTTCATCTTTTCATCTCTGGCACCACGTGCAAATAGCTTCTCCAATGCATCATTGTTTCCAGGGTTTCACCCTATTATTTCAACATCCTTAGGAAAACAAGAACACCAAGAGCAAAAGTTTATTTTACAATATGCCTGCTGCTCCTGATCCTCTATATCTGCTTCAACCTGTAACCTTTCAAATCAGGCTGTTTTGAGGTCGTCCTCCCTTATTAACTTGAGATCACGGATTAGTCTCTCCAGTGTAATAATTATTCAATGTGGACAAAAGGGGGTTATGTTTGTCTTCTTTGCCCTACCGCAGAGCTGAGAGCTGTACCAAAACTTGTCATGATTTTCTCCCACAACTGTGGTAGGCATTACCATCATTTTGTAATAGAGGACATACTTGATATAAAAAGTAGATGAAACTTGCTGAATAGCACAGTCAACATTTTTAGTGGAGGTTAGAATAAGTTTCTCCCAAAGCCAATGGATGCATATTTGAAGGTACTGAACCTGATAGTAATAGTTATGATACAAAAATTAAAATGGACCCAGAGGCCCCATATTTGTGGTTGCCATGGATGGAACATGGATCAAAGACTTGTATTTAATAATCTTTCTAGATTCTACCTCCCATGTGGCAGACACTTGTGTAATCCTTCATCATGATGATATCAGGATCTGATGCTACCTTGAAATGAGAAGGCAATTGATAAATATTAGTTGAATCAATTTTGGAAATATTCAATAAAATCATAAAATATGCTTTAAAATCTCATTTATTCCTGGCTTTTTGTTTTTGTTTGTTTAGTTAATGTGGATATTAAGAAGATGAAAGGCTAGCTTCTAGAATAAGCCTATGTATCCATGCTGATTAAGTTACCTCTTTGTGGCTCAGTTTCTCTACCTGGAAGATGTTAGAACACCACCACCTAACTTGTGAATATCCTACATCCATGTTGAACACATTGTAATCACTTAGCAACTGCACAGTTTTATGGGACTTTCCATTTGATACTGATAAATAGCTGTTTTTTAGATCACTGACTCAGTGGACATAAATTTGAGCAAACTCCAGGAGATAGTGTAGGACAGAGGAGTCAGGCCTGCTGTAGTCGATGGGGTCACAGAGTCAGACACAACTTAGTGACTGAACAACTGTAATAATCATAAAGAGATATCTATAACATTGTCCAACACACTTGTCATTCTGTTAAGGGCATTAATAGGTACACAGATTTTCTTATTTTGTTCTTTTGCTTTAAGAAAGAAAAAGAAATATATACCGTTTCAAGATTACATGATCCCCAAGGAAACTACCAGAATTCAGCCTCAGTCCTCTGAACAACACAGTAGGCCAGGTGAGATCATTCATTCAGTTGCTGCCACTGAGTGTGAGTTCCACGTACTGCTCAACATGTGACTTTCTTTCTGCATTGTACCTCCTTTTTCCCTCTCTTACTTTCTGCTTCAACTTTATCAGCTCTTTGATTGTAATTCCTTTTGTGCAGTTTATTTTTGCTGTTGTTGGTTGTGGGTTTTTGAAGAAATTGAATTTTCTTCTTACTATTTTTTTTTTTAACTTCTCTCTCTCTCTCCTTAACTTGAGAAATAGAAGTATTCAGTAATACACAAGAGCATTGCTTTGCTAGCAGAATTTGGGATTTAAATGATATGACCTTTGTAATTAGTTGTTCTACAGAAGACTTCTTTAAAGACCCACTTAGGTCCAAGCCAATGCTTTCAGACATTCTCTGTTGACTGGGAGCATTTGCCACCCAGCTTTAAATGGGTAGTTGCCTGTCAAAGATATAGTCTCCCAGATAATTATATACAATGAAACATTATTTATTTTTTCCAACAATACATTGGAATCATACTAGACAAATCATGCACTGGGGTATGAAACGCTGGTGAGATAAATGAACATGAGGATTTAGGATGGCATGCCCTGGGAAGCAGTAGTATTTGTGATTTAACACACTGATCCCACTCGTTCAGGAGCCGACACTGGGTTCTATCATTAGGAAGTAGCATCATAATAATACAAAGGATAAATATGCACCCACCCCCATTGAGGTTTCCTCTTTAAGAGTGTGATCACTTATTTGGAGAGCTTTGGATCACTCTCTGGATACAGATAGTTTAAACAATGGCTAACAATGTTAAGTTTTCCCAGATCATTCTTCCAGATATGTTAAAGATAAAAAAGACATATAAGCCTTCCAGCCACCAGGTTAGCTCAGGTAAATATCATGTTCCAGATAATAAATATCATGTTCCAGATAATATATATCATGTTCCAGATAACACTGGTGTCAAAGAATAGTATGGAGAAGGCTCTTCTCAAAAGATGGGATGGGGAGCTTTTGAAGATAAGGCTTAGGAATAACTTTTTATACCAGGAGATATGTTCACATTATAGCAACAGATGTAATAAGTAGGATACAAATTTGATTCATAATCACTATTACATTATCATAATTATGTATATAAATCATACACACAGGAAAGGAATACAAATAAGTCAAGTGTTCTGTTTGGATAGTGAGATCAATTATTGATGACTTTTTTCTTTTTATTTTTTATACTTACAAATGTTCTACAATGACTATTAATTTTTTATTTGAAAATATAAAAACAATGCTTCACCCCATGATGAAAGAGAACTGCCAGTCCTGTTACTACCAGGTCTTAGTTCCTATCATGATGCTTAACACCTGGTAGGGATTCTATCCATATTTATTGGATAAATAAAAATAATAAGAATATTATAGTCATGAGTCTGTGTCTAAAAATAAAGTCTCATATTTGAATATGGCACAGTCAACTATCTGCAAATTTCAAAGATACCCTCTTTTTACTCAGAACAGCTAGAAAATATTTCAGTTGAATGGTTTTTGTGGGGTCGTACACTCTTGTTTATATATTTTAAATGAGAATCTGTTGTTCTTTAGTGACCTTCATTCTTTCTTGATACAAAGCTTATGTTGACCCTAAGGAAAGAGTTGTGTTTTCTGAATGGGATCAACATGTGTTTCCCATCTGGCTTTTCTTGGTGTTGCTCTCCACCTCCATTTACTTAGGGACAATAGAAGCCTCTCTGTGCCACGGGAAACACGTCACACTGAGAAGCTCCTCTGGCCTGTCTCCTGACTGAGTACCAGTAAGACCATTGCTTGAGAATAACTTTACAAAGCATCAAAGCACAAAAGATACTAATGGCTGGCCCCAAATGGTCTGGCATTGCAAATGGTTCCAAGAATCCAAGGATATGTTTTTTCATTCCATGCACTTGATGTTTAGGGGCATGTGTTAAGTATATGCTATCTTTTTTTTTCTTAAGGAGATAATTTATAACTGAGTATGACAGTAGGTTTGAAGTGCAAATGTGCCTGTTAAGCATACTTAATACTTCTTCATAAACTTTATTTTTATAGCATTAAGTGTGTGTTGAAAAAGAAAATAAAGAGTATGCTATCTTAACCCTTGGATCAAGTTCAGACTGTTGAGATCTTTACAGTTCTGATTTAGTACAATCACAGGATGTGGGAGAGCTTTTCAAAATACTGAAGTAGGTCTACAAGCCTGAGACTGGAAATGAATCACAGGACCATTTTTCATCTTGTCAGTTGCCGACATCATGCTTAAGGAATTCTTACAGCAAAACATATGTCTGTTCAAAGTATTAACCCTTGTTTCCTGACACCCAATCAAAGCAGTAGTCCCTACAAAGGAAGTTTGAAAAGACACAATTGTCACTTCTAGGGAATACACATGTGTAAAATTCATCATTAATCAGGGTGTTCATATCTCACAAAGATGGTCCTACAATGACAAATTTAATAACCCACACATCCTGGGCCAAAGAGACATTAACCCAAGCTTTAACAATGTTAAGATTATAAAGATATTATCTATCTGGATTTCATATAGCATAAAAGGAACTGTAAACATAAACAGAGTGATTTTGATATATTATTGCTGATTTCCAGATATACTGAGGAAAAGCCATAAGATTTCATGGTAGACAAGACTTTATTTACTGCATCGAGTCTGGTATTTCTTCAGCTGGGGCTGCACTTCAGGGTTTGCTGAGGAACATTTATAAATCTCTATACCTGTGTCAAACCCTAAACCAATTAAGAACACTCAGTGTGGGAACCCAGGAGTCCATATTTTTAATAATCTTACAAGTTTCCCTACCCAAAGCCAAGATAAGAAGCACTGCTCTGTTATATTCTGTGGAAGTGACCAAGAGGGTAGGAGCTATATCTGGGCAGCTAAGTGACTAAGGCAGTGTTCACTATTAATATGCTGGCACTTTTTAAATAGCTTTGCCTGTAGTAACACTCAGTCCAACTTCATGGGAGATTATTATTATCACCACCATTTTACAGATGAGCACACTAGGAGGTGTCACACATCTAGGAATGATAAAATGGGGTTACAGATTCAGGTATTTGATGACATAGTTGTATTTATTTAACAAATACTTACAAGTTTGTATAATATACCAAGCACAGTGGCAAATTACTTCAAATATAATGCAATAAATAGGAGATGTCATCTACCAATAAACATCTAGTGATCAGCAACTGTCTTACCACATGGTCTTGAATTAAACATGTAAATGTAATAATGTGGCTCTCAATAGTATCCTGGAAAAGTTGTTGATATTAACTGAAGTAATAGCTAAAACTAACTAAAAAGGACCAAAATTCTGTATCCATTGACATATATATCTGGCTTTCAGTAGACATAATTTGCTGCCTGGTCAGCAAAGTAGAATCACAGCCACTGTGTTTCCAGCCTCATTGAGTCAGACATTCTTTTAGCAGGGGTATCCCAAAGGACAGAGTGGATACAGTTAAAATGACCAAAATTGTGTGCATTACAAGAAATGCATTTCTCCTTATCCTACATACTATGCTGACTTCTTTTATTGAGGACTTAAAATACATTTTACACCATTGTTTATATGAAGAATATTTCCTGTTTCAGAAAATCCCATAGGTTGAAAAGCAATAATCTGAATTTATCAATCCATTCACTTTTTTATCTGGAAATGAATAAGCCAATTTAGACCCAAGTCTGGATATAAGTCATCTTCTGTAAGTAAATATCAGTAAATGTGAGTTTGAAGCAAACAAATTAATGTACCCAGAAATCATGTGCAAGTGTTATTTCAGGGCCATTATAAAGAACCAATACCAGGGGGCAGTTCTAAGATGGCAGAGGAATAGGATGGAGAGACAACTTTCTCCTCCCACAAATTCATTAAAAGATCATTTAAAGGCTGAGCAACTTCCACAAAACAACTTTTGAATGCTGGCAGAAGACACCAGGCACCCAGAAAGGCAGCCCATTCTCTTCAAAAGGAGTGCTGTATGGATGGAGAAGTCTTGAGGCTATTGTAAGAATAAGACTGCAAGCCAGAGGCAGGAGGCTTAAATCTAAAACTTTACAACACCGGAGAACTCCTGACTCAAGGGAACATTAATCAAAAATAGCTCATTCAAAAGCCTCCATACCTATACTGAAACCAAACCCCACCCAAAAACCAATAAGTTCCAGACCATGACATACCACACTAATTCTCCAGCAAAACAGGAACATAGTCCTGAGCATTAAAATACAGTCTGCCCAAAGTCACATCAAACCCATAGATACCTCAAAACTCACTACTGGAAACTTTATTGCACTCCAGAGAGAAGAGATCCAGCTCCACCCACCAGAATACCTAAGCTTCCCTTATCAGGAAACCTTGTCAAGCCACTAGTCCAACCCCACCCACAGGGAGCAACCTCCACAATAAAGAGAAACCACAAACTTCCAGCATACAGAAAGGCCACCTCAAACACAGCAATCTAAACAAAATGAAAAGGCAGAGAAATATTCAGCAGGTAAAGGAACATGATAAATGCCCACCAAATGAAACAAAAGAGGAGGAGATAGGGAGTCTACCTGAGAAAGAATTCAGAATAAGGATAATAAAGATGATATAAAACCTTGAAAACAAAATGGAGTTACAGAAAAACAGATTAGAGACAAGAATTGAGAAGATGCAAGAAATGTTTAACAAGGACCTAGAAGAAATAAAAAAGAGTCAATCAATAATGAATAATGTAATAACTGAGATCAAAAGCACTCTGGAGGGAACAACAGTAGAATAACTGAGGCAGAAGATAGGATAAGTGAGGTGGAAGATAGAATGGCAGAAACAAATGAAGCAGAGAGGAAAAAAGAAAAAAGAATAAAAAGAAATGAGGACAACCTCAGAGACCTCTGGGACAATGTTAAACATCCCAACATTCGAATCATAGGCATCCCAGAAGAAGAAGACAAAAAGAAAGGCCATGAGAAAATACTTGAGGAAATAATAGTTGAAAACTTCCATAAAATGGGGAAGGAAATAGCCACCAAAGTCCAAGAAATCCAGAGGATCCCAAACAGGATAAACTCAAGGCAAAACACCCCAAGACACATATTAATCAAATTAACAAAGATCAAACACAAAGAGCAAATATTAAAAGCAAAGGAAAAGCAACAAATAAAACAGAAGGGGATTCCCATAAGGATAACAGCTGATCTTTCAATAGAAACTCTTCAGGCCAGAAGGGAATAGCAGGAAGATTACTGTACCCAGCAAGGATCTCATTCAAATATGTAGGAGAAATCAAAAGTGTTACAGACAAACAAAAGTTGAAAGAATTCAGCATCACCAAACCAGCTCTCCAACAAATGCTAAAGGATCTTCCCTAGACAGGAAACACGAAAAGGTTTATAAACTCAACCCAAAACAACAAAGTCAATGGCAACAGGATCATACTTATCAATAATTTCCCTAAATGTAAATGGTTTGAATACCCCAACCACAAAACAAAGCCTGGCTGAATGGATATAAAAACAAGACTCTTATATATGCTGTCTACAAGAGATCTACCTCAAAAAAAGGGACACATATAGACTGAAAGTGAAGGGCTGGAAAAAGTTATTTCATGCAAATGGAGATCAACGGAAAGCAGGAGAAGCAATACTCAAGTCAGATAAAATAAACTTTGAAATAAAGGCTGTGAAGAGACAAAGAAGGACACCACATAATGATCACAGGATCAATCCAAGGAGAAGATAGAACAATTATAGACATATATGCATCCAACATAGGAGCACCACAATATGTAAGGCAAATGCTAAGAAGTATGAAAGGGAAACTTAACAATAACACAATAGTAGTGGGAGACTTTAATACCCCACTCACACCTATGGATAGATCAATTAAACAGAAAATTACCAAGGAAATACAAACTTTAAATGATAATGGACCAGTTAGACTTAACTGATATCTATAGGACATTTCACCCCAAAACAATGAATTTCACCTTTTTCTCAAGTGCACTTGGAACATTCTCCAGGATAGATCACATCCTGGGCCATAAATCTAGCTTTGGTAAAGTAAAAAGAATTGAAATCATTTCAAGCATCTTTTCTGATCACAATGTGGTAAGATTAGATGTCAACTACTGGAAAAAAAAAACTATTAAAAATACAAACATATGGAGGCTAAACAAGTTACTTCTGAATAACCAACAAATCACAGAAGAAATAAAAAATAAATCAAAATATGCATAGAAATGAATGAAAATGAAAACATGTCAACCCAAAACCTATGGGATTCAGTAAAAGCAGTGCTAAGGGGAAGGTTCATAGCAATACAAGCTTACTTCAAGAAACAAGAGAAAAATTAAATAAATAACCTAACTTTACATGTAAAGCAACCAGAAAAAGAAGAAATGAAGAACCCGAGGGCTAGTAGAAGGAAAAAAATTATAAAAATTAGGGCAGAAACAAATGAAAAAGAAACAAAGGAGATTATAGCGAAAAGCAACAAAACTAGAAGCTGGTTCTTTGAGAAGATAAATAAAATAGACAAACCATTAGCCAGACTCACCAAGGAAAAAAGGGAGAAGAATCAAATCAACAAAATTAGAAATAAAAATGGAGAAGTCACAACAGACAACACAGAAATACAAAGGATCATAAGACACAACTATCAGCAACTATATGCCAATAAAATGGACAACTTGGAAGAAATGGACAGATTCTTAGAAAAGTATAATCTTCCAAAATTTAACTAGGAAGAAATAGAAAATCTTAACAGACCCATCACAAGCATGGAAATTGAAACTATAATCAAAAATCTTCCAACAAACAAAAGCCTAGGTCCAGATGGCTTCACAGCTGAATTCTACCAAAAATTTAGAGAAGAGCTAATACCTGTCTTACTCAAAGTCTTCCAGAAAATTGCAGAGGAAGGTAAGCTGCCAAACTCATTCTGTGAGGCCACCATCACCCTAATACCAAAACCTGACAAAGATGCCACAAAAAAAAAAAAAAAACTACAGGCCAATATCACTGACAAACGTACATGCAAAATTCCTTAATAAAATTCTAGCAAACAGAATCTAACAACACATTAAAAAGATCATATATCATGACCAATTGGGCTTTATCCCAGGGATGCAAGGATTCCTCAACATTTGAAAATTAATCAATGTGATACATCACATTAACCAATTGAAAGATAAAAACCATATGGTTATCTCAATAGATGCAGAGAAAGCCTTTGACAAAATTCAACATCAATTTATGATACAAACCCTCCAGAAAGCAGGCATAGAAGGAACATACCTCAACATACTAAAAGCCATATATGATAAACCCACAGCAAACATTATCCTCAATAGCGAAAAATTGAAAGCATTTCCCATAAAGTCAGGAACAAGACAAGGGTGCACACTCTCATCACTACTATTCAACATAGTTTTGGAAGTTTTGGCCACAGCAATCAGAGAAGAAAAAGAAATAAAAGGAATCCAGATTGGAAAAGAAGAAGTAAAACTCTCACTCTTTGCAGATGACATGATCCTCTACATAGAAGACCCTAAAGAAACCACCAGAAAATTACTAGAGCTAATCAATTGATATAGTAAAGTTACAGGATATAAAATTAATACACAGAAATCTTGCATTATTATACACTAACAATGAGAAAACAGAAAGACAAATTAAGGAAACAATCCCATTCACTATTACAATAAAAAGAATAAAATACTTAGGAATAAATCTACCTAAAGAAACAAATGACCTATATATAAAAACTATAAAACACTGATGAAAGAAATCTAAGATGACACAAATAGATGAAGAAATATACCATGTTCATGGATTGGAAGAATCAATATAGTGAAAATGACTATACTACCCAAGGCAATGTATAGATTCAATGCAATCCCTATCAAGCTACCAATGGTATTTTTCAGAGAACTAGAAAAATACTTTCACAGTTTGTATGGAAATACAAATAACCTCGAATACCCAAAGCAATCTTGAGAAAGAAAAACAGAACTGGAGGAATCAACCTACTATATTTCAGGCTATACTACAAAGCTATAGTAATTATGACAGTAGGTACTGGTACAAAGACAGAAATATAGATCAGTGGAACAAAATAGAAAGCCCAGAGATAAATCCACACACTATGGACACAACCACTATGGACACTTTATCTTTGACAAAGGAGGCAAGAATATACAATGGAGAAAAGACAATCTCTTTAACAAGTGATGCTGGGAAAACTGGTCAACCACTTTAAAAGAATGAAATTAGAACACTTTCTAACACCATGCACAAAAATAAACTCAAAATGGATTAAAGATCTAAATGTAAAGCCAGAAACTATAAAATTCCTAGAGGAAAACACTCTCTGGCATAAATCACAGCAGGATCCTCTATGACCCACCTCCCAGAGTAATGGAAATAAAAGCAAAAATAAACAAATGGGACCTAATTAAACGTAAAAGCTTTTGCACAACGAAGGAAACTATATGCAAGGTGAAAAGACAGCCTCAGAATGGGAGAAAATAATAGCAAACAAAGCAACTGACAAAGAATTAATCTCAAAAATATACAAGCAGCTCCTGAAGCTCAATTCCAGAAAAATAAATGACCCAATCAAAAATGGGCCAAAGAACTAAGCAGACATTTCTTCAAAGAAGACATACAGATGGCTAACAAACACATGAAAAGATGCTCAACATTACTCATTATCAGAGAAATGCAAATCAAAACCACAATGAGGTACCATCTCTCGCTGGTCAGAATGGCTGGTATCAAAAAGCCTACAAACAATAAATACTGGAGAGGATGCAGAGAAAAGGGTACCCTCTTACATTGTTGGTGGGAATGCAAACTAGTACAGCCACTATGGAGAACAGTGTGGAGATTCCTTAAATACTGGAAATTGAACTGCCATATGACCCAGCAATCCCACTTCTGGGCATACAAACTAAGGAAACCAGAATTGAAAGAGACACATGTACCCCAATGTTCATCTCAGCCAGGACATGGAAGTAACCTAGATGTCCATCAGCAGGTGAATTGATAAGAAAGCTGTGGTACATATACACAATGGAATATTACCCAGTTATTAAAGAGAACGCATTTGAATCAGTTCTAATGAGGTGGATGAAATTGGAGCCTATTATACAGAGTGAAGTAAGTCAGAAAGAAAAACACCAATATAGTATACTAACACATATATACGGAATTTAGAAAGATGGTAACAATGATCCTATATGAAAGACAGCAAAAGAGACATGGATGTATAGAACAGACTTTTGGACTTTGTGGGAGAAGGTGAGGGTGGGATGATTTGAGAGAATAGCACTGAAACATGTATATTACCATATATGAAATAGATCGCCAGTCCAGGTTCAGCGTATGAGACAGGGTGCTCAGGGCCAGTAAAGTAATTAGCCTCCAAGTAAAATAAATAAATAAAATTTAAAAAAGAAAACAATAACACCTTCAAAAATATTCACAATCCACTGGTAGTTCTACAGAGGTCTTTATTATTTTAGCTGTTCTCCCATTAAAGACAGTATTTATGAAGGAATTAAATGTCACCATTAACAGTCATTTACAGTTCAGTGTGAATTAATGATGTAAGAGTAAGCTTTTCTATGATTTTAGAAGACAGAACATTTGGGTTCTGAGGCCTGGGAGGCATGCAGGAGGAGCTGACATCCAGAATGGGAGAAAAAGAAAGTATAACCAAAAGTGGGGTCCAGCTGCTCGCTGCTCAAAAAGCCAATGAAGAGGCAAGTTTGGTGGAAAGGAAAGTTTGTTTTATTTTGGATGCTGGCAACCGGTGAGGGGAGGTGGACACCTGTCCAAAGGCTAATCGCCATCTCCCCATCCCCCATTGACATCAGTGGGCAAGAGCTTTTATAGACAGAGGGAGGGGGCTACATTCAGAAACATCACAGTCAGCTCCAACAGTTCTCTTGCAATTGGTCACTGGTGATCTGACCAGTGTCATCTTGTTTGATTTAGGTACAGTTAACCTTCAGTTCCAGGCTTGTTTCCATCTCTGGAGGCCAATTCTAGGAACTGTGGTTGCTTATGTCATGGCTACATTCTGGTCATCACGTGGTTAGCTTCTTCCACCTGGTGAGGGTTTTTGCATCTTCAAGATAGCTCACCAGATATGACTCAGAATATTATCTACCAGTCATTGAGGGGGAACTAAAGGTCCTTGACTTTGCCTAATGGGTAGACTTTAATTATTTGGTCTTCTTTGATTGTTTCCCTTCATTTCTGCATGTTCTCACTTCTCTGATTAAACTTATTCTTGTGACGTTTTTCCACAGACAAAAAGCAGGCTGAGGACATGATGGGGAAGAACCATATAGTTCTGCTCCATTTCAAAAGGGATTGTGCCCTGGGAATGCCAAAAACCCTTTCATAAATTCATCCTGCAACCATTTCTGATACAGAAGCAGGGGACACCTGAGTAACTAGAAAAAGCTTCTTTCATTCCTGATGATACACATTTCCTAAGGCTAATTTAGACTAGGGATTTTATAATATACAAAGAGCATAAAGATATTTTAATTACAGGTAACTCCTAAGCACAACTGGAAAACAAGGAATTGAAATCTTTCAAATAGAAGGAAAAGAAGAAAAGAAACAGAGAAGAATTCATATCATCATACTCATCAACATCATCATCATCATAATTTGGCTCAATAAAGAACCGTGGAGACTAGGTGCTTTAAGATGTTTGGCCAGATGAGTTAAGTTTGCTAACAAGAGTTCTATTAGCATAAGTGAAAAATCCACTGGCTATACTATAATGCAGAGAAATCACACTGCAAAATATGTGAAGACACAACTATATAGAGTGAGGTCACATCAAAATTAGATCAAAATAATGGGGTTTACTGATCATCTACAAGTGAAGAAATATTGAAATTCTTTTAAAATACATCCTGCATGGTATAAATATAACTTTAAATAATCTTTTGCTGAGTGAAGGTATTGTTGATTCTAGTAACTGATCCAGAAAGTAATGCATCCTTCTCTTGCTGTCACTTTCATTTATGAAATTCAGATTCATTTCTCCCAAAAGAGATAGAAATAAGGAAGAAAGGGGGAAAGTGAGTTCCATAACCCTCACAGATCAAAGAAATTAAGTTTCTATGAGGTGAAAAATAATGTCAACTTTAAAAATTAAATAACTCATTCTGAAGACAATAAGTGTAATGTAACAACAAATGTAATCTTTCCATTTATTGAGAAAACATTTTAAGCAATGAATTTGAGAAAAGATGGAAACATCATTATATCAGTTACTAACACTGCAGAACAAATCTTAGCAAAACTTGGCATCATAAAACAGTAAAAATGGTGTTATTTCTCATGATTTTTATTTGTTAAGAATCTATAAAGATATTGGTTAAGCAGGTAAGACTGAGTCTCCCACGAAGCTGCAGGGAGATTGTAGGTGAAAAGGAGACAGCTGGAGGCTGGTCATCCATCTCTCTCCTCATATAGTCTCATAGCTTTCCCATGACATCTTTTTCTGGACTTCTGACAGCATGGGGACCTCTTGGCAATGGAACTATTCATGTTACAGGTCAGGATTTCAGAGGGAGGGTGTTAGTGAGCAATGTGGAGGTTGAATCTCCTCTATGACCTAGTCTTGGAGGTCATCAAACAGCACTTGGGTCTCATTTGACTAGTCAAAATACTCAGCAGTCTTTTCTGTCTCAAATGCATAGGATATAAATCCAACCTCTCAACAGAAAGAGTGTGAAAGACAACACTGTCAGACGATCATGTGGCTTGACTATCTTGGGAAAGAACAGTTTTTCATATCATGTCTTCCAACCCACATGGTCTCCTGAAAATACATCTTTCACACTTCTTTTACTGAGAGGTGAAATATCACATGCAAGCTTATTTTTCATTAGACTATGACAATAATAAAGATAATATGAAAATAATAAAGATAACACTGTGTCTCACTTAATCCCATCATTACTTCCATTTTATACTTGCAAAGTTTGAACTACACAGAGTACTGAGATACAGAGTGAAGTCAGAGAGAGAAAAACAAATATTGTACATTAATGCATATATATGGAATCAAGAAAAATGTTGCAGAGGATACTATTTGCAAAGCAAAAATAGAAATGCAGAAGTAGAGAACAAATGTATGGATGCCAAGGAGGGAGAAGAGGAATGGGAGGAACTGGGAGATTGGGACTGACATATATGCACAATTGATACTATGTATAAAATAGACAACAAATGAGAACCTACTGTATAGCACAGGGAAATTTACTCAATGCTCTGTGATAAATGGGAAGGAAATTTACAAAAAAGAGGATATATGTTGTATACATTGGAGAAAGAAATGGCAACTCACTCCAGTAATCTTGCCTGGAGAATCCCATGGACAGAGGAACCTGAAGGGGTACAGTCCATGTGGTCACAAAGAGTGGACATGACCAAGTGACTAACACACACACACACACACACGTGTGTATACACACAGTTGATTCACTTTGTTGTATACCAGAAAATATCACAATGTTGTTATTGTGTTATTTAAAGCAACAAGGCAACTATACTCCAATAAAAATTAATTTTAAAAAAAGATAGCAGTGAAAATATTACTGCCAAATATAAACATAGATTGACCCATTTCAAATTCCAATTGCTTTCTATTATACTATGTTATTGTATAATTCAGTTCAGATCAGTTCAGTTCAGTTCAGTCACTTAGTCGTGTCCGACTCTTTGCGACCCCATCAATCTCAGCACACCAGGCCTCCCAGTCTAACACCAATTCCCGGAGTTCACTCAGATTCACGTCCATCGAGTCCGTGATGCCATCCAGCCATCTCATCCTCTGTCATCCCCTTCTCCTCCTGCCTCCAATCCCTCCCAGCATCAAAGTCTTTTCCAATGAGTCAACTCTTCTCATGAGGTGGCCAAAGTACTGGAGTTTCAGCTTCAGCATCATTCCTTCCAAAGAAATCCCAGGGCTGATCTCCTTTAGAATGGACTGGTTGGATCTCCTCGTAGTCCAAGCGACTCTCAAGAGTCTTCTCCAACACCACAGTTCAAACGCATCAATTCTTCGGCACTCAGCCTTCTTCACAGTCCAACTCTCACATCCATACATAACCACAGGAAAACCCATAGCCTTGACTAGACAGACCTTAGTGGGCAAAGGAATGTCTCTTTTATCACAGTTTTATTCTTAATTTATTTGATCTAAATTCCTAACAGATAGCAAAGTCTCCAACTGAAAGAAGAAAATATTGTGAGGAATTAATTTCTTCAAATTCCCTTCCCTCCCCATCAAAATTATCTTGAATCCTGTTTGTCTCTTTTCATTCTGTTCCTAGTTGACTGCAAAGCTAATTCTTTCCCCTTTATTTTGAATCTCCTCCCTTCCTGTCTGCTCTGAGAATTTTCCTTCTTAATTATGTCCACTTATTTTACCTTCAACCTCCCTTCACTCTTGGCTCTTTCTCTTCCTTTTAAAAATAAACTCACATTTCTTATCCTGGAAAAAATAACCCTTCTTAAGTCTGTTCCTCTCTCTGTTAAGCCACTTCCCTTCCTGGTTTCCTGTCAAGTCTAAATTGCTTATCAGTATGGTTAATGTTAGATGGATTCGTTTTATTAGCTCTCACTCTGTGACTAATTTTGTTCTGGTTTCAGCCTCTTGTATCTTTAAGCAATTCTTTCAAGTGACACAGCTTTAGTTCAACTCCATGAGGAGGGGACAAGAGTTGAATTTGCATCCTTTTATAGTAAATATCCTTCTCCTAACCTTCATTCAATGGCATCCCACTCCAGTATTCTTGCCTGGAAAATCCCATGAACAGAGGAGCCTGGAAGGCTGCAGTCCATGGGGTCGCTGAGGGTCGGACACGACTGAGCTACTTCACTTTCACTTTCATGCATTGGAGAAGGAAATGGCAACCCACCCCAGTGTTCTTGCCTGGAGAATCCCAGGGACGGCAGAGCCTGGTGGGCTGCCGTCTATGGGGTCGCACAGAGTCGGACACGACTGACGCGACTTAGCAGTAGCGGCAACCTTCATTCAAGGTTCGATATTGGCCATGGATAAAGATTTTGCTTGATGAATTTTACCAGCTTCTCGTTTAAAGTATTTACTCCTTTTCCTTTATGTAGATAAAAATGGGATAGCTGGATCATATGGTTGTCTTAATTTTAATTTCTTAGGCAAACTCCATACTGTTTTCCACAGCAACTGCGCCAATTTAAATTCCCAACTGAGCACAAGGGTTTCCTTTACCTCACATACTGAATGCTGCTTGTTATTGATGTCTTTTCAATGATACCCATTCTGACAGGTATGAGGTGATAACTCCCTGTGGTTTCAATTTACATTTTCATGATAATCAGTGACATTATGCACCTTTTCATGTACCTGTTAACCATGTGTGTGTTCTTTGGAAAAATGGGTATTCAGCTCCTTCACATGTTTTTTAACTGGGCTATTTGTATGTTTTGTATATTAAGTTGTATGAGTTTCTAGCATATTTTGGATATTTTCTTTCTATTGGTGATTTCCTTTGTTGTGCAAAAGCTTTTTAGTTTGACATAGTCTCATTTGTTTATTATTGTTTCCTTTGCTGTTGCTGTCAAATAAAAAAATTATTGCCAAAACCCATATCAGTTACAGAGCTTATGCTTTATGTTTTCTTTTTTATAGTTTCAGGTCTTATGTTCAAATTCTTTTTTGTGTATGGTGTTAAGTAGTGATCCAATTTCATTCTTCTTTGAGTAGCTGTCTGGTTTTCCCAAAACCATTTACTGAACAGATAATTTTTTTCCCCATTATATATGCTTGACTCCTTTGTCAAAAATTAATTGACCATAATATGTATGGTTTATTTTGGGCTCTCTTCTTCTACACCTATTTTTTACATCAATATCATATTGTGTTAGTTACTATATCTTTCTGATACAGTTTGAAATCAGGATGTGTGATGCCTCCAGCCTTGCTGTTCTTTCTCGAGATTATTTTAGTTATCAGAATCTTTCATATAAATTTTAAGACTGGTTTTTTCCTTTTCTAAATACCTATTCAAATGAAATAAGTTCATTATTATAAAATATTGTGTTCTCTCACATAGCCACATTATTGATAGCAGCCAGGGTATGGAAACAGTGTAAATTAAATCTCCATTGATAAAAAGGTTAAAAGTATATTTCTTTTTCTTTCTCAAATATTATTCAGCCTTAAAAAAGAAGGAAATCCTGTCATTTGCAACAGCATGAATGAAACTGAAGGACGTTGTGTTCAGTGAAATAAGCTAGGCAGAGAAAGACAAATGCCTCATGATCTCACTTATATCTAGATCCTAAAAATAAAATCCAACTCATAGAAGCAGAGTGTAGAAAAGTGGTTACCAGAGGCGAAAAGGTGGGGGAGATAAAGAGTAATTGGTAAAACAGTATGAACTTTCAGCTATTAGATGAATAAGTTCTGAGGAGTTGATGTATGCTATGGTGACTCATTAATAATACTGTATTGTAAAATTGAAATTTGCTAAGAGACTAGATCCAACCAGTCCATTCTGAAGGAGATCAGCCTTGGGATTTCTTTGGAAGGAATGATGCTAAAGCTGAAACTCCAGTACTTTGGCCACCTCATGCGAAGACTTGACTCATTGGAAAAGACTGTGATGCTGGGAGGGATTGGGGGCAGGAGGAGAAGGGGACGACAGAGGATAGATGGCTGGATGGTATCACTGACTCGATGGATGTGAGTCTGAGTGAACTCCGGGAGTTGGTGATGGACAGGGAGGCCTGGCGTGCTGCGATTCATGGGGTCACAAAGAGTAGGACACGACTGAGTGACTGAACTGAACTGAACTGAAGAGACTAGAACTTAAGTGTTCTCACCAACAAAAGCAGAAAAATAACAGATAATTACATGAGGTGATTAGTGTGTTAATTATCAATGGAAGGAATCCTTTTACATTGTATGTGTATGTCAAATTAGCACATTGTATACTTTGAATATCTGAAAGTATATTTGTATCAGAATAAAGAAGTCCATAAAGAAAAGTCCATAAAGAAAAAAAAAAAAAGATTCAGTCCCATGACTCCAATAAAATGCCAGTAGCTTGGAAACTCAGGACAAAAATGTTTTCACTTCTCTATATCTCTCAAGCCTAATGGTTGTCAGAGTACGTGTCAATTATAATTAATATGCAGATACTTCTCATGGTTTAGTGTTTACCTTTTAAAGTCTAGCATGACAACTTCAGCCAAAAAGCTAGGAAATGCTATAATAGGGTGTTTTATCACCCCTGTCCTGATAGGCAGGGCTGGCCAGTGTTTTTGTCTGCTCATGCAGTCATAATAAAAACCTAGACTAGATGGATTAAAGAACAGAATTTTTCCCAGTGTTGGAGGTTAGCAGGCTGAACCTCAGAGAGCTGGCAGACTTGGTTCCAAGAGAAAGCTTTCCTCCTGGATTTTAGCTGCCTTCTCCCTGTGTCCTCACACGGCCTTTCTTCAGTGTGTGCATATAAAGAGGGAGACAGATTTCTCTTTCTTCTTCTTCGTATAAGGCCACTAATCCCAACCTGAAAAGCCCACCCTCAAGACCTAATCTAACTCTAAGCCTACCCTCATGACCTAATCAACTCCCAAAGACTTCACATATACACCATAACATTGGGAGTTGAGGTTTCAATATAGCAATATTGGAAGGCACAAGTAGTCCATCCACAATAGCTGTCCTATAATTGGTTCCAAAATTAGCAGAACTAAAAATTGATTTTAAGGTTGTAATTCAGTTCAGAATTATGAACTTCCTCATGAGCTCTGAATTTGACTGGAGTCATAAATGGTCATTTCTTCTTCCAAGGTTGTTGTGAAAGCCATCATATTCCCCATCAGATATAAATAAGTCTCTGATGTCATTGCAATCTTGGGTCATGATGAATCTTTATTAGTCTTAGATATTTCTGTGGACTCCAGATTAGGACATAAGTCAAGAATAACAGCCAAAGAGGCAGATGGCCAGGTAAAGACACTGGATTGAATGCACATATCTAAATTTGGCCCATCCTGAAATTGCACTAAAACTACAATTAAAAGGTTGATTCATGTTGAGGTTTGACAGAAAAACAGCAAAATTCTATAAAGCAATTATCCTTCAATTAAAAATAAATTAATTTTTTTAGTGAGAAAAATTTAAATAAAAAGCACATACCAGAGTATGTGAACAGGAGAAGAATATATCAACAATATTTTTGAAACTGGAAAGCATAAGGATCACAGATCCAATCTAACCCTCATTTTATTTTTTATTTTTTCCTGATGATTTTGTGTGTGTGTGTGTGTGTGTGTTTACTTTACAATACTGTATTGGTTTTGCCATACATTGACATGAATCCACCACAAGTGTACATGAGTTCCCAGTCCTGAACCCCTCTCCCACCACCCTCCTCATATCATCTCTGTAGGTCATCCCAGTGCACCAGCCCCAAGCATCCTGTATCCTGTATCAAACCTAGACTGGCGATTTGTTTCTTACATGATAGTATACATGTTTCAATGCCATTCTCCCAAATCATCCCACCCTCTCCCTCTCCCACAGAGTCCAAACATCTGTTCTATACATCTGTGTCTCTTTTGCTGTCTCACATACAGGGTTATCATTACCATCTTTCTAAATTCCATATATATGTGTTAGTATACAGTATTGGTGTTTTTCTTTCTGGCTTACTTCACTCTGTATAATCGGCTGCAGTTTCATCCACCTCATTAGAACTGATTCAAATATATTCTTTTTAATGGCTGAGTAATACTCCATTGTGTATATGTACCACTGCTTTCTTATCCATTCATCTGCTGATGAACATCTAGGTTGCTTCCATGTCCTGGCTATTATAAACAGTGCTGCAATGAACGTTGAGGTATACGTGTCTCTTTCTATTCTAGTTTCCTTAGTGTGTATGCCCAGCAATGGGATTGCTGGGTCATAAGGCAGTTCTATTTCCGGTTTTTTTTAAGGAATCTCCACACTGTTCTCCATAGTGGCTGTACTAGTTTGCATTCCCACCAACAGTGTAAGAGGGTTCCCTTTTCTCCACACCCTCTTCAGCATTTATTGCTTGTAGACTTTTGGATCGCAGCCATTCTGACTGGTGTGAAATGATACCTCATTGTGGTCTTGATTTGCATTTCTCTGATAATGAGTGATGTTGAGCATCTTTTCATGTGTTTGTTAGCCATCCATATGTCTTCTTTGGTGAAATGTCTATTTAGTTCTTTGGCCCATTTTTTGATTAGGTCATTTATTTTTCTGGAATTGAGCTGCAGGAGTTGCTTGTATATTTTTGAGATTAGTTGTTTGTCAGTTGCATCATTTGCTATTATTTTCTCCCATTCCAAAGGCTGTCTTTTCACCTTGCTTATAGTTTCCTTTGTTGTGCAGAAGCTTTTAATTTTAATTAGATCCCTTTTGTTTATTTCCAGTATTCTGGGAGGTGGATCATAGAGGATCCTGCTGTGATTTATGTCGGAGAGTGTTTTGCCTATGTTCTCCTCTAGGAGTTTTATAGTTTCTGGTCTTACGTTTAGATCTTTAATCCATTCATAAAAGAATGAAACTAGAACACTTTCTAACACCACACACAAAAATAAACTCAAAATGGATTAAAGATCTAAATGTAAGACCAGAAACTAACCCTCATTTTAAAAAGCAACATTTGATTAGAGTCCCCACTGGACAAAACGCCTCTGTAACGTGGAGCAAAGGGAAAACTGAAATACAGAAAATGTCCTCAAAGCTGTTTGGTAAATAGCTAGACACCTAGATTCTCTTTCCACCCCATACCTCCAGAGGGAGAGTCAATCCCCAAGTCTAGGAAGACTACTACATGGTTGTCATATGGACAAGAAGAAAAAAAGAGGACCCATAGATCCAGAGAAATCTGTTGAGAGGATGAACACACCAAAAATAGGGGGAATAAATGAACATAGGAAAACTGAATGATAAGTTCTGAAACTCTATTATTTCCCCATCTGGGTTCTCAGAACACTGAAAGCCAGGAATTCACTCTAGGAAGTGGAAATTCCCAGAACTTGAACTCTGAGCAGCCCTAGAGGAAAAGACCTAAAGAAGGTTTTGCCAGCAGAGACTCAGCCAGGTGACACAACAGAGAGACATGAAAGAAAGAGTGATTTCATATCCGCAGATCTGAGAGATGACTCTTACCTATGGTTCTAGGAATTCAAGTTTACTCAGATCCTTTCAAGACTGGAAGAACTGGAGTCAAGAGAGACCAAATTTGGGTTCTGTGTAAGCCTGGGAATGAACGAAAAATATGGGTCATCACAGAAGAAATCTCGTTTGGCACCTATGGTTCATAGATCATGCTGTAAAAGAAATACAGTTCAAGCTCTGATGAGGCTTACAAATCGGCAACTGATTAAAGCACATAGATAACAATTACAGAGAGCAGTCAGGACCTGATAAAGCTAGATTTCAAAACAAGACGAAGGCATTTCAAGGTTTCAACTCCACTGTGGGCAACCTGGCAACTTGTGGCCCCAAGGCCTCTGCTTATTTCCAAGGGTAACACAAAGACACAATGCTCCTGGTGGGACAGTTAAGAGAAGAGATGGACATGTGCTCCTGCATTTCAGTTAGACTGTTAATCCTCTCTCTGAGACTGAGTGCGTGGGTCTAAATTCATATCAAAAACTAGGTCAAGTCAGATCTATACGGAGCTCAGCATGATGCTACCATTCAGCACATGAGTCAGTTTACTAGTTCAGTGGCATGAAATGGGAAGGCTTTGAATCTGAAACTCAATTATCTCTTCAGAGCAGGTTGCAGAAAGTGGGGGTACAGACTCAACTAATTTCTAAGAGGTACACCAGCAGAGAGAATGGTAGACAAAGGATAGACCATCAGAGAAACAGATCAACACAGAAGATGAGTTACCAGTCATAGCAAGGCTAACACCTAGAATGAGCTAACACTAGGAAAGTCAAGTTACAGGAAAGATAAAGAAGCTTTATGAATTATTCTCTGAACAACAAAAAATTGGAGGCTTAGGTCTAATGCTCAGGGGTGAATTGTCTACCTGACCTAAATGATGAAAAAACAAGCTGACATAAACAGATTGAAAAAGAAAAAATCAGAGATAAAATTGTGAATTTCAAATATTTAAATGCTTGTTTTATGAAAGAGGAATTAGAATTCTTTCTGGACCTCTTAGTTTTACAGCTGAGTATACCCCACTGAATCTGTGCTGCAATCAGTTAAAGGCAGGATGGCTGCCTCTCAAAAAATGTGGTTCAGATGTGGAGGGGTTGCATCACTACACACACACATAAGAGGGTATGAAAAGGTTTATTGGTGACATAACGAGGATTTCTGGGAATGCAGTGCACGCTCCCACGCAGGTCTGAAAATGGATTCAGAAATTGCAGGGAAAGGAGACGGGCTTAGCTTTTATGGTAATTAGGCAGTGGGGCTGGAGTGAACAGTCCTGCTGGCAGATCAGGACTTGCAGGGTCCAGATTTATTGCTGGTGCCAAAGAAGGAAAAATTGCATTTTCTTATCAGCTTGCTCAGATGTAGGGCAAAATGGGAGGGCAAGTGATGGACTTGAAAGCTCTTGGCAGTCAAACATCAATAACACAGTCAGAGTCTTTATTACAATCTAACATACCAAGTTTTGAAATGGCAAGAATTATTCTTAGGAAAGAAAATCTCATTTTTGGAGATTAGACAACAAAGAATTTACATAGTGCTAACTAGTGTCTTCTTGAGATCTGTGACTCTTATTCTTATGTGATAGATGAGACAACTTAGAAACATCTAATTATCTAAATTTCTAGATCAAACAAAGATTGACCCAAATGTAGTAGTTTGGAGGTATATTATAATGTGCTTCATACGGCAGCTAATGCAACTTTAATGTTATAAGAGCTAAATAATCACTACCGCAGTTGAATTTTTTATTTTTACCACTATTTTAGTTCCAAATCAGAGAAATTCACAATGATTTGGAAGAAGATGGAAACGTGAACTTGGTTTCAATCTGGTTAATTCAAAAAATGCATTTAATTTAAAGATATCTCTACAGTTCACAGATGTCAGTTTTATATTACCTTTTAATACCTATTTAATAATGTTTTCTACATCGCTGCTCATTTTAACATAATATTCCATGTACAAAAGAAAATATACATTTGTTTTGTAATTATAATGTGGTCGGCTAAAAGTTCTGTGTTAAGGATTACCAGTCAGGGACCAGTGTTTTTTCTGGATTAAAAAAAAGGGAGGGGGGATGGAATTAACACAAGCATGTCAGGAATAACACCTGCTAAATGTTCAGATAGAGGCACAATAAATAAATTAGCATGTTTGCTACTTTTCTTGTAAATATATATATATATATATATATTTATATATAATAGGTTTGAAAAAATGTTTTAAATTTAAGCATTATGGCTAAATAACTGTTAACCTATGACTGCCTGAAATCCTAGAATTAAGAGACTGAAGTGAAATTTGCCAATACTACAAAAGTATGTACTTAGACCCAGTTAGTAGGATGGTCTTCTGTATTTCCCCATATTTTGAGAGAAGGATTAAGTCAGGCATGTGTGTGTGCTGTCTCAGCGAAACTATTTGGTATACCTATCCACTTCCCCAATCTTTGTGGTAGATAAAAACCAGGTAGGCAGAGGGCCTGACTAGGCTGATCTATCTTTTCCAGTGTCATTTCACAGCTGGTTCCCAGGTGAGTTGAGTCTCAGGCTGTTTCTGTTTGGGACCGACCACAAGATCCCATGTGCTGTCCTGAAGTAATCATTCAGTCCAACAACTCAGGGCTAATAAAGCTGCATTCCTGAACCCAAACGCTACACATTGAAATGGCCCTAACACAATTTCTGAACAGTTTTCATTTTAACAAAATGAAAATTCTCAGCACGTCAATACTTTGGCTAGATGATTCCATAATGATGAAGATCTCCACTTAATTTTCAATGCACAATTTTAGTAAAAGGCATATTTAAAGATTTAAACCTCTGTATATATTTCATCACAATAAATGTACCTATTATTATTTTTATACTTTTAAAAAAATTCTCCACTTTTTAGCAATATGTCTACTTAAACATTATGGAGGAACATAGAGACATTTTTCTTTCCAACTTCATATGTGATGCGTCAAGTTTGGAAGTAATCAACGGGAAACAAGCACAGAGATAGAAAGCTAGATGTGTGAATCTAGACTAATCCTTGAAAGTCTATACTGTAAAGTTGAGTGCAATGAAGACATTATTGGCTTATCTGATTATCCTGCAAAAATGACTGATGCTGAACTAAAATCAGAGATAAATAAGAAATATAATAATCTCCCCTAATAAAAATTTGCAGTTAAAAACTTGACATATATATTAAGTAAAAAAAAAAGAAAAAATGTTAAATATAAAGATGAAATCTGAATATATAATCCTATTACATAATATCTACTGTTAAAATTAGTTTTATGAATATGTGAGAATATGTTCCTTAAAATATTGCTTCATGCTTTGTGTCTACATACAGAGATAAACATGCAAATAGAAATATGCTGAGAACTTTTACTTTACATGATGCTATGCTATATTTTTCTATGCTTCTAAATTTCCTTCAAATTACCGATTTTGTATGACTACATAATCACCCACATTATCAATATGCTGCAATTGATGTAACTTTTAACCCTATAATTGGACATTTAGCTTGTGTCTAGAGAGAAGGTTGAATGTCTTTGTCTTAAATAATACTTCAATGACCAAGTTGTGGTTGTTCAGTAGTTCATTCATGTCCAACTCTTTGCAACACCATGGACTGTAGCCTACCAGGCTCCTGTCTGTCCATGGGGATTTTCAGGCAAGCATAATGGAATGGGTTGTCATTTCCTTCTCCAGGGGGTCTTCCCAATCCAGGGATCTAACCAGCATCTGCTACAAGTCTCTCAAATAGCAGGCAGATTCTTTATTGCTGAGCCAGCAGGGAAGCCCTTACTTGTGTATAAAGATTTGTACTAATGTCTAAATATTTCCTTTGGACATGAGAACTGCTTTATTGGTTCACAGTATTTTGCCATTACATTCTTATCCAAATTTCTTCATAAATGATTGCATCCTGTCTGCAGTCTATACTAATGCCTTTTGCATCACACCTGGCCATGCAGGAGATGCAATAAATGCGCATTCAACCCCTGGTTGGGAAGATCCCCTGAAGGAGGAAATGGCAACCCAGCCCAGTATTCTTGCCTGGAAAATGCCGTGGACAGAGAAGCAAGCCTGGTGGGCTACAGTCCACGGGGCCAGAAAGAGTTGGACTTGACTAAGCATCATCAGCATTATTGCTGTCATGAATACTGTCTTTTGAATCAAGAACTTCAATATTATACAGGGACATGAGATACCATTTCAAGGTTATATTAGATTTTTATGATTGTAGGCCAGATATATTTCCCTTTCATGAATCTTATCTCTAAGTTCTTTTCACATTTTCTTTTTAAGTTACTAAAACATTTTTAATTACTATTATTCATTTGTAAGCACAGGTTTAAAATATTTTCTTAACTAGTTTTGTTTTCTTTGTTCATTTTCAAACTCAAATGAGCTTGTTTCAATTAAGCAAGAGTAACTCTCCAATATTTATAAATAAGCACAAGATTTGACATAGAAAAAAAACATCAAAAGTACATTTATTGCTTTCTTCTTTCACAGAGATCTCTAGGCATTTTTTTTATATCTTTAACTTGAGGAGAAAACATACAAGTTGTATGAGATTGAAGTTGTCATTATTCTCCGATATCCCCTTCATGTTTCTGAGACTTCACTGTGCATAATGAATGTACACACTTACACAGGGACAATGAAATGTGATGAACTGGGGTAAAACCTTTTTTTGTGGAGAAAGAGTGCCACACATGTCTTTGGAATGGAAGGAATTTGACCCTAAGCCAACAGGAGTCACATTCTATATCAATTGGGCTCTATGGTAGCAACTTTCATCAACTGCAACCATTATGTTCATTTTAAGGAATAACAAAAGAATTGCTAAACTTTTCATAAGTTTCATTAAAGGGCAGGAGAATGTTCAAGAAGCAGGAACTGGTGTTGAAATTACAAATATGACATTGTGTCAGGAATGCCATGTTCAGAATCTGCCCTTTGACAACAAAACTGTTCTTGACCTTTGACTTTTAACAAGTTATGGTTAAGTTTAAACACTCTGGAAGTCTTCTAGTCCACATCTGCATGATATTGCAACTATGGTAAGAAAAGAAAATGAAAATACAAAAATATGAGTACCATTTCAATTGTGTTAAAAGGCATAAGATATATATTATATGATAAGCTCTTTTAAAAATTTCACTAGCCATTCAAAGACAGAATAAAAAGATAAAAACACAAAAACAATGAAGACTTGAAATATATTTTTTAAAGTAAGTCTGATGCATGTATCCAAATATGTTTGTCAGTAACTGGCACAAGGGCCCATGTCAGTTACATAAAACAAGATCATATACTAGGTTGTAAAGTGTGAAAGTCACTCAGTTGTGTCCAACTCTTTGTGACCCCATGGACTATATAGTCCATGGAATTCTCCAGGCCAGAATGCTGGAGTAGGTAGCTGTTCCATTCTCCAGGGGATCTTCCCAACCCAGTGATCGAACTCAGAACTCCAGCATTGCAGGTGGATTCTTTACCTGCTGAGCCACCAGGGAAGGCCAGTCATAGAAAGACCTCATAAATTTAAAAATGTAGAAGTAATACAAAAAACATTCCCTGATCATAATATAATAAATCCAGAAATTAAAACAAAATTAGAAACAAAAATCCTTGCACTTGGAAATAATTTTAAGTTTTGAAAGTTGAAATTTTGTCATAAAAAACTTTTAGATCAAAGAGCTGTAAATTAAAACTTCAAAAATATTCAGAAAGTAATGATAATGAAGATACTATATACCAGGCTTAACTAACTAATTTAAATAAACAATAAATTAATCAAAAGCAAGAAACTTGTTATTTTTAAATCTGTAAAATGAGTTAAATCTTAGCTGCTAATATTATAATCAAGAAAAGCAGAAGGAAGATAGTTTCGTGCAAACACACAAAAGAAATCTCAAGAAATAAATTTAAAATAGAATAATTTTAAATTATTGAAAGACTACTTTCCCAACTCTACATGTATCAAATTTTACATCTCAATAATATAAATATTTTCCAGGAAAAGTATAATTTACCAAAGTTGGCTATAAAATTTACATAAATCCTAAAAAACCTCACCAAAACCTAAAACTTAAAAGAGCTATCTCCCAAAATGCAAAACACTAGACTGACAGCTTCAGTGGGTTTTCCTGAATTTTAAAACAAATAAATTAAGCTATTCTAAGTGTTATTCACTCAGTGGTGTCTGACTCTTTGTGACTCCATGGATTGCAGACTGTCAGGTTCCTCTATCCATGGAATGCTCCAGGCTAAAATACTGGAGTGGGTAGCCATTCCCTTCTCCAGGGGATCTTCCCAACCTGGGGATCAAACCCAGGTCTCCTGAATTGCAGTTGGATGCTTTACTAGCTGAGCCACCTGGGAAGCTATTCTGAAAGTGAAAGTTGCTTGGTGTTTCAGATTCTTTGGGACCCCATGGACTATACAGTCCATGAAATTCTCCAGGCCAGAATACATGAGTGGGTAATGACTACCTTCTCCAGGGGATCTTCCCTACCCAGAGATTAAACCCAGGTCTCTTGCACTGCAGGCAGATTCTTTACCAGCTGAGCTACCAGGAAAGCCCAAAAATATTGGAGTGGGTACCCTATGCCCTCTCCAGCAGATCTTCCTGACTCAGAAATTGAACTGGGATCTCCTGAATTGAAGACAGATTCTTTACCAGCTGAGCTACCAGGGAAGCTATTCTACAGCACATTAAAAAATACAGTATACTAACACATATATATGGAATTTTAAAAGATGGTAATGATAACCCTGTATGCGAGACAGCAAAAGAAACACAGATGTATAGAACAGACTTTTGGATTCTGTGGGAGAGGGAGAGGGAGAGGGTGGGATGATTTGGGAGAATGGCATTGAAACATGTATACTATCATGTAAGAAATGAATCACCAGTCTAGGTTCAATACAGGATACAGGATGCTTGGGGCTGGTGCACTGGGATGACCCAGAGAGATGATATGGGGAGGGAGGTGGGAGGGGAGTTCAGGATTGGGAACTCATGTACACCCGTGGCAGATTCATGTCAATGTATGGCAAAACCAATACAATATTGTAAAGTTTAAATAAATAAAGTTCAGAGACTAAAAAAAAAAAAAATTAAGACTAAGGTCCGTCTAAACAAGGCTATGGTTTTTCCAGTAGTCATGTATGGATGTGAGAGTTGGACTGTGAAGAAGGCTGAGCGCCAAAGAATTGATGCTTTTGAACTGTGGTACTGGAGAAGACTCTTGAGTCCCTTGAACTGCAAGGAGATCCAACCAGTCCATTCTGAAGGAGATCAGCCTTGGGATTTCTTTGGAAGGAATGATGATAAAGCTGAAACTCCAGTACTTTGGCCACCTCATGTGAAGAGTTGACTCATTGGAAAAGACTGTGATGCTGGGAGGGATTGGGGGCAGGAGGAGAAGGGGACGACAGAAGATGAGATGGCTGGATGGTATCACTGACTCAATGGACATGAATCTGAGTGAACTCCGGGAGTTGGTGATAGACAGGGAGGCCTGGTGTGCTGTGGTTCATGGGGTCGCAAAGAGTTGGACACGACTGAGCGACTGAACTGAGCTGAACTGAAGATTAAGCATGAGTTATATTGACATTAAATCAAAAACGTCATAGTCAAGCAAACCAGCAAAAAAAAAAAAAAAAAGTAGCAAACCCATACAACAGAACACTAAAATAACCATGCATCAAAAATAACCACCACCAAAAATAAATCTCCCAAATATTCCTGGGACTTATTCCAGGCAAAAAAAAAAAAAAAAAAAGGTAGTTGAATATTAAAAATACCTTTTATTATATTTAATTCTCTTTCTATCTAAGGTAAAAAAAAATCACATGATCCCTTTTCTGAATGCTGAAGTGGCATTTGATCATTTTACACTCATTTTATTTACAAGGGAAAAATGCTCCAAAATGAAAATCAGTGAAACATTCACTAGCACACAGATGAGGGCACAGGTGCCCACAAACAGGTCAAGCCCAGAAACCAGCGCCACGTGAGAAAGAACACTGGAAGCAGGAAGAGGAGAAAACTCACGACCTCCGTGACTAATGAACAAGGTACTAGAGGCACCAGCCATTGCAATTATGGAAGAAATGTGTTTTTCTTATCAGAAATGTGAAGTGTGAAATTACAGCAGAGTGAAGTAAAATCAATACTCTGCAGATAACATAGTTACAATTGGAAAATCCAAGATGGTTATCAATAGAACAAAAATCAAAACCTGCAAAGCATGAAACCGTAAAATTATAAAAAATAAACATGGCTGCATTTTTTATACATTACGGTGGAGAATGAAGGCCTATCTAGAAAGTGAAAGTGAAAGTCACTCAGTCTTAGCGACCCCATGGACTATACAGTCCATGGACTTCTCCAGGCCAGAATACTGGAGTGGATAGCCTATCTGTCACTTAAAATGCAGAAATCTTTAAAGTGAGTGACTATCAGAGTTGTTGTTGTTGTTGTTTTTAATGCCACTAAAAGAAAAACTAATTGCAAAGTCATCATAAGCTGAAGAAAGATAAGCGGCAAAGCAAAAAGGAAATTTGGGGGGAATTCCCTAGCTCTCCGGTGGTGAAGACTCTGCTCTTCCTCTGTAGGGGATGAGGCATCCATCCCTGGTCAGGGAACTAAAATCCCGTGTGGCTTAAAGCTTTGTTGGAGGCAAAGTGTGATCTCCCAAATATGCAAATACTTAGAAATCAAGAAAAAAGTCAACAACTCATCAGAAAACTAAGCAAAGACATGAACAGTTCTTTGAAAATCAAATAAAAATATTTCCTGAGAAATAAAAATGTGCCTCATTCATCATAAATGAAATCTCATTTAAAATACTATAATTTTTTTACCTATAATATTGGTAAAATTTCAAAATGTTTGACAATATACTCTGTTGGTGAGGTTATATGAAAAACTGAAGTTTCATTCATTCCTGGGGTACAAAATACTCCAATCCATAGAGAGGGCAATTTAATAAAACCTAATAAAATTTAAAACTCTTTATCCAGCAATTTCTTTATGGAAACATTTTTGTTATTCAGTCACTTAGTCATGTCTGACTCTTTGCAACCCCGTGGACTGCAGCATGCCAGGCTTCCCTGTCCTTCACCATCTCCCAGAATTTGCTCAAATTCACGTCCATTGAGTCATAATGCCATCGAACCATCTCATCCTCTGTCAACCCCATATTCTTCTGCCTTTACTCTTTCCCAGCATCAGAGTCTTTTCTAATGGGTCAGCTCTTTGTATTAGGTGGTCAAAGTATTGAAGCTTCAGCTTCTGCATCAGTCCTAATGAATATTCAAGATTGATTTCCTTTAAGATTGTCTGGTTTGATCTCCTTGCAGTCCAGGGGACTCTCAAGAGTCTTCAACACCACAGTTCGAAAGCACCAGTTCTTCAGTGCTCAGCCTGCTTTCTGGTCCAACTCTCACATCCATATATGACTACTGGAAAAACCATAGCTTTGACTATATGAACATTTGCCATCTAAGTAATGTGTCTGCTTTTCAATATGCTGTCTAGGTGTGTCAAGCTTTTCTTCCAAGGTGCAAACATCTTTTATTTTCATGGCTGCAATCACCACCCATAGTGATTTTGGAGCCCAAGAAAATAAAAAGTCTGTCACTCTTTCCATTTTTTCCCTATTTGTCATGAAGTAATGTGACCAGATGCCATGATCCTAGTTTTTCAAATGTTGAGTTTTAAGTCAGGTTTTTCACTCTCCTTTTCACCTTCATTAAGAGGCTCTTTAGTTCCTCTTCACTTTCTGCCATAAGGATGGTGTATATACCCTAAAGAAGGTACCCTGAAGAATGTACCCTGCAGAAACACCTGAAATGATTTTTACATAGGAAATTATTTTCTAGCAGTATTTTTCTGTTAGTAAATAATCCAGTGACAACTAGGCATATCTATCTAAAGGGAAGAGATTAAATACACCATAGGATAATTACACATGTGAAGATTTTTTAAATTAAAGATTTTTAATACCCTGATATGGAAAATTCTCCAAGATACATAGATAAGTGAAAGGAAAAAACCAAAAACATAATAAAGATACATGACACGGTCATATAGTTTATTTAGGGACATAGTGAAATATATTTACATTTGCCTATATTTACATAGAGAGACACTAGAAAGTTACACAAGAGCATATAAAACATGTTTCCTAAAGGAGTTCAGTTGAACAAGTTGTTCATTGCAGGGCACTCAGGGCAGAAGTGATGAATACCTACATGTATATCTTTGGTATATTATTTGGATTTTTGAATTCCATGAATGTACTGTAAACTTTAAATTTTTTTATTTCAATATGTATAAAATATTTTCCCAAACCTTAGAATATTATAGGATTAGTACATAGCAAGTAATTAATAAATATTTGTTGAGTACATTAGAATAAAAATGGTCTGTTCCATAAACAAATGGAAGGAAGAAAAGAAAGGTTAAGGAGAAGTAGATAAGAGAGACAAGGAGGGAGGAATAAATTCCACTTGACTTCTGTGTTCACACTTTCTATTTTTATTTGAGGTTAATTTTAAACATAACAT
This sequence comes from Capricornis sumatraensis, assembly GCF_032405125.1. NCBI lineage: Eukaryota > Metazoa > Chordata > Mammalia > Artiodactyla > Bovidae > Capricornis > Capricornis sumatraensis. Next base: position 47,978,302 of record NC_091085.1, on the reverse strand, counting down.
TTGTTGTCTTATCAGTAAGCATTTCATCTGAGGGCCAACAAAGTTTATTTAACCAATGCTGTATCAACCAAGACACATTATATCCTTTTATGAATACATATTGTGAAAGCATGAGATCCTGCTCAATAGATATATCCACTATGCATATAAATACATTAAGTGCTTCATTAAAAAGAAAATTTAAGGTGGCATGCGCTATTCCTTAATTTGGAATTTTCCATCAGAAAAAAGCTTGCCTGAAATTTTCCAAATTGGTTTCCAAGAGTTGTATTTCTGTTCACTTTGCTGCATGTTTGATTTATCTTGGCCTCATTTTTCATGTAATGCCTTAAGAGCATATTAAAAATGTGTTTCATTTTTCAGACTGACACTATGTATGTATGTATGTATGTAGAGAGAAGAATAATTGTATTTTTATTACTACTACTAAAAATGTTACCAATGATACAAAACATAAATTTCAGACAGTATAATACAGTTTGAGAGATTAAAAAAGTGAAAAATTAGGCATTTTGGAGAAGATAGGGAATTTCATGTGTATCTGATCCCAGCTGTGAATCTTTGCTCAGGGTTAATTTCAGTAAGTAGTTCCTGACTGAGCTTTAATCACACATTTTCAATTAACTGTTAATTTTATCCAGCCATGGATTTAGAAGGCTCTGAGTACAAAGGGTAGAAGTCTGTTCTACAATTAACACCCTGCCAGAGAATATGCACTGAATGGTACTAAGTATGGCAAGCAGCTAACATTCAGACCCAAAACGTGAGTGTGATGGGGCAGGATGGTGGTGGGCTCTTGATATATTGCCCTACAGGATCTCATCATCGTGTGGACAGGTTGGCTGTGTGACTTCCTTTCTTCTCCTTTCCCATCAGGAGTGTTTACTGCGGTGTCTTGGACCTGACCAGTTATTGTATATTGGATAGATGCAAGGCAAATAGCTTTTATTTTCATATATCTTTGCATTTAGAGATGCCATACCAAGACTTCACAGACACACCCCCGGCATCACCCTGTGAAGTGGAGACAAAGCACATCACCAGAGGCCTGAGCTTGATGCAGTGTCTGGATCTGGCTGGTTTCCCTGAGAAATGCTGGGTTATTTTTTGTTAGAGTATAAATGATTTACAGTGTCATGTTAGTTTCTTCTGTACAGTGAAGTGAATGAGTGTATGAGTCATTGCTCAGTCATGTCTGACTCTTTGCAACCCATGGGCTGTAACCCACCAGGCTCCTCTGTCCCTGGAATTTCCCAGGCAAGAATAGTGGAGTAAGCCATTGCCTCTCCTAGGGATCTACCAGACTCAGAGATGGAACCTGTGTCTCCTGCACCTCCCGCATCGGCAGGCTTCTCCCACATTACTCAGTGGTGGTCATCTTTACCATTGAGTCACCTGAGAATCAGATATACCTATACATATAACACACCCCCTCCCTCTGGAGCATCCCACCCACCTCTCTAGGTCATCACAGTGCACCAAGCTAAGCAATTTGTGCTATATACCAGCTTCCCACTAGCTGGCTGTTTTACACTTGCTAGGATATATATGTCAATGCTACTGTCTCCATTCATCCCACCTTCTCTCCACCCCCACTGGGTCCACGTGTCCATTCTCTTGTCTGTGTCTCTATTCCTGAGAATGTTAGATTTTTAATACTGATCTTTACTAATGACCAAACGGGGAAGAGGTACCAAGGCCAGCCTATTATTTTTCACTTAAAGATCAGATAATGACCCTGTGGTCCCTTATACCTTGAGGTGTCACCATGGTGGTGACACCAAGGAAAGCCAGGTGTCGTTAAAATGTCCTACCTATCCAAGTGTCAGTCTGTACCCAGAAAGGAATGGAGAGCAGTGTGTTCTCCCTGCTTATATCCAGCAGAGACAGCTATCTGCCTCCCTTTCTGAAAGAAGGAGAAGAAATATATAACTTCTGCTCCTTTGAGAAGTGATGGCAAGGATTCTGGATTCTTACCCTGAACTTTTGAAATGTAAATACATCTTTCAGAGGTCAGATAAGCACTGAATGTCTCCTGCTTTCGTGACCTAGAGATGTTGCCAAATTCTGGACTTCATAGGTTTGGGAATGTAGATAGCTAGAGAGAGAGAGCTCTCCAGTCTTTCTGGCACCTTAGGACTTAACCTAGAATCCTAATCCAAATTGCCACCAATCTAACTCTCATAATATGTGAGGAGTCAACTGCTTCCAGGAAAAATAAAAGCAAACATTTCCTATCTTTGTGTCCTCTATGTTTCCTTGTCTCAGAAGGCTAGGACTTTTTTATGGAAGCACTGAGAAATCTAGGAAGTTGTTTTTCCTCATAAGAAGGAGAATGTTTATTTTTAAATGAGATGGAGAATATACATTCAAAATATTTGACACCAATATTCCAGGCAGACATAATCATCAGTATTGCTCAATAACATTTTTATTGCTGTTTCTGCTCTCTTCTCTCAGTCATGTGGTAAAATTGTGCTTAATTGACCTTTGAAGTTGGAATAGTTGTGTCAGCCAATAATATAAGAGTGAAAGATTATGTATCTTTTGCAGGCGGAAAGCTTGAAAAATCACTCTTCCCTAAATGGTAGACTCTCTGATACCCACATTCCTTAGTGAGGATGATGTGGCACAGAGCCCAAAGCATATATGTAATGAACATAAAACCCCGATTTTTAGGTCATTGAGATTTGGTGGCTGCTTGTTACACAGCATCTAAGGAACAACCCTTTCTGATATGTACGCATATAAAGTAATTGAAAAACACCACTGATCTAAAATTCTAAAAGTTGATGTGCTTTGAGCTGTTTTCTTCTCTGAGATATGTCACTCCCTCCCTGTAAAAGGCATGAAACACCCAAGAATTTAATATAACTCTGGTGTTACAGAGAATATAACTCTGGTGTCAGCAACAACCCATGAACTCTGATTCATCTTCCATCAAAATATATTAGATATTAAAGTTAATAGGATTGAATTCTGTAAGATCTTTATGCCCACTAATTTCCATGTATACATTAGTAAATGTTAACTTCTCCATAAGAATCTGCTTAGCTTAAGAAAGTCAACATTAATTCATCTACATGAAAAATGTGGTAACACTTATCTTTAATTTTTTTAGATTCAATAGAAACTGATTTCAATATACCAGAGATTGAATTTGAAGAACCCAAAGAATATTTTCATTTTTTTTAATGTTCCTCAAACAAGATCATTCCAAAAGAAAGATCTAAACATTTTTTAGATAAAAAATTGTTTTCTATAGTTTATTTAGTGAAGACTCTGTTTGTTTTTCACATTAATCCTTAGAATTCCTATGGGTGAGTTTTATTTACTGTCTTATGAGGTCCTACAGGAAATTAATCAAAAGAATCCTCTTGAGTAGCAGAATCCTCTAGAGTAGCTGAAATTCACAGACTATCAGGGCAATTGAAGAATAGTGCTATATTAATAAATTGTATTCATGATACAGTCTAACTGGAAGCCAGGAAATAAATTAAGTGATAAGTTTAACTTCTTATTCTCTAATCTCAGATTTTAAAACAGGTATCTTTCATTTTAAGAAACAGTTTCACTAAAGAGAACAACAGGTAATCATCCATTATACATCTGAATTGCAGTGGAAAGAAACAGAAGTTATTGCCTCTAAAATTTATATTTAAGATAGAAGATGAACACAAAGTGCAATTATTTATATAATTCAGCACACACAAAAAAGATATTTCAATAGAGATACCCAACACCTGAATTTGAGGCTTCTCTCTTTACAATATCACTATCAACCATTGTTAGTGTCTTTTTTTCTTTGAAATGAAAGAAACCAGATCTTCTTGATAGTATCAACAAAGTAAGTAAGTTTTTTCACTTTTACCTCCATCCAGTAATAAAAAGTTCTATGTGAGATTTTGTATGCTTTAATTTTTGGTTAAATTACTCTTTTTTCAGAATCATTATTTTTATATTTTTACATTTTTCCTGAATATGTATTAATACACAGTGCCTAAAAATAACTTTATTAAAATTAATGACACACACACAAAATAAATGTTTCTACTTAGATTGCTACCAAGTTCAAGTTCATATTGCTTGCCACAGGAAAGTGAAAGTGAAAGTCACTCAGTTGTGTTCAACTCTTTGAGACCCCATGGACTATATACCATGAAATTCTCCAGGCCAGAATACTGGAGTGGATAGCCGTTCCCTTCTCCGGGGGATCTTCCCAACCCAGGGATCAAACCCAGGTCTCATGCATTGCCGGCAGACTCTTTACCATCTGAGTCACCAGGGAGGCCCACTTGCCATAGGACTGCTGCTGCTGCTAAGTTGCTTCAGTCGTGTCCAACTCTGTGTGACCCCATAGACAGCAGCCCACCAGGCTCCCCCGTGCCTGGGATTTTCCAGACAAGAGTACTGGAGTGGGGTGCCAGTGCCTTAGGACAGGCCAATACATAGATGAATTGTCAGGGCAAGGAACAGTGACTTCGTTCAGGGAGCCAGAAGACTAGGAAGACGGCAGACTCATGTCCCAAAAAATCATCTTACCTGACTTAGAATTCAGACTTTTTTTATACTAACAAGGAATAGGCAGTGTGACTGACTATTACAAACTTCTTGGCATCAGTATCCTTTGTTCTTGCAACCATCCACATAGTTTAGGTCACCTGTTCCTGTAAAACTCCAACAAGGCAAATGTTATTCTCTGTTCTGCAACATGTTATCTCTAAATGAATGGGAAAATGTATACTTTTAAAGGTCAAATTTGGGAGAGAGAGTCTTGAGAATGAGCTATGCTGTGTGTTTCAGACTATAAGCAACGTTCTTTCACAAAGATGCTGAGCCAGCAGGACTAAACACAGGCAACAGAGCACAAGAGTTAGAAGTAAAGGAGCAGATCCAACATGGAGTCAGACTTGTTCTTCTCTCCTGTAAAACAACTTTTAACAAAAATTATGAAGTTTTCGAAAAGTGTTGATATATCAATTAAATAGTTTTCGGGTTTGGTTTTGGTTTAAGTTGACCTTTTTTATTAATCCAGGGATTAAAGAATTCCTCTCCTCAAAAAGAGGAAAAAGAGATTTTTAAAAAATTGAAAAACTACACTTGGTCAAAGACATATCTAGTATTCAGTTCAGTTCAGTTCAGTTCAGTCGCTCAGTCGTGTCCTACTCTGCGACCCCATGAATTGCAGCACGCCAGGCCTCCCTGTCCATCACCAACTCCCGGAGTTCACTCAGACTCACGTCCATTGAGTCCATGATGCCATCCAGCCATCTCATCCTCGGTCGTCCCCTTCCCCTCCTGCCCCCAATCCCTCCCAGCATCAGAGTCTTTTCCAATGAGTCAACTCTTCGCATGAGGTGGCCAAAGTACTGGAGCTTCAGCTTTAGCATCATTCCTTCCAATTATTAGAGATGCAAATTTGGAGAAATTTTTGATTTTCATCTTCAATATACTGTTGATTACAATCTTTAAAATCTTTATTTTAATGCAAGTCAAGACCAATTTGTCTTAACAGATACATTTAGAGGTAAAATAAAATTTAGGAATCTTAATGCATTAAGTTTTTTCAGTATTTATTTCCACTTTTATTTAATCACCACAAAAACCATGTCCTGGATTAATTGAATAAAAAAGTGACATGACTGAATTCTGTTTATGTCTAGGTGACTAGTATCTCTTGGTTCAGTGTTCTAGGACATCTTTACTCAGATCTAACTGGACCTGCTCTCATGCAATAGAAAGGCCAGCCTGCTGAAGAGGTGCTGGGTGTTGACAATTAAAAAGTCATAATGTATCAAATCACATAAATATGCTTCATATGTAAAAGCTATTGAATTTGGGAGTAACAAAGACATCTGGATATTATCATGAACCTCATCTTTAATTTTTAACTAGTCTAGCTCATACCAAAAATATAGAAGGAGGAATTTGGTGTTTGCTATGGAAAGATGATGTATCCTTGTACAGCAAGGATGACTGGAGAGGGACAAATGAGATCCTCCCTAAAACAACTGATCCTTCCGAATCAACTTTGCTGTTTTAGAAAAGGAAAAAAAAAAAAAAAAGAAAGAAAACTTTCTCCTTTCAGCCTGAGGTTGAGAATGACAGAAGGAAATGGCTGCCATCCTAGAAAACTCTGTGGTATAGCTGTCAAAACCTAAAAAAACAGCTGTTTAAACTCTAAATCATCCTCAAGAATGAGAAGGCTTGGCTAGATATATATTTAGCCATTCCAAATATGTAATTTGGAAACATGTATTTAGCCTCTTGAGGCCTCTGTTACATGATCAGAGATTAAACCAAAAAATTGATAGTACTTTAATTCTCTAAGTAGGTGTTTGGACAAAATACTCTATTAAATTTCTTCCTTAAATGAGAATTTTGATTTATAATGCATGAGGAAGCAAAGGACTTTAGGTTTTGCTTTTTCTTTAGTATCTAAGTTGGACTTTTCTTTATTGAGTCTCAGAAAAACGGGTGAGAACAGACATCAGTTTGAGTCCCAACTTGCCCAACTGTGGTTCCCACAGGACCTTTTGAGGAAGAATCTCATCCCTCGTCCTGGATGCTCAGTGAATCAGCTCCACCAAGAGCCCTGGGATTCGAGAGGAAGTTTTGCAATGATTCTCTGAGGTTTTGGCCCTGAAGAAGAAAGCAGGAATTTTAAGAGTTTTGACATATTATGTATCATTTTGTCCCCATTCAACCGTAAGTTTAAAAAAAAAAAAAAGCTGTTTAGAAGAAATTTTTTCCAAATGCCCAGCACTGAATGCAGCATGGAGACCTCATAAGGGACTTTTTAAAAGAGTGGCTATGCAGAGACCCATCCCTAAAATAAGCTCATGATATCTGCATTAAGTAAAATAAATGACCAGTGTGAGTTCGATGCATGAAGTCGGTCACCCAAAGCCGGTGCTCTGGGACAAACCAGAGGGGTAGGGTAGGAAGAGAGGTAGAAGAGGGTTCAGGATTAGGGGGATGCATGTATACCTATGGCCAGTTCATGTTGATGTGGGACAAAAACTATTACAATATTGCGATTATCTTCCAATTAAAATAAATTAATTAGTTACAAAAAAAAAAAACTCATGGGGAGGGGAGAATTTTAAGGTCATCCAGCAGTTTCACGTTCCAGGCACCTGGTACCCCATTTGCTCATAACAAAACTGTACCCTCAACTTTCTGAGGGACTTTATATATTTTAAGTCATTCCTGGTGACATCATCCGCATAGAATAGAAGGTTTATAATAAGCAAAGAGAATAAATCTGTCCTCTCATCAACCTTCTCCTCACTATTCCCTGAACCAACAACAAAACAATTTGGGTGGTATTTCAGCAAAGGAATGTGACAAGGCCTGTTTCATTTTGAAACAGCAGCTATTGAAGCTATTTCCTCAGACTTAAGCATCATGATGCTATGTCGCTTTCCTTTCAAAGAAAAGAAGCTAATATTGCTTGTTTGTATTTTTAATCTACCAAGTCACATCTCTGTAAAAAAAAAAAAAGACTGTTGAAATAATGGATGTGAAAATATCTGAAATGGTGCCTGGCACTTAGAAGCCAGTGAATAAGTGTATTTTATAAAGAATAACTGACATGATTAAATTTACTTGTAAAGACAAAAATCTTTATTTAATCAATTTATACATTTTAAACTGTTGTGCTTCCCAAACCTGGGTATACATCAGTCATCTGGAGACTTAAAAAACAGTACCATGTTTTGCTTAAAGCAAAATGACCTCTGCCCTCATCTTCAGGCAAAGTCAACTCTGATTTCCGCATGGCTGGGAAGACCAGCTGCTGAGAGTCAAGGCTTTGTAATATCATCAGAACTTACATCCACTTCCACAAAAGAATATGAAAAAAAAATGACATATTTTGCCTCTAATCTAGATGGTAAAATTATATATAACTTTTATGGTAACTCTTTCCTAAGAATTGTCTTCAAATCCTGTAGAAAATCAAGATATTTTTAAACACATTCCTCCTTATTCCACAATTTTTTTATCTTAAGTACAATTGCAATAAATTAAATGTGTTTCTATTTCCAATAATTTGTTCAGAAACAAACTACAAGTTTGCATAAAGACCTTATGAGACCCCGGTATTATTATAAACATGAACCTTAAATTATTCAGTCATTTACCTGTGAAACATAATCTCTGTGGGTGACGTTCCAGGTTCAAGTATAACTCAATGAATAAAAAAATAAAATATAGCCTACCCTGAATTATATTTCATAAACTGACTGCTCATCAACATTAACAATTTCACAAAGATAAATAATTATATAGAGGGGATAAAGGACATGCAATAAAAATATTTGGCATACTGGGTTTCTACTTCTCTATTAGCTTCTATTCTTTTCTATGACAAAAAGTCTTCCTGTGTTATTCCAGAGACGGTCAGATGCCAGAGAGGGCTCTATGTGCTGACTGGTTTTAAGGCCACCAAACAATGATCTGTGTGATTCAAATAGGCCAAACAGTCCGGGATGCCCTTCCAAAAACCTCTCATGTGCTGACTGATGCTAGACACTCTGGAATGTTTTATATCCTAGATAAGAAGTTCTTAGCTGGGGTGTCTTTCAGTGTTTTAAAATACTCTGTTTAAAAATATAGAGGTCCAGGCCCCATCCAGAAGTACGGAAGCCAAATATTTGGGGGTTGGATGCAGTCTATGTGAGAACTTTGATCTGTACTAAATACCAAACCCTCTGTCCCTCCGACCCATGTCCTTAGCAGAACTGTCACCTAAAATCATTTTCGAGAACCTATATTTTAGTGTGAATTACTTGGAAGCATGTCTTGAGGAGGTAGAGAAGAGAAGCCTCCATCAGTACTACTGTGGGAAGACTATGATACAAATTTCAGAAAAACATAGACTGATCTCATGCGTTAGATCTAGCAGAAACTTACAAGAAAATAAAATACTACCAGAGTTAGCAAGGCCTCAGATTACTAATTTTTTACAAAGAAACTATAAAACAATAAAATTCCACAATAGTTTGAAAAACTTTAAAAAATTGCACACCAGAGGAAAAATAAGAGTCAGTCAAAAAATTAGGAAAAGGCCCCTTTCCCAGAAATGGACAAGAATTAATATATAAAGAGATAAATATTTTACAGTGGTTTCAAAATTTATGAAGTACATTTCACATATTTTATATTATGTGTGCATCAAAACAACCCTATTGTTTGTAGAACTAGGTTTAAGTAGATTATGATTCACACTATATTAGGGATGAATGGCAGTAGTAGTAGTAATATGTATGTGCTCAGTCAAGTCCGACTCTTTGGAGACCCCGTGAACTGTAGCCTGCCAAGTTTCTCTGTCCATGAAATTTTCCAGGCAAGAATACTGGAGTGGGTTGTCATTTCCTTCTCCAGGGACTCTTCCTGATCCAGGGATTGAACCCACATCTTTTGCATTTCCTGAATTGGCAGGCAGATTTTTTTTTTTTTTTTAACCAACTATACCACCTGGGAAGCTCATATTTCAGATATGGAAACTTAAAGAGGTCAGCTGGGTTTGCCAAGGTCCTATCACCAGGATCTAAGAGTGTGTGCTTGAATCTGTTTGCCTAAAAGCTGAGTGCCGAAGAATTGATACTTTTGAGTTGTAGTGTTGGAGAAGACTCTTGAGAGTCCCTTGGACTTCAGGGAGATCCAACCAGTCCATCCTAAAGGAGAACAGTCCTGGATGTTCATTGGAAGGAATGATGTTGAAGCTGAAACATCAATACTTTGGCCACCTGATGCAAAGAGCTGACTCATTTGAAAAGACACTGATTCTGGGAAAGATTGAGGGCAGGAGGAGAAGGGGCCGACAGAGAATGAGATGGTTGGATAGCATCACCGACTCGATGAACATGGGTTTGGGTGAACTCCGGGAGTTGTTGATGGACAGGGAGGCCTGGTGTGCTGCGGTTCATGGGGTCACAAAGAGTCGGATACAACTGAGCAACTGAACTGAACTGAACTGGAGTGAATCACAGCATTCCCTGGAAAACAAGTAAAATTTGATAATTAAGATAATTTTCCTGTCACTGCAATCTAACAAAATATATGAGCTATGTCTCTCTCAAAGAAAAAACATTTTTCTTGGGTCTCTCATCAAAACCGGAGGACCATCTTGCTAGTGTTTCTTACTTAAGTTTTCAACTTTTGTAAGTGGCATGAAGTTTGGATTCTCTTCTGAAATTCTTTGCTATTCAAAGAACTCTCTCAGGAGTCTGGGGGTTATGTCAAACCCCCTCCTACTGCTTCCACATCATTACAGCATAAAAAATATCTATTTGACTAATGTCATCCAGGTTCCCAAATTTATCTAGGAGTTCCTTAATGTGTAATCTGTGTCTGGAAGAGGTGAGATCAAGGTCAATGTACAACGTTCGACATTCCTTTTTATGCTCTGGTTTCTATCTCTCCATCTTTTGTTCTCATCTGTCTAGTAAAATATCTATTGATCATCCCCATGGAAAAGAAATACAAAAAACAAAATGGCTGTCTGAGGAGGCCTTACACATAGCTGTGAAAAGAGAAGCTAAAAGCAAAGGAGAAAAGGAAAGATACAAGCATCTGAATGCAGAGTTCCAAAGAATAGCAAGGAGAGATGAGAAAGCCTTCCTCAGCAATCAATGCAAAGAAATAGAGGAAAACAACAGAATGGGAGAGATGAGAGATCTCTTCAAGAAAATTGGAGATACCAAGGGAACATTTCATGCAAAGATGGGCTCAATAAAGGACAGAACTGGTCTGGACCTAACAGAAGCAGAAGATATTAAGAAGAGGTGGCAAGAATACACAGAAGAACTGTACAAAAAAGATCTTCAACACCCAGATAATCACGATGGTGTGATCACTCATCTAGAGCCAGACATCCTGGAATATGAGGTCAAGTGGGCCTTAGAAAGCATTACTGCAAACAAAGCTAGTGGAGGTCATAGAATTCCAGTTGAGCTATTTCAAATCCTGAAAGATGATGCTGTGAAAGTGCTGCACTCAATATGCCTGCAAACTTGGAAAACTCAGCAGTGGCCACAGGACTGGAAAAGGTCATTTTTCATTCCAACCCCAAAGAAAGGCAATGCCAAAGAAAGGCAATGCCAAAGAATGTTCAAACTACCACACAATTGCACTCATCTCACACACTAGTAAAGTAATGCTCGAAATTCTCCAAGCCAGGCTTCCACAATATGTGAAATTCCAGATGTCCAAGCTGGTTTTAGAAAAGGCAGAGGAAAGAGAGATCAAATTGCCAACTGCTGAATCATGGAAAAAGCAAGAGAGTTCAAGAAAAACATCTATTTCTGCTTTATTGACTATGCCAAAGCCTTTGACTGTGTGGATCACAAGAAACTGGAAAATTCTGAAAGAGATGGGAATACCAGACCACCTGACCTGCCTCTTGAGAAACCTGTATATAGGTCAGGAAACAACAGTTAGAACTGGACATGGAACAACAGACTGGTTCCAAATAGGAAAAGGAGTATGTCAAAGCTGTATATTGTCACCCTGCTTATTTAACTTATAAGGACTGAGCTGAAACTCCAATACTTTGTTCACCTCGTGTGAAGAGTTGACTAATTGGAAAAGACCCTGATGCTGGGAGGAATTGGGGGCAGGAGGAGAAGGGGATGACAGACAATGAGATGGCTGGATGGCATCACCGACTCGATGGACATGAGTTTGAGTGAACTCCAGGAGTTGGTGATGGACAGGAAGGCCTGGCTTGCTGTGATTCATGGAGTCGCAAAGAGTGTGACACGACTGTGTGACCGAACTAAACTGAACTGCGTTATCTTTACAAAGAACATTTTGTTTAATTGATTACTCTAATGTTTTTCTCTTTTGTCAATTTCTACCTTGGTTTTATTATTTCCATCTTCCCCTTACTGGCACTGGATGGGCTGCTCTTAGTTTTCTATCTTCTTAAGGTAAAAGCTGAGACTATTGATCTTAGATCTTTCTTCCTTTTTACTATAAGTGTTTAAAGTTACAAATTTTCCTCTAAACACAGACTTTCTTCTGTTGTTCATTTCCAACAATTAAATTCACCCATCTGAAGTTATTAAAAATTGTTTTATGACCTAGCCTAGGGGCTACCCTGGAGGATGAGTCACATGCAGTGAAACTGTACTGTGGAGTGAAAGTCCTCTGTAAGTCAGGTCAAGTTGAATGATAAGGTCATTTTAGTCTTCTGTATCCTTATTGCTTTTTTTTTTTTTCCTGGTTGCCTTGTGATTATAAACTGTGGAAAATTCTGAAAGAGATAGGAATACCAGACCACCTGACCTGCCTCTTGAGAAACCTATATGCAGGTCAGGAAGCAACAGTTAGAACTGGACATGGAACAACAGACTGGTTCCAAATAGGAAAAGGAGTACATCAAGGCTGTATATTGTCACCCTGCCTATTTAACTTTTATGCAGAGCACATCATGAGAAACGCTGGGCTGGATGAAGCACAAGCTGGAATCAAGATTGCCGGGAGAAATATCAATAACCTCAGATATGCAGATGACACCACCCTTATGGCAGAAAGTGAAGAGGAACTAAAAGGCCTCTTGATGAAAGTGAAAGTGGAGAGTGAAAAAGTTGGCTTAAAGCTCAACATTCAGAAAACGAAGATCATGTCATCTGGTCCCATCACTTCCTGGGAAATAGATGGGGAAACAGTGGAAACAGTGTCAGACTTTATTTTGGGGGGCTCCAAAATCACTGCAGATGGTGACTGAAGCCATGAAATTAAAAGATGCTTACTCCTTGGAAGAAAAGTTATGAGCAACCTAGATAGCATATTGAAAAGCAGAGACATCACTTTGCCAACAAAGGTTCATCTAGACAAGGCTATGGTTTTTCCTGTGGTCATGTATGGATGTGAGATTTGGACTGTGAAGAAGGCTGAGCGCCGAAGAATTGATGTTTTTGAACTGTGGTGTTGGAGAAGACTCTTGAGAGTCCCTTGGACTGCAAGGAGATCCAACCAGTCCATTCTGAAGGAGATCAGCCTTGGGATTTCTTTGGAAGGAATGATGCTAAAGCTGAAACTCCAGTATTTTGGCCACCTCATGCAAAGAGTTGACTCATTGGAAAAGACTCTGATGCTGGGAGGGATTGGGGGCAGGAGGAGAAGGGAACAACAGAGGATGAGATGGCTAGATGGCATCACTGACTCGATGGACCCGAGTCTGAGTGAACTCCAGGAGCTGGTGATGGACAGGGAGGCGTGACATGCTGTGATTCATGGGGTCGCAAAAAGTCGGACATGACTGAGCGACTGAGTGACTGAACTGAACTGTGATTACTACAAGAGGAGTATTGAAATCTCCAACTAAAATTGTTGAATTGTCTATTTCTCTTATGAATATACAAGATTTTTCTCAATTCATTTAGGGACTCCATTTAAATGCATTTACAGTTGTTAAAGCTTATGGCATATTGGCTACTTTATCAATAGGAAATGTCCCTTTCTGTCTTTAGCAATATTTCTTAAAGCCAATTTTGATACTAATATATTTATAGTTGCAGTTTGAATGGTATATCATTTTGCCATCATTTGCTTTCAGTTATTTATTTCTTTAACTATAAGTAAAATATTTCTTTTATAGAAAGATTTCTTATTCAGTTTAGCAATCCCTGCCTTTTGGTTGAAATGTTTAGTCTATTTACATTTAAAATGATTATTGTTAGGGTTTTAAAATGATTATTGTTAGGGTTGGACTTACATTTTGCTATTTTTTTACACATTTCATATCTTTTTTGTTTCTCTTTATCTGCCTTCCTTTGTGATAAACAAGCATGGTTCAGTTCAGTTCAGTTCAGTTCAGTCTCTCAGTCACGTCCGACTCTTGGTGACCCCATGAATCGCAGCACGCCAGGCCTCCCTGTCCATCACCAACTCCCGGAGTTTACCCAAACTCATGTCCATCGTTTCAGTGATGCCATCTAGCCATCTCATCCTTTGTTGTCCCCTTCTCCTTCTGCCCCCAATCCTTCCCAGCAGCAGGGTCTTTTCCAATGAGTCAACTCTTCGCACGAGGTGGCCAAAGTATTGGAGTTTCAGCTTCAGCATCAGTCCTTTACCATATTTACTTTCTCTATTGATTTTTAGCTTTATATGTAAACACACAGAGAATACTTATTCACTGACTCTATTTTTCTTCATCAACACTTTGAATATGTCATTCTATCCTGCCTGTTGGGCAGTCAGTTCTTAATCATATTATCGACAACCATTTCTGTTTTACTGCGTTCCAGATTTTCTCTTTGCCTTTGGCTTTCAGCTATTTGACAATGTTTAATTGTCGTTTTGTGCGTTTATATTACTTAGGCTTATATTACTTAGTTTTCGTGAGTATCTGAGATCTCCTAGATTCTATTTTTCACCAAATTTGGCAAGTTTTAGCCATTACTTCTTCTTTTTTCTGTTTCTTTCTCTGTCTCCTAGCTGGAGACAGGAGACAGCTGGGATTCATAGCTGGAATGTGTCATATTGTCTCTTCACTATTTTTCAGTCTGTTTTCTTTTGTTGAAACTGGCTATTTTTTATTGATCTAATTCATGTTCACGGTGATTCCTTATTCCACCTACTCAAATCTGTTCTTGATTTCCTCATTCCATTTGTTGTAACAATTGACTCTAGATTTTATTTTCTGTATTGATATTTTATATTTACTAACTTGTTATCCTAATTTATTTGTACTCTTTAAATTGTCCCCTTTAATTCTTTGAATATATTTTAATGGCTGAATTGAAGTCTTTGCTAAATCCATCAAATGGACCCCTTCAGAAACAGTTTCTATGGACAGCTTCTGCTTCTGGAACTGAGTATAAACCATGCTTTACTGCTTCTTTGTATGTCCCATAGTTTTGTTTGACATCATACGTTTTAGATGATTTATTGTATCAGCTCTATATAAATTCCCTTTTTATTTTTATGAGGGTTATTGTCTCGATTTAATCTCAGAATCTACCTACTCCATCGTACACAGTCAGATATCTCTCCTCAGGTCTTCCATCCAATGTTTGTTTTTCAACTTGCCTTCCCTGATGTTACCTCCTGTACCTACATAACTAAGAACTGAGTTAATGCTCTGAACAAAAGTTTTACTCAAATACCTCAGACACATATGGTTTCTACCCTTAGCCTGTGGTTTAGGAAATGCATTCAAATTCGCACCCTGTTCTCAAGACTCTCCAGGCTTACTTTTGTTTGCTAGCTTTCTTTTTGTGTGTTTGATAATTCTGTTTTGTTTTGTTCTGTTAGATCTCTTCTGCACACACATAGATCCCACTCAGCCAGTGGGCATGGGAACTGTTTATTTTAGCACTTCCAAGACTCCCTCATTTCCAGAATTTACCCATGAAATGTCTGGCGTCTGGCAGGGATGTATTTCTTGCCCATTCCCACTTGAGTCTATCACCATTGTTAATCAGCAAAGCACAGGATTTTACCTCCAACTCTGTATTGAAATTGAGTCAGTCTGCCACAGGTTTTTTCACCCAGTCACCTCTTATGAAACTAGAACTCTTACTATCCAACAGAGGCTGGGGGATGGGGTGAGGGGGTGAGCAGTCCAGTGATTGCCAGAGACTCCTAATGTCCTTTCCCAAAGTTCTCACTGACTTTTAGCAATTAATACTTCTCAAAATGCCAATTATACAGAGTGAAGTAAGCCAGAAAGAAAAACACCAATACAGTATACTAACACATATATATGGAATTTAGAAAGATGGTAATGATAACCCTGTATGTGAGATAGCAAAAGAGACACAAATGTATAGAACAGACTTTTGGATTCTGTGGGAGAGGGAGAGGGTGGGATGATTTGGGAGAATGGCATTGAAACATGTATACTATCATGTAAGAAATGAATTGCCAGTCTAGATTCGATACAGGATACAGGATGCTTGGGGCTGGTGCACTGGGATGACTCAGAGAGATGATATGAGGAGGGTGGTGGGAGGGGGGTTCAGGATTGGGAACTCATGTACACCCGTGGCAGATTCATGTCAAATGTTAGGAACTCATGTACACCCATGGCAGATTCATGTCAATGTATGGCAAAACCAATACAGTATTGTAAAGTAAAAAAAAAGTAATAATAATAAATTTTAAAAAATAAAATTAAACAAAACCTAAATCATTTTTTTAAAATGCTATCTGCTTATGGTCAATTTTTAGTGCCTTTATTGTTTTTGACAATTTAGTATGGTTTTATAATCTGTTTATGGAGATGAATTGCCAATCTGTTCATACAACTATTATCCCATTGATGTGTCAATCTGCAAAAGACAAAATCATAGAGACAAAAAATAAGTCAATGGCATCCAGGCACTGGAGTGGGATGGAGAAAAGTCCTGACTACAAAGGAGGCACCACGTAAGTTATTGGGGTAATGGAAAGGTTCTAGATCTTCATTTTGATTTTGGTCACATGACTACATGCATTTGTCAAAACTCATAATACTGCACAATGAATTTTACTAAAGGTAATTTATGCCTTAAGAAAATTGGTTTTACAATAACAATAATACAGTCTGTGGAGTCACACAACCCAGGTTCAATTCCCAGTTCTGCCTGTGAATACAAGTGACCTAGGACAAGCTACTTAACCTCTGTCTCATATCTCAAATTTGCCAAGTAAGTATGATAATTATAATAGTTTCCTATTGCTGCCAGAACAAATTGCCACCATCTTAGTGGTTTACAACAACATAAACAAATCACTGTACACTTTGGAAGTTCAGAAGTCCAAAATGGACCCCAAGGGCTGAAATTAAGGTGTTGACAGGGCTGGGTCCTTCCTGAGGCTTGAGAGGAGAACTTCCTCTTTGCCTTTTACAGCTTCCAGGGGTTGTGTGCATTATGTGACCCTTCTTGCATCTGCAAAGTGCACAAAAGAGCATCTTCACATTTCTCTGTGACTCTGACACGCTGCTTCTCTCCTCCACATTTAATAACATGTAAGGGAAAAGAATATTATATACACATTCTTTTTCAGGTATATATATATATAAAGAGAGAGAGAGATGGTGACTGCAGCCATGAAATTAAGAGACTCTTACTCCTTGGAAGAAAAGTTATGACCAACCTAGATAGCATATTCAAAAGCAGAGACATTACTTTGCCAACAAATGTCTGTCTAGTCAAGGCTATGGTTTTTCCAGTGGTCATGTATGAATGTGAGAGTTGGACTGTGAAGAAAGCTGAGCACCGAAGAATTGATGCTTTTGAACTGTGGTGTTGAAGACTCTTGAGAGTCCCTTGGACTGCAAGGAGATCCAACCAGCAGTCCATTCTAAAGGAGATCAGTTCTGGGTGTTCTTGGAAAGGAATGATGTTAAAGCTGAAACTCCAGTACTTTGGCCACCTCATGCTAAGAGTTAACTCATTGGAAAAGACTCTGATGCTGGGAAGGACTGGGGGCAGGAGGAAAAGGGAACGACAGAGGATGAGATGGCTAGATGGCATCACTGACTCAATGGATGTGAGTTTGAGTGAACTCCAGGAGTTGGTGATGGACAGGGAGGCCTGGCGTGCTACGATTCATGGGGTCGCAAAGAGTTGGACACGACTGAGCGACTGAACTGAACTGAACTGATATAGTGTTGGCCAAAAACTTCCTTTGGCTTTTAAGTAAAAATAAATAGCATATCATTCATTTTCACCAAGAACTTTATTGAACAATGTATTCATTGTTTTGTTCCACTACCTTCTGCCATTTTTTCAGGCAACTTTGTAATTTCATCTTCCCAAAACCTTCTATCTTTTTCAACACAGTTCCAGCTGCCTTCTACAGTCTTCAGGGAATTGAAATATTTTTCCATTAAGTGAATTTTGTAAAGACCAAAATAAATATAAACTCTAATGTGCCATGTCTGGTGAATACAGCAGATGAATCAGAACTTCCCAGCCAAGCAATTTTTGCCTGTTCATCAAAGAAACATGTGGTCTTGCATTATTCTGATGGAACATTATATGTTTTCTGTTGACCAAGTCTGGTCACTTTTCATCAAGTGCTGCTTTCAGTTGGTCTAAGTGGGAGCAGTACTTGTTAGAATTAACTGCTTGGTTTTCTAGAAGGAGATCATAATAGAGGACTCCCTTCCAATCCACACACATAGCGTCACCTTCTTTGGGTGAAAATCGGCCTTTAGTGTGTTGTTGGTGGTTCATTTCACTTGCTCCATGATCTGTTCCATTGCACATTGTGGTATAGTATCCACTTTTCATCACCCATCACAATTTGTTTTAAATGCAGAGTATCTTTTTCACAGTACATTCTCCATACACTTCACAAAATTTTTCTTTTTGTATTTCAATTGAATTTTTATCTTTACTGATATAATAAAGCATTTTATGCTTAAAATGTTGCTTTTTTATTCCGTGTTCAAGATTGAAATGGCTACATGAAATTCACCAATTTTGATGTCTTTTAAAATTCATGTTGATATGACAACTGTCACATTTGAATCATTGTGCGGTACACATGAAACTAGCAAGACATTGTAAATCAGTTCAGTTCAGTTCAGTAGCTCAGTCGTGTCAGACAATTTGCGACCCCATGAATCGCAGCATGCCAGGCCTCCCTGTCCATCACCAACTCCTGGAGTTCACCCAGACTCATGTCCGTCGAGTCAATGATACCATCCAGCCATCTCATCCTCTTTCATTCCCTTCTCCTCGTGCCCCCAATCCCTCCCAGCATCAGAGTCTTTTCCAATGAGTCAACTCTTCACATGAGGTGGCCAAAGTACTGGAGTTTCAGCTTCAGCATCATTCCCTCCAAAGAAATCCCAGGGCTGATCTCCTTCAGAATTGACTGGTTGGATTTCCTTGCAGTCCAAGGGACTCTCAAGAGTCTTCTCCAACACCACACTTCAAAAGCATCAATTCTTCGGCTCTCAGCCTTCTTCACAGTCCAAATCTCACATCCATACATGACCACAGGAAAAACCATAGCCTTGTCTAGATGGACCTTAGTCAGCAAAGTAATGTCTCTGCTTTTGAATATACTATCTAGGTTGGTCATAACTTTTCTTCCAAGGAGTAAGCATCTTTTAATTTCATGGCTTCAGTCACCATCTGCAGTGATTTTGGAGCCCAAAAACATAAAGTCTGACACTGTTTCCGCTGTTTCCCCATCTCTTTCCCATGAAGTGATGGGACCAGATGCCATGATCTTCATTTTCTGAATGTTGAGCTTTAGGCCAACTTTTTCACTCTCCACTTTCACTTTCATCAAGAGGCTTTTTTGTTCCTCTTCACTTTCTGCCATAAGGGTGGTGTCATATGCATATCTGAGGTTATTAATATTTCTCCCAGCAATCTTGATTCCAGCTTGTGCTTCTTCCAGTCCAGCATTTTTCATGATGTACTCTGCATAGAAGTTAAATGAGCAGGGTGACAATATACAGCCTTGATGTACTCCTTTTCCTATTTGGAACCAGTCTGTTGTTCCATGTCCAGTTTTAACTGTGGCTTCCTGACCTGCATACAGATTTCTCAAGAGGCAGGTCAAGTGGTCTGGTACTCCCATCTCATTCAGAATTTTCCACAGTTTATTGTGATCCACACAGTCAAAAGCTTTGGCATAGTCAATAAAGCAGAAATAGATGTTTTTCTGGAACTTTCTTGCTTTTTCCATGATCCAGCAGATGTTGGCAATTTGATATCTGGTTTCTCTGCCTTTTCTAAAACCAGCTTGAACATCAGGAAGTTCACGGTTCACATATTGCTGAAGCCTGGCTTGGAGAATTTCGAGCATTACTTTACTAGAGTGTGACATGAGTGCAGTTGTGTGGTAGTTTGAGCATTCTTTGGCATCGCCTTTCTTTGGGATTCCTGGAGAAAGAAATGGCAACCCACTCCAGTACTCTTGCCTGGAGAATCCTATGGAAAGGAGCCTGGTAGGCTACAGTCCATGGGGTCACAAAGAGTCGGACACGACTGAGTGACTTCACTTTCACTTTCTTTGGGATTGGAATGAAAACTGACCTTTTCCAGTCCTGTGGCCACTGCTGAGTTTTCCAAATTTGCTGGCAGATTGAGTGCAGCACTTTCACAGCATCATCTTTCAGGATTTACTATACTTCAAAAAATAAAATTCAGAAAGAAAACACTGGTACACTGAATTTTCCAGTATAATGTTCTTAATTTAAGAGCTGATTAATATCATTAATTCCATCTGAAACCATGCCTCTTGCCAAGTAATATTTCACGTAACACAACATATTCCCAGATTCTGGGGATTGAGAACTGGACAACATTGGGATGCTTACTGCAGTAATACTACCTACCTCCTGGATTTGTTGTGAAGATGAAGTAAGATGTAAATGAAAACATCTAGAACAAAACCAGCACATAACAAATACTCAGTAATCATCAACTCTATCATTATTACCATTGTCACTATCCAGCTCCTGATGTTGAGGCTGGGCATGGAGTAAGCAGAGAGTATGGGAAGAGGTGGCGATGCACAGATTCACACAATCCCTTCATGCACTCAGCAGAACTGAATGTGGAAATGTCAATATAGTAACTTTCATCCCAAGGCAAGAGTAGCTATTTAGCCTGCATTCCTCTTGCCTTCTGTCCTCATGTCAGACCTATACACAAGCAGATCCCAGTACAATTTAGCCCACTGAGTGTATGAGGGAGAGAAAATTTTAAATCCTATCTAATTTCCAGATCTTCAGGCCAAGATGAGTAAATTGACTGCATATCATGACAAATGAACTGATTCTCAGAATTTCATAAAACTCAATGTAAATGCTTTTAATGGATCCAAAGACACAAACCCACTCTCAGGCACTGTGAAGTCCTTTGTTATACCCAGAAGATTACATCATTCTCAAGCTTTTGGAGACTTGCAAACTGAAACAAGAGGAAGCTAGTTGTATTTCTCAGATTTCTAAGAGGGTCGTTAAAATAAAATCCTGATTCGCTGTATGCACATGTGCTCAGTCACTTCAGTCATGTCCAATCTTTGTGACCTATGGACTGTAGACCACCAGGCTCCTCTGTCCATGGGATTCTCCAAGCAAAAACACTGGAGTGGGTTGCCATAGCCTTCGCCAGGGAATCTTCCCAACTCAGGAATCAGACACATATCTCCTGTGTTTCCTGCATTGCAGGCATGTTCTTTACCCACTGAGCCACCTGGGAAGCCCTGTTTTCTATATAAGGATATGCAAACCAGCTAATCAAAAGAGACCCGAAAGATTCAGACTTAGTTTCTTCATTTCTATATTATTGCTGTTTCATGAAATAAATTTTTCAGATGGAAAAATGTATTTCTCTTGTATTTATTTATCACCCTATCATGTTAGGTAGATGCATTTTTTATTTATCAATTTAGAGCCACATCAAGGTAATTGAGTACATTAAGGCTAATTTGGCTCAGTAAAATTGATTATTCAAAATGTATTTGGCATAAGGAAGTAACTTCTGAAAGAAATGCAAGTTCACACCAGACTAGAAAATTTTGAGCAAGCATGTTATACAACTAAAACATTACTAAAAAGAAAATCTATTACCACACATAGATAATTATCTATTATCACGTTAATACTTAAAAGATTAAAATAAGCAAAATAAATCAAGAAAGCATTTCTCCTGAGAAGATATAAAAAATAAACTTGTGGCCAGTAAGTGGAACTAATAAATATAAAAGCAAACTTTAATGGATTAAAAATTATTAGATTAGTAGAATAAAAATACATTAAGAATAATTTTCTTTAAAACACAAAAAATATTTAAACCACTAATCATTGAAACAATTTGAAAAGTAAAATATGAATACAAAACATTGAAATACTTTCGTGACAATAACCATGGACAGAGAAAACACTAGCAGAATAATGAGAGAATATTTTGCTCACTCCTCTGCTCAATGACAATGAGAACTTGTAGGAGATAAATTATCTGAGTATATAAATTAAAATTAAAGCCTGAAACAGTATAAAATATTGCCAGAAAAATTACTCTAGAATATGTTGCTATAAAGCTATTCTTTCCAAAATTCAAATGTTAAACAATTTCACAGGAATTTCTACCAAACTTGTAAGGAAAAATTCACCACAATGCAATCATATTCTTCAAAATATATTAGTAAAACAGGACAAAGAATGTAAAAAACCCAAAACTCTTTAGGAAATAAGAATAATATGGACTTGGAACCCAGAACAACAGCAGAAAAGGAAAGCTGAGTAGAACTTACTCTCAATGAATATTATAACTGTACAAATAAAAGCAAATTCCAAAAAGCAAATTAATATACTAATACAGCTTACGAATTGTTATTTATTCTAAGAATTAGGGAGTCTTAAATGCTAGTATATCTATTTATACAAATTTGAAGATGGAAGAAACAATAAATGAAAATCATATAAATGACCTTTATATGCACCAAAAGGGCATTAACAAGCACCCAAAGTATTTGTTAGTATTCTCAATCTAAGACATTTAAGTTACTTGTAAAAATCATACTTAATTGAGAAATATTAGCCACATTTAATTGAAATAAAAATAAAACAAATATATACCTTATCATCATTTTAAATAATATTGTTTTGAAAATATTAGTTAGATCAGAGAAGAAAATAAATACAGAAATTGAAAGTTTATTATCATTATATTTAGGCTATATTATTGTTTTCTAGGGGAAAAGAATAAAAGAAACAGCTGAAAAAATTATAAGCAGTAAAAGCATTTACCAAATTTCGGTGAAAATTTAAATATATAAAAATCAATCATCTTCACATCACCAAATAACTGCCATTTGGAAAAGATAATTCATTTGAAATGAAACAAAAGGAGCAAAATATCTAGGAATAAACCTAAGAAGCCTACAAGATTGACATAAGCAAAATTTTAAATGCTATTCAAGAATTCAAATTTAGAAAAGGTATTCTAAATTCAAATTTAGAAAAGACAGAGGAATCAAATCGCCAACATCCATTGGATCACAGAAAAAGCAAGAGAGTTCCAGAAAAACATCTACTTCTGCTTTACTGACTATCATGACAAACTAGAAAATTCTTAAAAAGATGGGAATACCAGACCACCTTACCTGCCTCATGAGGAAGCTGTATGCAGGTCAAGAAGCAACAGTTAGAACCGGACATGGAACAACGGACTAGTTCCAGATTGGGAAAGAAGTACATCAAGGCTGTATATTGTCACCCTGCTTATTTAACTTATATGCAGAATATATCATGCAAAATGCTGGGCTGGATGAAGCACAAGCTGGAATCAAGATTGCCAGGAGGAATACCAATAAACTCAGATATGCAGATGACACCACTCTTATGGCAGAAACTGAAGAGGAACTAAAGAGCTTCTTGTTGAAAGTGAAAGAAGAGAGTGAAAAAGTTGGCTTTAAAACTCAGTATTCAAAAAACTAAGATCATGGCATCTGGTCCCATGACTTCATGGCATAGAGATGGAGAAACAATGGAAACAGTGACAGATTTTATTTTGGGGGGCTCCAAAATCACTGCAGATGGTGACTGCAGCCATGAAATTAAAGGACACTTGCTCCTTGGAAGAAAAGCTATGACCAACCAAGATAGCATATTAAAAGCAGAGATATTACTTTGCCAACAAAAGTCCGCCTAGTCAAAGCTATGGTTTTTCCAGTAGTCATGTATGGAATCGAGAATTAGACTATAAAAAAGACTGAGCACCGAAGAATTGATGCTTTTGAACTGTGGTGTTGGAGAAGACTCTTGAGAGTCCCTTGGACTGCAAGGACATCCACCCAGTCTATCCTGAAGGAAATCAGTCCCAAATATTCATTGGAAAGACCGATGTTGAAAGCTAAAGCTCCAATAATTTGGCCACCTGATGCAAATAACTGACTCATTGGAAAAGACCCTGATGCTGGGAAAGATTGAAGGTGGGAGGAGAAGGGGACAACAGAGGATGAGATGGTTGAATGACAACACCAACTCAATGGACATGAGAGTTCGTGATGGCCAGTGAAACCTGGTGTGCTGCAGTTCATGAGGTCACAAAGGGTCTGACAGAACTGAGTGACTGAACTGAAAGAATTCTAAAAGAAATGTGAACAATTGTAAAGTAAAAGTTATTGTTAAAGATAAAGACTTCACATAATAAGATGTTAATTCTCTTCATATAACTTGTAAATTTTTCAAGATTACAATAAAAAACACAATAGTCATTTCTTTGGGAACTAACACAGCTCTAACTTTCATAATGAAAATTAATAAGAATATAACACCAAAGGCATGATCCATGAAGATATATATAATAAACTGGTCTTCATTAAAATTAAAAACTTCTACTCTGCAAAAGACAATGTCAAGAGAGTGAGAAGACAAGCCACAAACTGTAAGAAAACATTTTCAGGAGATATTTGATAAAGAACTGGTAAACATAATATACAAAGAACTCTTGAAACTCAACTTAAGGATACAAACAGCCTACTTAACAATTGGGCTAAAATCCTTACCAGATATCTCACCAAGGAACACGTACTAATAGCAGATAAGAGTACAACACTGTGCTCATATATCATCAAGGAAATGCAAATTAAAACAATGAGGTACCTACCACTGCATACCTATCAGAAAGGCCAAAATCGAGAGCATTGACAATACCAAATGCGGTTAGAGTGTGAAGCAACAGGGACTTTGATCCATTGGTGATAAGAATGCTTCTTTGTTTCATCGGGACAAAGGCTTTAGGGAGAGAAAATGACACCTGTCAGCCTTGAGGCTTAAGTTAAGATCCGCTGAGGAATTCTTGGCTAAGGAAAGAACCAGCAAACTTGAAGACGGGTCAGTTTTGGTGTTTTGAAATCACCAAAACATAAGCACAAAGAGAAAGTGAGTATTAAAAACAGAGCATCAAAGAGCTGTGAGGCAATGTCAAATCATCTACATACTTATAACTGGAGACTCAGAAAGAGAATAGACAGAGTACAAGGCAGAACAAATATTTGGAAATATAATGGCTGTAATTTCCAAAAGTAATAAAAGATACCAAAATTGAGAGTCGAGAGGTTAGGAGAACCCAAAGCAGGATACAAACATATATACCACATACAGAGATATCACACTCAAACTGCTGAAAAAGATAAGGAAATGTTGAGGGTAGCAGAGGAAGGAAAGACCCACCATGCACAGAGGAACAGTGATGAAGATTACTACTTCCTCCCATCAGAAACCATGTAAGTGAGAAGATAACCAGTGGTACTGTTAAAATTCTGAAGGAAAAAAAAAGAAAAATTTTCCGTTCCAGGTGTCTATACCTGTAAGAAATATTTCTCAGAAATGAAGTTTCAAGGCTTTTTCAGACACTAAAGTGAAAGTGAAAGTCGCTCAGTCGTGTCTGACTCTTTGCGACCTCATGGACTCTACAGTCCATGGAATTCTTCAGGCCAGAATACTGGAGTGGGTAGCCTTTCCCTTTGCCAGGGGATCTTCCCAACCCAGGGATTGAACCCAGGTCTCTTGCTTGGCAGGTGGATTCTTTAGCAGCTGAGCCACCAGGGAAGCTCAAGAATACTGGAGTGGGTAACCTATCCCTTTTGCAGCGGATCTTCCTGACCCAGGAATCAAACCAGGGTCTCCTGCATTGCAGGGGGATTCTTTACCAAATGAGCTATCAGGGAAGCCCTTCAGAGACTAAATGTGATAGGAAAAGACTGCCTGAGTGGTCACTGAAGAACAGCTAGCTGCCCTAACCTTAAATGTTTTCATCAGGGCAGAAAAATGGCCCAGCTCAGTGGCCTAAGCTTCCACCTTTAGAAACTAGGAAAAGAAAAGCAAACTAAATCCACAGTAAGCAAAAGGGAGAGAATAATAAACGCAGAGAATAACTCAATTATATTGAAAGAGGAAAAAGAAATTGGAAACAAATCAGTGACACCAAAAGCTGATTAAAAAGTGATCGATACAATTGATAAAACTCTGGCCAAACTGATGAAGAAAAAAAGGTGTGAAAAAACAATATCCAGATTCTACTAAAATAAAGTGAAAAGGAAAGTACAATCCTGTAACTGGATTGTACTACAAGCAACATAGACATGAAATAAAATGTGTGTAGTAGGACTACAAGCTGTCAAATTATGCAATGGGAAAAAGAGAGAACCTTAAGAACTGATAGTGCTAGATGGATCAATATGGTTATATATGGAACCAAGAAGTATGAGAACAATAGTGATTATTTAAGAGACAATGTCAAGGAAATGGGAAATTTATTAAGAAAAATTAATTAGGACTGTTATTCTCACACTTTGCACAAGTAAAATTTTGATATCTTAAGTGTATGAAAATGTGTAACACTGTAAAAGTTAAGTGTAAAAATGTATAAGAAAGCATCTATCAAAAGGTGAAACATCGATGGATGTGAATACCTCAAAATTAAGGAGTTTTGCTTTATAGAGAAAGTTTGAGAGAACATTATGGGTGTGGGCAATTGCAAGAAAGAAAAAAAAAGACAATGTTATCTAGAATATGAGAGTCTTTTACAAGTTTGGGAAACATAAATTGCATCCCAAGTTTTAACAAAAAGGTGGCATATGTGACTAGGAAGTGAAACTTCTCAGATTAGAAAGCAGATGCAGGTGTTTCAATCTCCCTAATCATCAGAGAAATGCAAAGTTAAATCATTATTTATCACTTTACATCCATCACATTAAAATAACTACAAAGCGATATGATACCAAATGCTGAGAAGGATGTGAGACAATAAGAACCTCCTGTGTTTCAGGTAGAACTATAACCGGGCAAAACTAATGTGAAGAAAATCTGAGAACGTAGTAACGGTAAGGATGGTTCAACAATGCTACCGCTGGATGTAGAAGAACTCACATATAGATGTACAGGAGTGTGCATGCATGTGTTTATTACAGAATTACTTGTGATCACAAAACCTGGATACATCCTATGTGTCAATTTCTGGGAAGTAAATTAGGAAAAAGTCACAGACATGTGAAAAAAGATCAATAGGGAAAAATCATAGACTTGAAAAAAGGTCAGGCAGCAGTTCAGAAAGCAGTGCCACTGAACCACATTATAGAACAATAACAATACCGCTAATGTCATTTCTAAATGCACACAGTTTACAAAAATACATATCCAAGGAAAAACACCACACACACTAGTAATGCCTATGGTGGAGGAGAGTGAGGACATGCATTTGATGATCAAACACAAAGGAAAAGAAAAGAATAATAAGGGAGACGCATACAGACCAATAACATATTCTAGTGCACCAAATCATGTAACCTCTGTATTTAAGCTCCATCCACACATCTATACACACACAACACCCACATACTTGCACAGACATATGTACACAAAAAAAGTGAAACACAAAGCCAGAACATTTGACAACATTTTGGTATGAGAACCTGTTAAAAATATTTTGGCACATTCATGCCATGGCATGTTATGAAGCTGTTAAAATTAATGAAGTGCTGATAGGAATCAATCTCAAATGTTTACTGTTGAGGTAGCATAGCAAAGTTTCAAACTATGTGAAGAGCGTGGTACTACTTGTTTTATCTAAAAGAATATATAAGTCAGTGCTCGAATATACACAGACTGACTCTGGAAGGAGAGAGGAGAAAATGGTAATGGTGATTGTTTCCAGGGAAGATACATAGCCAACTGACAATATTGTGATGGGAAGTTTACATATTATGGCATATCATTTACTTTGAATTCTGTAGTCCATCTGCACTTCTAATTCAAACAAATAAATAAAAGACACTGTTAATGAAAACTTACACCAATAAAATAACTGTCTGCTTTGAAATCAGCAATAAGCTTATCATAGGCTAAATTATTGCTAAAAGTAAAAGCTAAATATTTTTGAAATATATTTTGATTATATATATTATTATATATTATATATTATATATTTTTATTATATATATTATATATTTTGATTATGTATATATATTATATATTTTTATTAAGGTGACAGATGAGAAAAACAGAAACAGGATTTCTATGAAGTCAGAAAATTTCAAAATGTCAATGCTTAATCTAAAATTTATTTTGTATTCAGACACAACTATCTTTATTCATGTCTGCAACTCTGTGTTTTTATAATACTTGCTGTATCACAATCTTTGGAAGTAAAGCTATGCTTCTGATGAGTTAGAAACATATTATATTTAGAAGTCAGAACAACTAGTAGGTTGGTAACAATCCTTTTTTTGGCTTTCCAGGTGGCCTAGTGATAAGAATCCACCTGTCAAGCAAGAGATGTGGGTTTGACCCCTGGGTTGGGAGAATCCCCTGGAGAAGGAAATGGCAACCCACTCCAGTATTCTTGCCTGGGAAATCCCATGGACAGAGGAGTCTGGCAGGCTACAGTCCATGGGGTCACAAAGAGTTGGACACAACTTAGCAACTAAACAACAGCAATCTCTTTTAGGGCACACACAGCAGCATCTTCACTTTCCAATGGTGAAGGATCCCTAGATGCTAAAAGGTTCAAAGGATTCCCCATGGCAACCCTAAACACATCAATCTGCAGATGTACTGGGGAGCTGTCCTGTGAAAGGACCTTCCTGGTTTGAGAACCAGTTTCAAATCTTGTCTCTCTCTGGAGTACTTTTGTTCAGAGCTTCACTTTAATCTCAAAAGCCATTCACTTAAATCCTTCTTGATATGTTACTCATCACTCTCTGATACAATTTCAGACTTCTATCAACTTGTACTCAACTTGTACTCTGAATTGTTCTACTGAGAGCAATTTCTTTCCTAAATCTCTCTATTCACCTCACTTAACTGATAGAGGCCATTCTACAAAAACTTTATAAGAACATTTTGTATTTCTAGAACAGACTCTCTAATTAGGGAAGGTATGGAAGTCTGCCTTCATTCAGGACCTGGACACTGACTTATCTTGAACATATCATGATTTGGTTGAAACAATGATATGTGCTCTTAAGAAAGAGAACAGAAAGAATAAGAAAGAAAAATGCAAAACAATGCTAATGCAGATTTATCTTTCCCCAGAGCTGGCTCCTAGAGAATTAAAAGTATTAGAAAGAGTAACTAAATATTCAGCTAAAAAATGAACATTGTCTTTAACCTTAAAATGTTAGTAAGACATTCAAATATTCCTTTGCTTAATAATTGACAAAGCAGTTGCTAACAGGACAACAACTAGAAACGTGATTTGATTTACAGAATATAGAGAAACAATACCATTAACCTCAGTAACATTTTCCAAAGGAAATACTCCCATATGTTTAGATAGATAAGTTGAAAGCATAATGTTATTACCAACCTTCACATGTAAGGAAAACAATAAAAATTAAAACACAGCTAGAGAAACAGGAGTGAATCAGTATTAATTTTTCTTCCACATGGAAGAGAGGTGAGACAATCTGTTGTGCTCTTTGTTTGGATTTTTTTCCTTGTTGTTTATCTGTTTTATTTCATTTTATTTGGGATATAGTTATTTCACCGTATTGTGCCAATTTCTGGGGTACAACAAAGTGAATCAACTATATGTATACATATATCCCCTCCTTCTTGTACCTCCCTCCTACCCACAAACCTGTCCCACCCATTTAAGTCATCACAGACCACCCAGCTGAACTCCCTGCACTATACAGCATAAATGACACTAAAGACAGCCCACAGAAAAGTGGGAAAATGTTTGCAAACAAAACAACTGACAAAGTATTAATCTCCAAAATATGTAAACAGCTCATACAACTCAATATAAAAAAAAACCAAAAAACAAAACAAACAACCCAATCAAAAAAATGGGCAGAAGACTTAAACAGACATGTCTTTAAAGAAGACATACAGATGACTAAGGAGTATGAAAAGACGCTCAACATCACTAATTGTTAGAGAAATGCAGATCAAAACATTGAGGTATCACCTCACACAGGTCTGAATGGCCACCATCAAAAAATCTATTAATAATAAATGCTCAAGAGTGTGTGGGGAAAGGGAACCCTTCTCCACTGTTTGTGGGAGTGTAGATTGATACAGCTATTATGGAGAACAGTATGGAGTTTCCTTTAAAAAAAAATCATATGTTTGATTTTTAACCGTGATTTGTTTCAGGCATCAGGAAGCTTTTCCTGTACAGGGACAGTTAGTAAATATGTAAGACTGTGTAACCAAAATGGTATCTGTGATAGGAACACGGTTCTGCCATTGGCGTGCCATAGACAACAGGTTAATGATTGGACATGGCTGTGTTCAAATAAAGCTTTATTTACAAGAGAGGAGCCAGGCTAGATTGGTTTGCAATGTATGGTAATTTGCCTACCAATGATCCATGCAATAGAAGCAAATATCATTCAGAGTTTCCAATCTCATCAGCATGTGTCTTTTGTGACTGCATGAATTCACCTATCTAATATCTAACTTGACATCATGTTATTACCATACATTCACCTTCCTTTCCCCTTGGACTCACGTTAATGATAAATGGCAGAATTGGTGGATTCTTTAATTTTTTTATTTCACAACTTATTTTCTGGTCCAAGGTAAAGCTCTCACAAAGAAAACCATGCTGTGTTAGCAAATATTTTCCAGAATTCCAGTACTCTTAATGGCTACCAAAAAGAATGTTGCTATGAACAAGGGGGTGAGGATATCTTTTCGAGTTAGTATTTTATCTCCTTGATGTATTCCTAAAGTGGAGTTGCTTGATCATATAATAGTTCTATTTTTAGTTTTTGGGGAAACTCCACACTGTTTTCCACAAAATGTCACAATTTATATTCCCAATAGCAGTGCACAAGGGTTCCCTTTCCTCCACATTTTTGCCAGCAATTGTTATTTGTTGTCCTTTTTGATAATAGATATTTTAACAGGTATGAGGTGATATCTCATCATGGTTTTAATATGCATTTTCCTAATGATTTGTGATACTGAGCATTTTTTCAGGAACCTGTTGGCCTTTTATATATTTTCTTTTCAGATATATCTATTTAGGTTCTTTGTATATTTTTAATTTGTGTTATTTGTTTTTTGGGGGTTTTTTCTGCTGCAGAGTGTATGTAGTTCAGTAGTTCAGTCACTCAGTGGTGTCCGACTCTTTGCGATCCCGTGAATCGCAGCATGTCAGGCCTCCCTGTCCATCACCAACTCCCGGAGTTCACTCAGACTCACGTCCATCGACTCAGTGATGCCATCCAGCTATCGCATCCTCTGTTGTCCCCTAGGTGACGACAGGCAAGGCTTTATTGGGGCCCCTCCTGCAGCAGGGTGGAGCAA
The DNA here is from genome assembly GCF_032405125.1 of Capricornis sumatraensis. Classification (NCBI taxonomy): domain Eukaryota; kingdom Metazoa; phylum Chordata; class Mammalia; order Artiodactyla; family Bovidae; genus Capricornis; species Capricornis sumatraensis. Next base: position 47,947,062 of record NC_091085.1, on the reverse strand, counting down.
GAACAAGCAACATGTTGCCTTGCTTGTTCCCCTAGGTGAGCCGTGAGCTGGTTCCTTAAATGGGGGGAGGGTAGGGGTGTGTCCAGGGGTCAGGTCTGAGGGGGGCTTAGGTTGTCTGCCCACCCCTCTGGTGGTGGTGTGTGCAGAGTATGCACAGTACCCTGCTTCTGCTCCCAACATCCAGTTTTTGCTCCAGGCTCCTCAGAAGTAGCAGTTGGGGGTTTTTTTTTGGTATATTTTGGGTCCAGAATTTGCCCCAACAGCACATACAAGCAGTTACTTTTAGTCCCACATAGATTCTTTGTGTTTTGTTGCTAGAGGAGAGGTGTGTACAGGCGCAAGCTTTGCAGCAAAGGATCCCAGATTCCAGCCTGTCCCATCTCAAGGGGTTGAGGAGGCGACTTAATTCAGAAAAGCTGTATTGGGGCACAGTTTGAAAGGCCAGGGTAGAAAGGCTGGAAACATATTCAAGAAAAGATCTTTTATTGAAAAGCCTTGCGCTTCCCTGGTGGCTCAGTGGTAAAGAATCTACCTGCCAATGCAGGAGAGGTGGGTTCAATCTCTAGGTCAGAAAGATCCCTGGAGAAGGAAATGGCAAGCCACTCCAGTATTCTTGCCTGAAAAATCCCAAGGACAGGAGCCTGGCTTCAGTCCATGGGGTCGCAAAGAGTCTGATAGAACTGAGCATGCAGAGAAATAAGATCTGGTTTTTAAAATACAAGGCTGACAAGAATGAGACTGGCTCTGAAGGGTAGGTGAGGCCAGAAGAGGCTGGTCTCCTCTGCCTCTATGTATCCTGGAGGGAGCTGGAGCCAGCACCATGATTTCTCCCCACGGGGAGTCACGGAGACTTGTCCTGCTTGTCCTTTCTGAAAACTTTGGGGCCTCAATCTTCTAACAGGAGAAAAGTCGAACTTGTTTTCAGCTCCTACTGCCTCTTGGGCAAAGGGCAATGCCATGGGTATCTACCTACCCCCATCCCCCACAACTTGATTTGTTTAGTCCCAAGAAAAGACAAGGCAGTTTGCCATTATTGGGGGACTTGTTCCTAACAATTAGGAATTCTTGTAAAAGCTATCTTCTCTCTCAGGAAAGAGAGAATTATTTCTCTTTCAAACAGGTTTTGCATTTTCTGTGCATAACTGTTTGTTAGAGACAAGAGAAAACATTTCCTCTCCATGTACAACAAGAAAATTATATGAAGAGAAAAACAAAATCTATTCTCCATGGAAAGAATTCTGGTAACAATAGAAGCTTGAGTCCTTTCCAGAAAAAATGTGTGTATGCATATTTTTCCCATGACCCATGTTAAAGCCCACCTTCATTATCAGGTATTACTCAGGTCTTACAGAAAGAAAACCAGAAAAACTCAATAGGCAGAGTTCTTTACAGACACCATGATGCAACATTACAAAATGCCTTTAATAGACCATTGTCTTTCCAAAGGCTAGACTTTTAAGTAGTTCTGTGAAACTGTGTGGAATATAAACCCCAGACTTCATGCTTCAGCCTGGCTTCCTGGTTTGACCACGAGGAAGTCTAAAGCCTCAGGGCTTCCCAGGTAATGGTGCTAATGGTAAAGAATCCACCTGCCAATGCAGGAGACATAAGAGTAGCAGGTTCAATCCCTGGGTCAGGAAGATGCCCTGGAGAAGGGACTGGCTACCAACTCTAGTATTCTTGCATGGAAAATCCCATGGATAGAGGAACCCGGTGGTCTATAGTCCACAGGGTTGCAAAGAGTCTGACACAACTGAAGTGACTTAGCATAAAGCACAAGCCTAAATCATCACACTTGTTCACTGCAACCCTACATGTGAAGCTCAAGCCAAAAATATGGCTCTGTGTGAAAGAAATAAAATGAAACTACAGAGCAAACTGCTCCCACCACACCCAGTCCATACAGCATTCTGTGCGTTCTCTACATGGATCGATTGATAGATTGATGTGCTGTTGATTCGCAGTGTAGTATCACTTTCAAGTGTATGGCAAAATGATTCAGTTATGCACACACACACACCTTCTTTTTCAGATTCTTTTTCCTTATAGGTTATTACAAGATATTGAGCATAGTACCTTGTCCAATACAGTAGGTCCTTATTGGTTATTTATTTTATACATAGTAGTGTGTATCTGGGCTTCCCTTGTGGCTCAGCTGGTAAAGAATCCACCTGCAACGCGGGAGACCTGGGTTCAATCTCTGGGTTGGGAAGATTCCCCTGGAGAAGGGAAGAGCTACCCTCTCCAGTATTGTGGCCTAGAGAATTCCATGGACTGTATAGTCCATGGGGTTGCAAAGAGTTGGACACAACTGAGTGACTTTCACTTTCTTTTCACTTTCAGTGTGTATCTGTTAATCCCAAAATCTTAATTAATCCCGCTTTGGTAAGCATAAGTTCTCAATGTCTGTGAGTCTGTTTGGCAGATAAGTTCATTTATATCATTTTTCAAGATTCCATATATAAGTGATTTCACTTTACATTTGTCTTTCACTATCTGACTTATTACTTAGTACGATAACCTCCAGGTCCACCGATATTACTTCAAATGGCATTATTTCATTCTTTCTATGTCTGAGTGATATTCCACATGGACTTATGTTATCACAGTGTGCTGTGCTCCACCCCACTAGAACACCAACAAACTCACTAGGTCTCAAACTCACTAGGTCTACACCAAATCATTCCTCTCCCCGCCACCCAAAACTATGCCTTCTTTTGTTCTCTATTTTGGATAACAACAACATACTCCAAGGCTATAAAACCCTGTTGCATACTCACCTTCCCCTGCTCATCCTCCAGATTCAGACCATCACTGTCTACTGCTCTAGCCATGATCCTCATTCAGACTTTCAACATCTCTCACCTGGAAAATCACAATACCATCTTTATTTGGTCTGCCAGTCTCTACTGTCTCCCCTTCTTATTTCCTCCTTCACACAATGGCCACAATCAGCTTTGATAATATTAATTCTCTGTTTGGAAATTCATCGCTGCTAATAGTTCCATTTCCTTGGCAAATCAGGTTTGGCTTTTTCTAAGGTACTTTATGGCAGAAAGTGAAGAGGAACTAAAAAGCCTCTTAATGAAAGTGAAAGTGGAAAGTGAAAAAGTTGGCCTAAAGCTCAACATTCAGAAAACGAACATTATGGCATCTGGTCCCATCACTTCATGGCAAATAGATGGGGAAACAGTGGAAACAGTGTCAGACTTTATTTGGGGGGGCTCCAAAATCACTGCAGATGGTGACTGAAGCCATGAAATTAAAAGACGCTTACTCCTTAGAAGAAAAGTTATGACCAACCTAGATAGCATATTCAAAAGCGGAGACATTACTTTGCCAACAAAGGTCCATCTAGTCAAGGCTATGTTTTTTCCAGTAGTCATGTATGGATGTGAGAGTTGGACTGTGAAGAAGGCTGAGCACCGAAGAATTGATGCTTTTGAACTGTGGTGTTGGAGAAGACTCTTGAGAGTCCCTTGGACTGCAAGGAGATCCACCAGTCCATTATGAAGGAGATCAGCCCTGGGTGTTCTTTGGAGGGAATGATGCTGAAGCTGAAACTCCAGTACTTTGGCCACCTCATGCAAAAAGTTGACTCATTGGAAAAGACTCCGATGGTGGGAGGGATTGGGGGCAGGAGGAGAAGGCGATGACAGAGGATGAGATGGCTGGATGGCATCACTGACTCGATGGACATGAGTCTGAGTGAACTCCGGGAATTGGTGATGGACAGGGAGGCCTGGCGTGCTGGGATTGATGGGGTCACAAAGAGTCAGACACGACTGAGCGACTGAACTGAACTGAACTGAACTGAACTGAAGGTACTTTCAAGTGATGTAGAAGGAAAGAGGTAAAGACAAAGACATTGGAAAGAATAAAAGTATCTCAAAATCTACAAAATATGTTTACTTCAAATTTGGCTTTGTGTTTTACTTCTGTATGTTTAATGGACCTATTGAACAAAACACTCCTATTTAGGGAAATAAGAAAACATATATGGATCTGCTTATTTTTGCAAAAACAACCAAGAAAAGAATAAATCTGAAACTAATATAATTAGTTAGCTACAAGGGATAAAACATAGATTAGACTGAAATCAACTTTTCTGAATTTTGTAACTATACTTGATTTTATAAGACAATATATTTGTTCTTATGAAATACTTATTATATTAACAGATAAAGGAGTATTCATAGTCTGCCTACTCTCAAATGGTTCAGATTAAAAAAAAAAAAAAAATGAAACCAGTTTGTATACGTACATGTCTGTGTGTGAGAAAGAGACAGAGAGACAGGCAGAGTCAGAGACAGATCAAGAGAGAAAAACCAATTTTGCAAGCTGTTAAATATTGGTCAATCAATGTCAAAGCGTCATTCTTTTTTACTGACGGAACATCTATCAATTATTGCTTCTGAGGACCAATCAGAAGACCTTCCAGGTCACAATATCTATTTCTCAACACCAAAGGACTGGGAACCATGATAATTTGCTATTTCTGTGTCAGGAAAGACTGTCAATGAGTGCAGTTCCTTATCTGTGACCATGAGTTTTAGCATAGATTTAGTGAGTGATTACTTTTTGCATATTTTCTCTTTTGTAGAAGTGTAACAGATAGTTAATTCTTTACTTTCAGCTTTATTGCCCAGTCTCTCGTGTAGTGTGTTCTTATGAAATGAATTTTCTGGGCTTAAATTTTCTCATCTGCCAAATACGAACAGTTGAGTAATCACTAGATTACATCTTGAAGTTCCTTTACCCCTAAAAGTCTTTTATATTTCCTTCCTCAATTTTCTGTTTAATTCCGAATGAATTTCATTCTCTCTCGCACAGCATTTCTGTCTCCCTAAGGAAGAAAAAGCAATGCATTCATGACCATGTTTAAAGTGAAGTGAGGTTTGTTGTCATGCTTGTCCTTTCCTACATAATTTTAACTTCTTAATTGAGCCCAGAACTGAGAGAAGCTTAGTATAATCAGGATTTCAAGAATACTAACTCATGCCTAAGATTGTTTGCATTCTTACAAATAAAAGAAAATTGTTGAATAATTGACTTGTTGCCAGCGGAATGCTTTCGATTTTTATTACTTCTCAGCAGTGTCTTTGTAGATTCACTGTTACAAGGGTTTGCTGCAAGTGCTAACTTGGCATTGGCTAAAAACACCCAGCATCAGGAAGGAATGATGTGCAAGACCAGTGTTTTATAGTTGGCAACAATTCTTCCCATTGTAACCAATGTCTGTTTATTTTGTAAATCATTGGCTAAATCATGTAAAAGGTAAATGTATTTCCTCTTCCTTTTCTTTCCCAAGAATCTGAAAGGAACTAAAGCAAATGAAGCTGAGAAGTAGGCTTGTGACCTCTGACAGGTACTGGGTCTAGCTGGAATTCCAGGGAGAGAGTGTTGAAAGGGAAAAGGGACCACAGGCCATGTTCCAATAGTTGAAACCCTATGGGAGCTCTGTGTCCAAGGATTTGATTCCTCCTTTCATCGTGACACTCACAGACACCCTCAGCCACAATAGAGAGCCTACTTTAGGGGAAACAAAATTAATATGTAAGAATATAATAAGAAAAGCCAGGAAGATAACCTGGGGTTTACCTCCTAGGTCCCTGAGTCTGCACCGCTTTGGAACACAATGATCTCTGCCAGCCCTAAGGAGGCCATCAGGAAGATGCTGGTGACAAGGACCAAGCTAACTGCCAGGAAGATGACCAAGATGCCTGGACCACTGAGCCCTGTAGACAAGCCACCACAGCCTTCAACAATCCCTCTCCAGCCCCCTGTCCCAGACATACCCGCTCCTGCCAGATCTGAGGGTCTGGAAGGATCCCAGCAGAAGGAGGGCAAGCCCATCATCCCACTTGCCAAAGCCTCCTTTGCCCATCTTTCTCCCTGATGGCTCTGAATCTTCTAGTTCCTCTTGGGGTGAAGCAGACCAAGTTCATCCCAAGTACCCCAGTTTGAGGTAGACTTCAGTTTATAAAGTATACAATTACATTGATACTATTAAATAAAATCAATGTTACATATTAGAATTAGGCTAAACAGGATGGAAATCTTTTTTTTTTTTTTTTGTCAGTGAAAGCTCACCAGTTAAAAAATAGCCTTAGTTCACTCATTCAATAAACATATATTAAGTATTTATTACATCCCAAGTTCTGTGGTCCACAAGACAAGTCCCTGTGTTCAGGAAGCTTACAGGTAAAACATTTAAGAAAACATTTTACACCTTATGTATTAATTTTTTTTTAATAAAAAGATATTTTAAAAAATAAAAAGGAAAAGTAAAAAAAAAGATTAAAAAAATCAAAAAAAGATTCATTTGTGGTGGTTGAAATTTTTAACTTGTGTTTTGTGAAAGACAGATTTGTTTAAATGATGAAAATGCCAAGAATATAATTTAAATTTTTTCCCCAATTATAAGTGATATTATTCTTGAAGACCCTTTGGGAATATCCTTGAAAACTATACTAGTAATACTTTTCTAAATCATTTTTTGAGTATTATTGTTTATACTGTCCTTTACTTTGCCACTCTACAGTGTCCATGTTAAACATCAAACATGTATTTCCAGGGATCTGCAGAATCAATACAGTAGAAATTTCTGTTTTCCAGAAAACATTTTTATTTCCTGCTATGGCATTCAGCTCACTTCAAGTTTTAAAGGTTCAGACACCTAGCTGGCGTTGACAACATTGTTAATCTTCCCTCACAGACATTCAGGAAAATTACCAAGGCAGGGTAGGAAAAAGTTAGAGTCATTTTAAAAATGACTTCTATTCAAACAATATTGTCATTGTCCAAACGCCAAGGTCTCCTTGGAACTATAAAAGTTTTCATGATATCAGGCTGTACTGTTTGTTAAGCAATAAGCAATTTTGGCTTTTCAAAATATGCTCTATGTGTTTCTTCCTAAGAAATATTACCTTTGAAGGAGAAGATAGCATTATTTTAAAATTAATGCTTAATAAAATTATTTTGTGAAGATTGATTTTTAAATAAATATAAAACCATATTGATACTTTTATATAATAATCAATGCTATATAATAGGCTGATGTAGAACAGACTCTATATTAAAAGTGGAAATCATTTTCTTAAGTCAGTTAAATCTAATCAGTAAAAATATAGCTTTAAGGAAGTCCTACTCATTAACTTTAAAAAAAAAATCTTTAACTCAACCATAAAATGGCAACCCAATTAAAAATGAGGCAAAGAATCTAAATAGGCATTTCTCCAAAAAGGATATGCAGTAGTTACCAAACACATGAAAAGATGGTCGTTTCATTAGCCATCAGGGAAATTCAAGTCAACACTGGAAGATAGCCCTACTCTGCCTCCACCAGGATGACTAAAATCTCTGTATAGTGTAGCTTGTATGGCTTCCATATAGTGGAGACTCTTTGGAAATACATTTTTAAATTTTTATTTAGATATTAAGTTATTAGGGTTAGCATTATCTAATACTGGTGTTAAAGTACTATAATTAGAATTCTATTATCAAAAATATTGGAATAACCCCACATTCCTGGATAAAATTTTAAATATGTATACTAATAATGGTATAAGTTTAAATATTTAAATAAAATGAGTAGTATGAATTAGAGAAATTAAGTAAATTACATTAGTAAAATAAATTAAATTAATAAATTAAATAAATAAGATGAATATTTTAAATAATTCATGAAAATACTTTGGCTTTGCCCCTGCTTAGCTTCATTACAAGTTTGGTATAAAGAAAATGGAAGGAAAATTAATTTCATTCCAAAAGTCATTTACAAAACAGGGGAATATCTTCAGCCAGATATGTGTTGACAGCACGTTTTTCATTTTGTTTTGTGGCAGCTTTACACTGAATACAGTGTTGGAAGGAGAAGGATCACTTCTGAGACAGGACATATAACTTTCTAGTACTACCACAGAGCTGTCTGAAAGAGGACACAGAGGAATTTGCAAAAAGCAATTGCAATAGATAAAACAAAAATTAGAAGCTCATCAGTAAACTGAAAGAACCAAAATGAACAAAAGTAAATTGGATGCTGAATTTTAGGGGGAAAGATTCTGAAATTATCCCACAAAACGCATACACACACACAAATGGCTCATGAAGGCATTTATGTCATAAAAATTTGCTTCATCAAAGACCACGAATCATTCACAAACACTTAACTCACGGAGAGTTTCCATGGAGACACAGAAAGTCCAACATGGAAACAACTTTTATAGGTTCTTAACCCATACAATGGCCAAAACTATCTAGAATCGTAGTGGCAGCTCAAGATATAACAGCCACAAGCAATTTCAGAGAAAAATCACTTTATTAACAATAAAGAAATAATAAATCACACTATTCTCAGGCAACAGACAACAAATTCTGAAACATTAATGAGTTGCTGTACCAAATGACATGTCCATATTTCTTGAACTGTAGACTATTGATAAAAGTTTCTTTCCTTTAACACATTTAGTGTGAGTCTCTGTGGTTGAACAAAACCAACATTAACTTTTGCTATGGCATTTATGTATTCAGTACACATTTCCTACAAAAGAGTTTGTGAAGCTAAATTTATGTGAAGACATTTTTGTTTACGTGTTTGGCAATACACACAAGAGATAAAAAGTATGATTACAGGGCACAGATGCAATGCTGTTTGACTCCAATTACTCGTAACCTGTGTTAAATAATCACTACTGCCCTCCACACATCCCTCCTCTTATACTTAGTGGAAGGAAAATTGCAGGGCTATTTTGTGCCACCAACATAGCCCTTCCTAGATGAGAGGACTACTACAACGTCTTGCTTTATCTCTGGATTTCTCTAGTCTAGTTTCCCTTTCTAGATTGGAAAGAAAAGACATACTTAAAGATGGCTTATTTGAATTGACACACTGCAGGTCTCTTTACTCCCAACCTTGTCTCTAATGTTGTTGTTTAGTCACCAAGTAGCATCCAACTCTTTTGCAAACCCATGGACCATAGCCTCCTCTGTCCATGGAATTCTCCAGGCAAGAATACTGGAGTGGGTTGCCGCCTCCTTTTCCACTGTCTCTAATGACCCTGAATAAATTAAGAACTACAATGCTCTTTTATTTCCTTGTAGAAGTCTCAGTTTTACTATTATGAGTAGGTAGAACTTGATGGTTTATTTCATGTTTCTTGCATGAACTTCAGAGGACTAGAATTATGAAAAAGCTTACATTTTCCCCTCCAGTATTCTATAGTGCTAAATATAATCAGGATTGTCTATGTCTCTATCTTTATTAATTAGAAAAGTAGTGTGTTAAGGAAAGTAAAATGAAAGATGTCTTATTCAGGCCTCAGAAGCAGAACAGGCCTGTGACCTGCTTCTGATCTGCCTGGATTCCATGCCTGCCTCCAAGCACAGCAAGTCAGGCAGCACTTTAGATAAGGAAAGGAATGAGTCCTGAAATCTTTTGAGTCCCTGAGGGCCTGGCTAACCACCTCTCCCAGTGGGTCTTATGACTCATTAGGTGAAACAAACTGAATTTAAAGAAAAAGAACAGAGCTGTATTTTCAGAGGAACAAACTGATGAGGATATCAGTTCATGGTCTGGGGATATAAAAAGGAGCCCCCAGAACTGCAATTTGAACTCTCACCCATGTGGTGGATGCACTGCCCAGGACTCTTTCCCAACCAGGACTCCAGATTGCTGTTAATGAGGGACTTCCCAGTGCTGTTCAAGACTGGATATAGGTCACTGGCCCAATTTGGTGATGTACATGCTGTTACTTCTCTTTATTATTTGTATTTCTGTTCTTTTAATGACTGTATATTGAAATTATGTCAAATAATACTCTATTAAATGTTAAAATTGTTTATTTGTGAGTAACGAGTGGTTTCTATTGTTAGCAAATCCTTGGAACCTAAAACAAAAGTAAAACTTTGGACAAAATACATTAATTTCAATTCTATAAATTATTACTCTATACATATCAAATGTTGGATCTTTTAATATAAAAACTGATCAATCGTATAAAACATCTTTAATGGAGTTGTTGAACACAGGCACATTCTTTTAATCAGTTTTGGCAATTTTCTTCATCTAAAAGATAATTGTTGGGTTGAATTTTTTCTCAGAGAGTGTTACACTATCCATTGATTTCAATGACAAAGAAATTTCGGGGCAGCAAAAGAAACAAGAGGGCTGCATTTTTAGAATAAGAATAAAAGGAGAATTAAAAATCATAACCAAATGGGAAAAAATAAAACTCATGAAAGGGAGAGGATGAAAAACAAAACCATAGGAGATGAGGAGAAAGGTCCTGACTGTGAGATATACAGTTGAAAATTTTAAGACTGATACAGGAAATATTTTAATTTAGACATTATATTAATATTTAATAATTGCAGGCATGTTACTCTTTAACACACCTTTTAAGACTTCTCAAGTATCAGTTCAGTTCAGTTCAGTCGCTCAGTCGTGTCCGACTCTTTGCAACCCTAAGAATCGCAGCACGCCACGCCTCCCTGTCCATCACCATCTCCCGGAGTTCACTCAGACTCACGTCCATCTCATCAGTGATGCCATCTAGCCATCTCATCCTCTGTCGTCCCCTTCTCCTCCTCCCCCCAATCCCTCCCAGCATCAGAGTCTTTTCCAGTGAGTCAACTCTTCACATGAGGTGGCGAACTACTGGAGTTTCAGCTTTAGCATCATTCCTTCCAAAGAAATCCCAGGGCTGATCTCCTTCAGAATGGACTGGTTGGATCTCCTTGCAGTCCAAGGGACTCTCAAGAGTCTTCTCCAACACCACAGTTCAAAAGCATCAATTCTTCGGCACTCAGCCTTCTTCACAGTCCAACTCTCACATCCATACATGACCACTGGAAAAATCATAGCCTTGACTAGACGGACCTTAGTCGGTAAAGTAATGTCTCTGCTTTTGAATATGCTATCTAGGTTGGTCATAACTTTTCTTCCAAGAAGTATAAACGCATTTAATTCTCACAGCCCATACTGAGTAACGGATGTCCACACTGTGAGGTCCACCATCACAATAAATGATATGGCTGTCTCCCAATCTGGCCATTCTTTTCTGCCTTCCTTCTGCTCAAGTAAACACTGATCTGCTTTATGTTACTATAGATCAGTACAGACTACTATGAATGAGTATGTTACTGTGAATATAGCTACAGTCATACATAAAGGGAATCACAAAGTATGTGGCCCTTTTCTGGCTGGTTCCTTCCCCTCAACAGGGTTATTAATATTTTGAAATCATCCATTCTGATACATGTATAAATTCAGTTCAGTTCAGTTCAGTTCAGTCACTCAGTCGTGTCCAACTCTTTGAGACCCCATGGACTATAGCATGCCAGGCTCCCCTGTCCATCACCAACTCCCAGAGTTTACTCAAACTCATATCCATTGAGTCGGTGATGCTATCCAGTCATCTCATCCTCTGTCGTCCCCTTCTCCTCCCACCTTCAATCTTTCCCAGCATCAAGGTCTTTTCAAATGAGTCAGTTCTTTGCATAAGGTGACCAAAGTATTAGAGTTTCAGCTTCAGCATCAGTCCTTCCAATGAATATTCAGGACTGATTTCCTTTAGGATGGACTGGTTGGACCTCCTTGCAGTCCAACGGACATGTATAATTAGATATCAGTTTTTCTTGCTTACTTGGTTCTATCACATGGTGTACCACTACTTGTTTATCCATTTGTATGCACACTGGTTGTTCCAGCTCCTGGTTATTACAAATCAAGCTTCCATGAATATTTACAGACAAGTTTTTGAGTTATTTTCTGAATAAGTGACTAGGAGCAAAATGGCTGGATCATGTGATTGATAGCTGTATGCTTATTAAAGATATTGCCAAATAGTTTTCTAAAGTGGTTGTATCACTTTACATTTCTGCCACCAGTTTATTGGGTTCTATTTCTCCACATCTTTGCTCACATTTGGTATGGCCAGTCTTTTAAGTTTTTGTCCTTTCTACACAGTCTACAGTGACATCCCATTGTGGTTTTAATTTTCATTTGCCTAATAATAAATGTATTTTTACCTGGAAAATCCCACAGACAGAGCAGCCTGATGGGCTACAGTCTATGGGGTTGCAAAAGAGTGAGACACAACTTAGTGACTAAACAACAACAACAATAAATAATGAGTTAATTATTATTAACAATAATAATTTTTGTGTGTTTGCTTATTGAAAGTCACTCAGTCCTGTATAGTCCATGGAATTCTCCAGGCCAGAATACTGGAGTGGGTAGCCATTCCCTTCTTCAGGGGATCTTCCCAACCCAGGGATCAAACCCAGGTCTCCCACATTGCGGGTGGAGTCTTTACCAGCTGAGCCCCCAGGGAAACCCAAGAATACTAGAGTGGGTAGCCTATTCCTTCTCCAGCAGATCTTGTTGACCCAGGAATCGAACTGGGATCTGCTGCATTGCAAGCGGATTCTTTACCATCTGAGCTACCAGGAAATCCTGTTTGCTTATTTGCTATTTGTAAATCCTCTTTTGTGAAGTGACTCTTCAGATCTTTTGCCTATTTTTATGGTTGGTTCTTGTTTTACACTTACTGAGTTTTGAGAGATTTTTACATATTGTGTGTACAAGTCCTTGAATTTTCTCTTGGTATATGGCTTATTTTTTCACTCTCTTGAATGTCTTTTGAAGAGGAGTTCTTTGTTTTTTTCCTTAATGTTGAAAGACCAATTTGTCAGTTTACTCCTTTGCCGATTATGCTTTTGGTAGTATATCGAAGATATTTTCACTTAATACAAAGTCACAAAGATTTTACCCTATGTTTACATTTAGAACTATTACCATTTTAGGTTTGATATTTATATCTATAATCCATTTTAAACTAATTTTTTATGGTATGATTAAAGGATCTTGCCTTTTGTTTGTGTATGTAAATACTCAACTGTTCCAGAATCAGTTGTTGAAGAGACTATCTTTTTTTCATGGAATTTCTTTCATCTTCGTAAAAAGATCTAGTGTCCTTATACATGTGAGTCTATGTCTGGACTTCTGTTCTTTCAATTGACCTATTTGTCTATCTCAATGGCAATGTCACATTACTCAATTGTTGTGATCTTATTAAAGGTCTTGAAATCAGTTAGGATTAGTCCTGTAAATTTGTTCTTTTTAAACGCTGGCTTTTCGATGTTTTGGTATTCTAAATCCTTGGTATTTCTTGATGAGTTTTAGAATCAGCTTGCCAGTATTTACAAATCACTTGCTGAGGTTTGATTGGGATGTATGTTATGACTGAGAGTATGAGTGATCTTGATAAATATTCCACGTACAGTTGAAAAAAATGTATATTATTCTGTTGTTGGGTAGAGTGTCTTATATTGAGGTTTTCATCAAGCTTAGAAATGTTTTGGCCATTATTTCTTCAGATGTTTTTTCCTGATCCTACACCTCTCTCCATCAGGAGCTTGAATACATGAGACTGCTTGAAGTTTTCCTACAGCCTACTAATGCTTTTCATTTAATTTTTTTCTCTCTGCTTTTTATTGTGTATAGTTCCTGCTACCATAACTTTAAATTCACTGACTTTTTTTTCTTCTATGATATCTAATCTGTTGTTAATTCCATCCAGTGTATTTCATGTCATACTTTGAATGTTTAGCCTCTAAAACTTTGAATTCGGTCTTTTTCTACTGAACACATTAAACATATGGAAAACAGTTATAACTCTTTCAGGGTTCATTTTTGCTAATTCTAACATCTATGGCAGTTCTGGGTTACTTTGGCTTTTCTGATTATTTTCTTCACTATGCATAGTGTTTTCCAACTTCTTTGCATGCCTGGTAAGCTTCAGTTCAATAACAAGCATGGTATAACATATATACTCTACTATGTGTAAAAATAGATTAACAACAAGGATCTACTGTAAAGCACAGGGAACTATACTCAGTATTTTGTAATAACCTATAAGGGAAAATAATACAAAATATATATATATATATATTAATTAAACACTGTACTATATACATGAAACTAACACAACATTGTAAACCAACTACACTTCAATAAAAAATTAATCTTAAAAATAAGAGAAACAAAAAATAAGAGAATAATAAGTGGTGAATTTTGCTTTTTTGTGGGGTTTTATTTTAATATGCAATTAAGTACTTGGAAATAATTAAAGCTTTTTGATCTTGCCTGTCTGGTTTTTTAGGCAGAGCTGCTCAGTCTAAGACTAATAATTTCCTGCTCCTCGGGCAAGACCTACCTTGAATTATGAGTTTTTCCAGTCTGGCTACTGGAAACCGGCACTATTCCCAGGCTGTGGGAGTGCCAGTCACTGTTTCCGCTAGCAGTTTTGGTTGGTTGTTTCCTCAGGCTTGGACAGTTCTTTCTTCCTCTGCACTGACCAGTGCTCTGATGAAACCTCCAGGGAAGATCTAGTCTTTAGATCTCCAGAGAGCAAACTCTGTGCAGCTCTCTTGTTTTGGGGTGGGGGTGGGGGGCTTCTCTGATGGTTCAGTGGTGAAGAATCCACCTGCAATACAGGAGACATGAGTTTGATCCCCAGGTCGGGAAGATGCCATGGAAGGGGAAAGGGCAACCCACTCCAGTATTCTTAGCTGGAGAATCCCATGGACAGAGGAGCATGGTGGGCTACAATCCATTGATTTGTAAAGAGTCAGACACCACTGAGCAACTGAGCAACACTTGTTTCCAAGGGCTCTGTCCTGAGAACTCCAACCTCCTTTGTCTCCCAAGATGGAGACTCAGGTCCAACTCTTACAGGAGTCTCCTGGGCTCCATGTAAGTTCCCTTCCTCCCCATACAGCAACCTGGGGCAGTAATGAAGGGAAGTGAATGACAGGACTCACTTTCTTTGTTTCTTTTGGGGATCTTTAGGCTTTGAGTCTGATGGCCAGTGTCTTGAAAACTCTCTTTACATGCTGTCTGGATTTTTGGTTTTGGTTCTGTGTTTTTATCAAGCAGGAGGGTGCTTTCAATCTCTGATACTATATCTCATGCAAAAGAGGAAATTATCCCTCACCTTAAAAAAAAAAATACTAAAGGAACTAAGGAAAAAGTATGAGATAGATAGAGAGCAGGAAAAGCTGAAACGCTGTCCTCTTCTTAACTTTTGATGATGTTCAGTAACTAATAGATTTCTCTTGCTGCTGCCTGAAATTATCATAAACAACACAATTTTATTATGTATATTTATTTATTATGTAATTCTAACACAGATCTCAGTGAGCTAAAATCAATTTCATTCTGGAGGCTTTATGAGAGAATCCATTTCCTTGCCTTTTCCAACTGCTAAAGACCACCCACACTCTTCACCTCATCACTTCTTGCTCCATCTTCAAAGATAGCAAATTTGCACCTCTCTGATGGTTATTTTGGAGTCCTTGCTCTCTCTGACCACAGAAGGGAGAAATTCTCTGCTCTTCAGGACCCCTATAGTTACACCAGGCCACCTAAATAATCCAGCATACTCTCAAGAACCCCAAGATCATTAACATAATCACCTCTGCCCTTTCTGTTGATCGATGCTGGCTACAGGCATTGCAGTTTTTGATGCATCTCATCAATTTGCTGAGCATACTTTTCAGATGTAGTGGTTTCATCAGGATTCAGAAAGCTGTAGTGGATCGGACTAGCAGCAGACCACCAAACAGTGGCCATGACTTTTTTAGTGCAAGTTTGGCTTTGGGAAGTGCTTTGGAGCTTATTCTCAGTCCAGCCACTGAGCTGGTCATTGCCGATTGTACAAAACCCACTTTTCATTGCAGATTACAGTCTGATCAAGAAACGGTTCATTGTTGTTGCATAGAATAAGAGAAAATGACACTCAAAATGATGACTTTTTGATTTGCAGTCAGCTCTTGAGGCACCCACTTATAGAGCATTGTGATCTTTCCAATTTGCTTCAAATGCCCAACAACTGTAGGATGGTCAATGTTGAGTTCTTTGGCAACTTCTTATATAGTTGTAAGAGGATCAGCTTCAGTGATTGCTCTCATTTGGTCCTTGTCAACTTCTGATGGCCTGCCACTATGCTCTTCATCTTCAAGGCTCTTGTCTCCTTTGCAAAACTTCTTGAACGACTCCTGCCCTGTACGTTCATTAGCAGTTTCTGGGCCAAATGCATTGTTGATGTTGCAAGTTGTCTCCTCTGCTTTATGACCCATTTTGAACTTGAGTAGGAAAATTACTCAAATTTGCTTTTGGTCTAGCAACATTTCTACAGTCTAAAATAAATATAAAGTTAGCAATAAGCAATAAATCATTAGCAAAAAGAAAAAAACATAAAGCAAGAAAAGTGCATTAAAATGATGTATAATATAACCACATTTATATGAGTGTATTCCAATATCAAATGACAAAGCTGAGCAATGCAAACCACAATTACTTTTGCATCAACCCCAATAAAATATTCACAACATTTAAAGAGTAGGAGATAGATATCTTTAGGAAATCATTATTCTGTCTACCACAAATAAGATTTGGTAACTTAAATTTTACTATTTATTCGTTTTAAGCAATGAGAATGACATTCACAGAAATCTTTTTTAAAACATTCAGTCAAATTCAAAGTTTTAAGAAAAGAAATTTGCCTGTTATTCCTTTCTACTAGGTTGATGGAAAAATTAACTGGACAGATTGCTTTTCTGCACAACCCACTGGTAAACTCTCTTTCCTTGGCCTAAAATACTGGCTCTTTCTCAGTTACCTAGATTAAAATAGTGAAGTCTCACGTGCAGTGAGTTTTATATATATACATATCTGTGTGTGTGTGTGTGTATATATATATTTCTCTGTATTTTTGTATTGTATAATATATGTGTGTGTATGGTTGTGGTTATTGTTCAGTGGCTAAGTCCTGTCCAGCTTTTTGATCCCATGGACTACAGCATGCCAGGCTTCCCTGTCCTGCTCAACCTCCCAGAGTTCGCTCAAACTCATGCTCATTGAGTCAGCACCGCTATCTAAATATCTCATCCTCTGCCACCCTCTTCTCCTTTTGCCTTCAATCTTTTCCAGCATCAGAGACTTTTCCAGTGAGCTATATATGTGTGTGTATGTTTGTGTGTGTGTATACATAGACAAACATACACACACACACACACACACACACACACATATATATATATATATATATATATATTTCAGGGTTGAATCTTGCTTCTTAGCATTCACACCCAGGAGTTTTCTCTAAAATTATTTTTTGTATTGGTTAATATTGCTTTGAAAATAATTTTATCAGTAATATCAATAATGTAACAATAGCAAATGTTTATTATGCAGTAGACATAAGCCAAACACTTGATTTAACCTAAATAACTCGTTTGACTTATTTAATTTATATGCAGAGTACATCATGAGAAATGCTGGGCTGGATGAAGCACAAGCTGGAATCAAGATTGCCAGGAGAAATATCAATAACCTCAGATATACAGATGACACCACCCTTATGGCAGAAAGTGAAGAGGAACTAAAAAGCCTCTTGATGAAAGTGAAAGAGGAGAGTGAAAAAGTTGGCTTAAAGCTCAGCATTCAGAAAACTAAGATCATGGCATCTGGTCCCATCACTTCATGGCAAATAGATGGGGAAACAGTGGAAACAGTGTCAGACTTTATTTTTTGGGGCTCCAAAATCACTGCAGATGGTGATTGCAGCCATGAAATCAAAAGATGTTTACTCCGTGGAAGGAAAGTTATGACCAACCTAGATAGCATATTGAAAAGCAGAGACATTACTTTGCCAACAAAGGTCTGTCTAGTCAAGGCTATGGTTTTTCCAGTAGTCATGTATGGATGTGAGAGTTGGACTGTGAAGAAAGCTGAGCACCGAAGAATTGATGCTTTTGAACTGTGGTGTTGGAGAAGACTCTTGAGAGTCCCTTGGACTGCAAGGAGATCCAATCAGTCCATTTTGAAGGAGATCAGCCCTGGGATTTCTTTGGAGGGAATGATGCTGAAGCTGAAACTCCAGTACTTTGGCCACCTCATGTGAAGATTTGGCTCACTGGAAAAGACTCTGATGCTGGGAGGAACTGGAGACAGGAGGAAAAGGGGACGACAGAGGATGAGATGGCTGGATGGCATCACCGACTCGATGGACATGGGTTTGGGTGAACTCCAGGACTTGGTGATGGACAAGGGGGCCTGGCATGGGCAATTCATGGGGTCGCAAGGAGTCGGACACAACTGAACTGAACTGAACTGAACTCCTTTGGCATACGTAGTAGTTACTACCATTTGAAGAGCTTAGAAATGAAGCAGAGAGAAGATAATTCACACTATGTTTCTGAAATACTTTTCATGGAGGTCAGATCAAAGATAGGACACCTTGACTCCTGAGTCTGCATGTTGATCCCTAATGTCACAGAATTTTAAGTTCCTGGAAGACAGAGATCATGCCTAAATATTTGTTTACTCTTTCAAAGAACCTGGTGCAGTGTTTGCTAGTATTAAGCATACAAGACTGCCTTATCAATTAATACTTATTCCTTTTATGTCTTTAACAATTAAGCAATTTAGATAGTTTCAGTGTCCCCATGGTGCTCCCCTGATTTCCATGGGAGGCAGTGAATGAGGAAGAGGTGATGGAGCAGAGTATATAATTACTACTACATGTTGGGACAACAGACAAACAGTGTTATATGGTTGCTAATGAGAGCATGTCTACCACACAAGGAGCCTCATGATGACGCATTGAGATCTGTCATACTTTGTCTTCACAATCACACATTCGTACACATGAATCTGGAATTCCTGGCATGATTCCTGTCTTTTTATCTTATAATAGTTAAACTTTGATATTGTTTTCACTACAATGCCAGAAAGCAGAGAGTCACAAAGTACACAAACTGTTGAACCTGAGGGCAGTTGTGAAGAGCTTCTAAACATAGAAGGGAAAAAATACTCCCTTTCTGGTGATCAGTGAGAACATTGAGCTCAAGGCCAGAATCCTCAGGTTTCTCAAAACTTGTTTTCCCTCAATGAAGAAGGAAGTATCGAACTGGCCAAAATGTTCATTCAGGTTGCTCCATAAGCTGTTATGAGAATATCCCAAATGAAGCTTAAAAACCCAAGCAAACTTTTTGGCCAAGCCAATAGTTAGCTGACTTCTGAGTTTGTGGTTTTGTTTTGTTTTGTTTTCTATTACTTGGCTTTATTTTAGGCCCATCAGCCAGAACAAGATGGCTTGGAAGAAGTTTCCTACATATACTGGTTTCCTGGGTGGCCATAACAGATGATCACCAACTGGGTAAATTAATGCAACAGAAACATTGTCTCATAGTTCTGGAGGCCCTTAGTCTTCCGTCAAAGTGTTCCCAGGGTGGGCTCCTCCTGAGAGCTCTGACAGGGAAGCTCCTCCATGCCTCTCCACCAGCCTCTGGTCCTAGCCGAGCATCCTTGGTCCCTTGGCTTGTGGATGCTTCCTGCCAGTCTCTGCTTCCATCCTAACAGTGTTCTCCTGTGTGTCTGCATCTGTGCCCAAGAGCCTCTCTTCATATAAGAACACCAGTCACACTGGATTATGATCCACTATCGTGACTTATCGTAACTTGATTAAGTCTACAAAGACTCTGTTTCCAAGAAGGATCAAATTCACAGGTGCTAGAGATTAGGATTTCATCAAATCTTTTGTAGAGGACACAATTTAACCCATAACACTGCCCTACCTGTTAAAGAATTTACATGTCAAGAATTACTTAAGCCAAGATCCCATTTAGGTCTGATTGTTTAGATACTTTATGGAATTCATTGATTTGATCATGTATCACTTATATGTACAATCTAAAAAGAAAAGATACAAATGAACTTATTTACAGAACAAAAGTAGACTCACAGATATATAAATATTTATGGTTACCAAAGGGGAAAGAGGAAAGGAATGAATTAGGAATTTGGAGTTAACAGATACACATTATTATATATAAAATAGACATAACCAATAAGAACCTACTTACTGTGTAGGACAGGGAACTATACTCAATATTTTATAATAACCTATAAGGGACCTGCCTTTTGAGAAACCTACATGAAGGTCAGGAAGCAACAGTTAGAACTGGACATGGAACAACAGACTGGTTCCAAATAGGAAAAGGAGTATGTCAAGGCTGTATATTGTCACCCTGCTTATTTAACTTACATGCAGAGTACCTCATGAGAAACGCTGGGCTGGAATCAAGATTGCAGGGAGAAATATCAATAACTTTAGATATGCAGATGACACCACTCTTCTGACAGAAAGTGAAGAGGAACTAAAAAGCCTCTTGATGAAAGTGAAAGTGGAGAGTGAAAAAGTTGGCTTAAAATTCAACATTCAGAAAACTAAGATCATGGCATCTGGTCCCATCACTTCATGGCAAATAGATGGGGAAACAGTGGAACAGTGTCAGACTTTATTTTGGGGGGCTCTGAAATCACTGCAGATGGTGATTGCAGCCATGAAATTAAAAGACGTTTACTCTTTGGAAGGAAAGTTATGACCAACCTAGATAGCATATTGAAAAGCAAAGATATTACTTTGCCAACAAAGATCCATCTAGTCAAGGCTATGGTTTTTCCAGTGGTCATGTATAGATGTGAGAGTTGGACTGTGAAGAAAGCTGAGCGCCAAAGAATTGATGCTTTTGTGGTGTTGGAGAAGACTCTTGAGAGTCCCTTGGACTGCAAGGACATCCAACCAGTCCATCCTAAAGGAGATCAGTCCTGGGTGTTCATTGGAAGGACTGATGCTGAAGCTGAAGCTCCCATACTTTGGTCACCTCATGCGAAGAGTTGACTCTTTGGAAAAGACCCTGATGCTGGGAGGGATTGAGGGCAGGAGGAGAAGGGGATGACAGAGGATGAGATGGCTGGATGGCATCACCGACTCGATGGACATGAGTTTGAGTAAACTCTGGGAGCTGGTGACGGACAGGGAGGCCTGGTGTACTGTGATTCTTGGGGTCACAAAGAGTCGGACATGACTGTGCAACTGAACTGAACTGAACTGATAAGGGAAAATAATCTTCAAAAGAATACACACACACACACACACATTAATATATGTTATTATTTAGTTGCTAAGTGGTCTCTGACTCTTTTGCAACCCATGGACTGTAACCTGCTAGGTTCCTCTGTCCATGGGCTTTTCCAGGAAAGAATACTGGAGTGGGTTGTCATATCCTTCTCTAAGGGATCTTCCCCACCCAAGGATCGGACCCACGTCTCCTGCATTGCAGGCAGATTCTTTAACATTGAGCCACCAGGGAAGCCCATATATGTATATATGTACAACTGAATCACTTTGATGTACACTTGAATTAACAACACTGTAAATCAATAGCTATTGATTTCAATCAATATTTAATATCAATATCAATAAATATTGAATTAAATAAAAATTAAGTTAAATTAAAAATTATTATAGAAGAAAAGAATTCAGTGTTTGGTTTCACTCTGAAGATCATCACCTCAGGTGTCAAACCCTTCAAAGAAATCAAAGAAAATTCAAACACTGGCCATTGAAATATGAAATGTATACTCATCCATTCCATACATCATACCATTATGTGTGGTAATAATACAGAGTGGTACTTATGTATCATTTATCAGTCATGTAAAGCTTGTATTCCTTTTTCTCTTATCTTATGTGGATAAGTTCACCTACATCTGATTCAACAGCTATTTAATCAGATGCTATTTGATGATTATTTTATTACTGTTTAAAGCAAAGTGATACATACATACACACACACACACACACATATATATTCTCTTTTTACATTCTCTTCTGTGCTGTGCTGAGTCACTCAGTCATGTCCGACTCTTTGAGTCAATCCACATTGCAGGTGGATTCTTTACCAGCCGAGGTATCTGGGAAGCCCACATTCTCTTCTGTTTACAAGATATAGAGTCTAGTTTCCTGTGCTGTACAGTAGGTTCTTGTTATTTATCTGTTATGTATATAGTTATACATATCTGTTAATCCCAAACTCCTAATTTATCCCTCCTCCTATCTTTCTCTTTTGGTAACCATGAGTTTGTTTTCTGTGTTTGTGAGTCTATTTGTTTTGTAAATAAGTTCATTTGTATCATAGCTTAGATTCCACATATAAGTTATATTAAATGACATTCATCTTTCTTTGACTTACTTCACTGGGTCTATTCACATTGCTGCTAGTGGCATTATTTGATTTTTTTATGACTGAGTAATATTCCATTCTATATATATATATGTCTCATCTTCTTTATTATTTAACTGTTAATGAACATTTAGGTTACTTCCATGTCTTGGCTATTGAAAAGAGTGCTGGTTTTAATTCAAAACTCACAAAAATACTTTTACCATAGTGTCATTCCAGCTTTTCTCTCCTTTGCTCTTCTTCCCTGATTACAGTGTGAAGGAGAGAGTTTCCAATTTTGTCTCCAGGAGAGTAATTCTGCCATCTGTCTTCCATTCTGAGGACTTAAGCGTACATTGTAACATGTCAATAGGCGAATATTTGCTATTATCAGTCTTTATCTAATAAATATGCTTGTAGGAAAAACCAAAACCTCACTCAGGTTCTATGAAGCTGCTTAAACTGTCTCAAAGTTGTCTTCCTTCCTGAAATTATCCTAATTCTCACTTTGTTCAAAAGAACACTGAAGGCTTTGCTTGGGCAGCTGCTAATGTCTTGCTCTGAATATGAAAAAGACAGTTACACAAAGAACAATCACATTCTTAATTGATGCCCCTGAAACTGGGCAATAAAAATTCAGATTGATTTTCGGTAAGTTATGACTTCCTCCCTTCAATTCACTAATCCTTTCTCCAATTTTCATTTTCTATACAATCTGAAATCTCAAGCACTATTGTGGCTTTACAGCAGAAATAAATTGTAAAAGGAAACATGATTAAATTTGCCTCAATTCCTTTTTTAAAACCAAAGAGGAAATATGAATTTCAAAGTATGCAAGTGTCTTTGCAGCACCAAATATATTCCCTGATTAAGTTAGGTAACCATGCTAAGTCACTTCAGTCATGTCCGACTCTGTGTGACCCCATAGACGGCAGCCCACCAGGCTCCCCCGTCGCTGGGATTCTTCAGGCAAGAACACTGGAGTGGGTTGCCATTTTCTTCTCCAATGCATGAAAGTGAAAAGTGAAAGGGAAGTCGCTCAGTCATGTCTGACTCTTCATGACCTCACGGACTGCAGCCCACCAGGCTCCTCCGTCCATGGGATTTGCCATGCAGGAGTACTAGAGTAGGGTACCATCGCCTTCTCCGGTAACCATAGGTAATCATAGTCCAAAAAAAAAAAAAAAAAAATAGAGAAGGATTAAGAACCTACATGGAAGGAGGGAAAATTCAGACAAAATTAAAGGCAAAGCCACACAGCTAGTTACTTAGTTACTAAGCCAAATATCCCTTAAAGATATTGCTAACCATAATTTTGATCAGAAGAATTAGACCAATAAATTTAAACAATATAATCAATCTACAAAATTAACTTGGAGCACATAACTTGTATCTTTAATGGAGAAATATGTTAAAGTGGGTCTTTTTTGGCAATGGCCAGATAATTTTATTTTCAAGCTATATAATTTCCACCAAAAGTAGCTTTGCAGAGGCACATTATAGCATACCATTTAAATCAAAAACTCTAAAGTTAAGCTTCGTGGATTTAAGGCCAGACATTGCAATTTACTGGCCATATGAATATGACCTTGGACAAGTTAATTAACCTTTATAGCCTTCCTCAATTCTTTTTCTCTGTGAAACAGAGGTAATAAATAGTCCCTGCCTCACAGGAATGTTGTATAGATGAAATGGAATAATGTATGTAAAGTACTTGTAGTCAGGACTCCATAGATAATTCACTATTATCTGCCTGAAAAAGCATGTCAAATAAGGCATTTGGAGCTCAAAATATGGAAAATGAAAAATAATGGGCAAAATGCAATAAGAGGTTAACAGTGGTTAATATCAGAGTAGTGTAGCTATGACTGATTTTAAATGTAATTACATTATATTTAAAGCAGAATACAATTTCATAAATTTCATTAGAGCAAATACATGGCAATGGAAAACTTTAAGTTATTCTTAACATTTTTTGAAATGGAAAATTTCAGTCTCTAGAAACCAGAATCCTTCCTACCCCTACATCCATCCAACATGCACACTTCTCACCACAAGATGAGGCTTTACCAAAATCTACACCCCACAGAGCTAGTGCAGAGTCCTCATAGCACAGCACTGATTCAGTCAACCCTTTGCAGTTAAGAGTCATGTTTTAAATATCTCTAGAATTAGAAACTAATGTTCTGCAGAACAAAAATAGAGCTGATTCATTTATATATGTACTGATGCAATCATATCAAACTTCTGGATTTACATTAGACATTTCCTTGCAATATATCATCCAAATGTGATCTTACTAAAGTTGATTGAATTGACCGCTATTGATTGGCTATCACATTAAAGAATTGGGAAAAATAAATAAGTTGGGGGATGTCTTTTTTAATTAATTTATTTATTTTTGGCTGTGCTGAGTTTTCATTGCTGCGCTTGGGATTTCTCTAGTTGCTGCAAGCAGGGCATACTCTCTTGAGGGGAGCACTGGCTCTGTGGCGCTCAGGCTTCAGGAGTTGCAGCAAGCGGACTCAGTAGTTGTGATTCCTGGGCTCTAGTGGCTTGTGCTTCAGTGGCGCAGGGGCTTTGTTGCCCGGCGGTATGTGAGATCTTCCCATACCAGGAATTGAATCTGAGCCTCCTGCATTGGCAAATGGACTGTCAACCACTGGATCATCAAGGAAGTTCTGGGGGATGGCTTTTTCAACATCAAGATTATTCATTTAAGTTCAGTATTTTGAAATCTAACTACAGAATGCATGGTTCTAGGTGGAAAGAAAGAAGAAAAACCTGCTTGTTTATTTTTTAACAATAAGAAATTCTGAAATAATTTATGGCAGCTTATATAAATAAATATAATAAATAAGATTAATACAACAACTATGTCCACATAAGGGACTTAGAAAGCTAACTTAAAATTGACAGTGTTAGTCACTCAGTCAGGTCCGACTCTTTGCAACCCTTTGGACTGTAACCTATCAGGCTCCTCTGTCCATGGGATCATCCAGGCAAGAATACTGGAGTGGGTTGCCAATTCCTCCTCCAGAGGATCTTCCTGACCCAGGGATCGAACTAAGATCTGACTTACAATTAGTGGATTTATAAACAGTTTGTTTTAAAAGTACATAAAAGCCATATATCAGTAACCTGTTAAAGCGAGTTATTCGATTCATTATTCTATATGAATTTTGAAACAATATTTTGTTTAAAAGGGGGAAAAGTTATACAAAAAAAAATGGCCAAGAGACTTTTTATAAAATTTCCTAAAAGTTTTAAAACATTTAATGACTGATAAGAATTCGGCCATGACTGGTGAAATTTAATCTGGAGTATATTTCCTTTTTCTTCCTGGTAGCATTCTAAGAAAGTAGCATATTTGTTCCCTTGGAATTTAAAATTGTAAAATATAATTTTTTTAAGCTTCTCTGGAGATGGGTGAACGGAGAAGACACTGAGGATGTTAGCAAGCAATGTGTCCCCCAGCAAGATTCTCTAGACATGAAACAAGCTAAAAATAAACATCCACGATGTCATGAATTGACAAATAAGTCATAAAACAAATCAAACAACCTGCTGGGACTTTGCCCCAAGCCTCTTCAAACTTTCAGTCTGTGAGAAAAAGGAGTGGCCATAGACACCTTTTGAAAATGTAAGTGTTTTAAGCATTGGGGGCACTCCATGTCTTTTTATTTTCACCTACAGACAGGGGCCGCTTCCTTATGTATCTTCCTGGAACTTCCAAAAGAAGCACATGAACACCAAGTATGAGTAACCTTGAAGGCATGTGTATTTAACAAGTACATTAAAATGAACTGTGAAGTCAAGCGGGCCTTAGAAAGCATCACTACGAACAAAGCTAGAGGAGGTGATGGAATTCCAGTGGAACTACTTCAAATCCTGAAAGATGATGCTGTGAAAGTGCTGCACTCAATCTGCCAGCAAATTTGGAAAACTCAGCAGTGGCCACAGGACTGGAAAAGGTCAGTTTTCATTCCAATCCCAAAGAAAGGCAATGCAAAAGAATGCTCAAACTACTGCACAATTGCATTCATCTTACATGCTAGTAAAGTAATGCTCAAAATTCTCCAAGCCAGGCTTCAGCAATACGTGAACCGTGAACTTCCAGATGTTCAAGCTGGTTTTAGAAAAGGCAGAGGAACCCGAGATCCAACATCCGCTGGATCATGGAAAAAGCAACAGAGTTCCAGAAAAACATCTATTTCTGCTTTATTGACTAGGCCAAAGCCTTTGACTGTGTGGATCACAGTAAACTGTGGAAAATTCTTCAGGAGATGGGAATACCAGACCACCTGACTTGCCTCTTGAGATATCTGTATGCCGGTCAGGAAGCAACAGTTAGAACTGGACATGGAACAACAGACTGGTTCCAAATAGGAAAAGGAGTGCGTCAAGGCTGTATATTGTCACCCTGCTTATTTAACTTCTATGCAGAGTACATCATGAGAAATGCTGAGCTGGAAGAAACATAAGCTGGAATCAAGATTGCCGGGAGAAATATCAATCACCTCAGATATGCAGATGACACCACCCTTATGGCAGAAAGTGAAGAGGAAATAAAAAGCCTCTTGATGAAAGTGAAAGTGGAGAGTGAAAAAGTTGGCTTAAAGCTCAGCATTCAGAAAACGAAGATCATGGCATCTGGTCCCATCACTTCATGGCAAATAGATGGGGAAACAGTGGAAACAGTGTCAGACTTTATTTTGGGGGCTCCAAAATCACTGCAGATGGTGATTGCAGCCATGAAATTAAAAGACGCTTACTGCTTGGAAGAAAAGTTATGACCAACCTAGATAGTATATTCAAAAGCAGAGACATTACATTGCCAACAAAGGTCCGTCTAGTCAAGGCTGTGGTTTTTCCAGTGGTCATGTATGGATGTGAGAGTTGGACTGTGAAGAAAGCTGAGCACCAAAGAATTGATACTTTTGAACTGTGGTATTTGAGACAAGACTCTTGAGAGTCCCTTGGACTGCAAGGAGATTCAACGAGTCCATTCAGGAGATCAGCCCTGGGATTTCTTTGGAAGGAATGATGCTAAAGCTGAAACTCCAGTACTTTGGCCACCTCATGCAAAGAATTGACTCATTGGAAAAGACTCTGATGCTGGGAGGGATTGGGGGCAGGAGGAGAAGGGGACGGCAGAGGATGAGATGGCTGGATGGCACCACGGACTCGATGGAAGTGAGTCTGAGTGAACTCCAGGAGTTGATGATGGACAGGGAGGCCTGGCGTGCTGCGATTCATGGGGTCGCAAAGAGTCGGACATGACTGTATGACTGAACTGAACTGAACTGATGAAAAAATAAAGTGCTCTTCACTTCCTGCAGAGATTAGTGACAGTAAACTAAATGGGAAAGCACTCTTGAACTAGTATTGTTTTGGCTATTATTTTGAAATTTTTACAAGATCAAGTGCAGATGCCCCTGGGTAGGAAAATAAGCCAGAGATTTATACCCATCTAAGAAGCAAATGATGGTTTATGAATATTTTTCATTTCCAAATATAGTGAGCAAGTTTTCCACTATTATTTTGGGGATACTTTCTTTTTTATTAAAGTATAGTTCTTTTATGAAGTTATGTTAGTTTTAGGTGTACAGCAAAGTGATTCAGTTGTGTGTGTATATATATATATATATATATAAAACACATTATGTATATATTTACACACACAAATATATATATTGTGTTCTTTTTCAAATTCTTTCCCATTTTAGTTATTACAAGATACTGAATCCAGTTCCCTGTGCTATACAGCAAGTTCTTCTTTGTTATATCTATTTTATATATAGTAATAGTGTGTATCTGTTAATCCCAAATTCCTAATCTATCCCTCCCCCCATCTTTCTTCTACAGTAATCATAAAATTATTTTCTACATCTATGAGTCTGAGTCTGTTGTGTAAATAAGTTCATTTGTATCTTATTTTAGGTTCCATATATAAGTGATATCATATGATATTTAACTGCAAAATATTCTCATCCCCATGATATCCTTTTTTAAAAATAGGACTTATTTGCAAAATATTGAGAAACTATCTTCTATTCTTGGCAAATAACTTTGGCATTAATATCTGCAGAAGCAGATGCGTGTTCACACTCCTATCCAAAAAGAATAAAAGAACACACGAAGGTCAGAGCTATCTGAAATCCAAACTTCAATCCAAATCCAGTAAATGGCAGATGAAGAAAATTATAGAAAATGAGGGCTGTACAAGAAAGGCAGGAACCAATGATTCTGCGCCTGGATTACACTGACAGTGGAGGAGGCAAGGCAGGCTGGCAACATTCATTATGGTTAGTTTTATAAGTTTGTCACCCGGAACTGTAAAACTCCGGCAATCATTCATGCTCACGCTGGATCATGTCTGACTCTCTGCAACCCTTTGGACTGTAGCTGGCCAGGCTCCTCTGTCCATGGGATTCTCCAGGCAAGAATACTGGAGTGGGTTCCATTTCCTCCTCCATGAGATCTTCCCAACTCAAGAATCAAACCAACTGCTTTGTCATTAGGGCAAAGTCTAATTCCATCTTCGTGAAATGTTACAGAAGCTTTCCCCACTATTTGTTGAGATAATACTTTTTAAAATATGAGTAAATCCAAACTCCAATCTGCAAAAGAGACTATTTACCTTGAGGAAAAAGCAACAATAGAAATTCATCAAATATCAAATTGCTAGTATTAAATGAGAGACCTTTGCTTTACAAAAGATACCCTGAAAGGAACAGTGCGGTGTGTTTCCTCTAGCGGCACACATCAAAGGAAATTCCGCAGAAATGCTGCTCTTTTGCAAGTTTGTTCAGATATGTCTCTTAAGGACCTGGATTTAGTCAGTGGGTTAATCCTTAGCAAAAGAAAAAGTGAACAAATGTCAAAGTGATGGAGGATCAAAGTTAAAATCTACCAAGTGATTAATCTGCTCTAATGAAAAATAATTCTGGAGAAGCACTTGGAAATCCAATGCTCTGTTAAAAATCATAAATAAATGCTTCCTGATCAACTGTTGAATGGGATTTAACAGTGATTTCAGCACTTACTGATGATCTGATATTGCTCACATCAACTTGCTATGAATGGGCAGTCCAGACCCAGCCTCTTTGGAGATGAGAGAGAGAAGAGCGTACTTGGAGAAAAGTGAACACATGGATTAGCCAGGACAGAAACACAATTTATATCTCCTGCTAGTAAGTTCAGGCAGGCAAATATCCTAACCCAGATTTCAGAGTTCTGAGAGGTGTCATCACCATTCGTCCCCTAGGCAAGGAGAAGTTCAGGGAGATGATCTTGGTCTTTCACATCTGCTGCAAAATGTGGAGGCTGAAACCCTTTGAGCCCAGCAGCTGAAGCTGGAGCGTTATTGATTTTATTCTTCATACCCCTCCTTCACCCCAGACTGAAAGGAAAGCTCATTTTCTCCAGTCTTCCTGAGAAATGACTGGAGATATTCCTTAAAACTTAGAGAAAATAAAATCTTTAACAAGGACACATTTTATAAAGTAAAATTTTGACTCAAATGTGCTAATATTTTGGCTTATATGGATTATTTAACTCCTATAATACCTAGGCTGTAATTATTTTTATTATGGAGTCACTTTATATTTTATCTCTAGTTTTCAGAGAGACCACCTAGCTCTCAATCCTAGACTTCTCAGCAGTAGAGACTTTATCTGATCCATTGCTGTAATCTCGGCAGCACGCATCCAGCCAGGGCCATAAACAAGGCTTACTCCTGTCCTCATCTCTCACCTCCATACTTCACTGACATTTCCTAGCCTCTTGGAACGTGGAAAGCAGATCCCATATTCATCAAGTGGACGTAGTCTATTCCAAGGATCCATGCCCAGGATTTACTTATTTACCTTCAGTCCTCACTTCTGTCTATTTTTTCCAGCCCAATTCTTTTCCGCTTATGTTTTTTGTGGTCTTTGTCCCTCCTACTGACATTGAGTGCTTAGTCAAGTACCAGAGAAGATGCAAATGTGAAGCACAGCAGTAAATACATGACAGCGGATTGGCTGAAGTCATCAGAGGAGACAGAACCAGAAAAGTCAAGGAAGGCATGACGTACAGAACACAGGCTAACGTGGTGCCTCGGGGATGTTTGATCACCCACTGCACATAGAGCCAGAACCCATGATGTGAAACACAGTAGTCTAAAACTTACTCTGTAGTTTGGTCTTTACTGTTCTGAGATCCAGCAACCTACCATCATGTGAGATGTTTACAGACACTGGTTAGTGAGCAGAGCACACCCTGGGTTTTCTATGGGGTCTTCTCTAAAATAACTCTACCAACATTAAAGGAGCTTACTCATTAAAGCCCCAGGAGCTTCTGTTTCTGAGACCAGAAATAAAAAAGAGAATTATGTTTCAAGTTTGACTCTTCCCTTTGCCAAATAAGGATATTCTTTCGTAGAATACACTGGAGGATTGGTATGTTAGGCTCTGAGAGTCGTGAAATCTTCAATCCACTGACAGTTAGGAAGACTCATTAAGGAAATTACAATCAGAATTGCTTAATTTGCATTGTTAAATATAACTTCATAACTTTAAAAGTCTGTACCATGATGACAGATACCATATCCAAGATGTATAACTTACCTAATGAATCATTGCGTTAACTATGATAGGAGAATAATTCGAGGGACTGTTGACTTTCCTAATGGTTTGGTCCTATAATGTGCAAACAAACTTTTGGAATATTAATTATCCTTCTTCCCTGTCAAGTATAGATCTTACCCCAAGACTCAGATAAGGAGAAACAGAGGGGGGAAGTCATGGAGTATTTATTAAAAATATTAATAATGTAAGAAAATTAGATTTTTCAGGTAATTTAAATTTCAAGATAAATTTATTATCTTAGACTATGTTTGGTGTATTGCTGCCATCTTTAATTTCTCTCCACACATTTTTAAAAAATCACTCCAATTTGACTTACACCCCCAGTACCCCAGAGATGCTTGGTTTCAAGGTCACTAATACGTGGTCAGTTCTCAGACAGAGTTTCTAATCTTTCTCTTTGCCATGTTTTGTTTTTTTCTTTTTCTTAGATTTCAGGCATGGCACTAAGATGGCTTGGTTTTCCACCTATAGTGCTATTCACTCTTTTTCAGGAGTCACCATGCCTAGTAAACACCTCAAACTTAAATGTGACAAAATGGACCCCTCCCCTGACCCCAGTACCCATCCAGCCTGCAGCCTCATGGTAAAGAATCTGCGTGCAATACAGGAAACCCAGGTTCAATCCCTGGATCCGGAAGATCCCCTGGAGAAGGAAAAGGCTACCCACTCTAGTTTCCTTCCTGGAGATTCCCTTGGACAGAGGAGGGTGGTGCACTACAGTCTATGGGGTCACAGAGTCGGACACAATTGAAGCTACTATAAATGCAAAAATAACACAGTTTTCTCATAAAAAGCTTGTACAGTACCCCATTCACAGCCCTGATCTGTCTCTCTATATATATTTTTTTTCTTTCATTTCCTCCATTTTTCTCTCATCTATTTTTCCTTCCCAGTGAGTATCCAACAGAGGAAGTATCTAGAAGGTGTCAGAAATACTGATCTAAAAATCCAGCGTCAGACCCACAGAAACCAACTAGGGATTCACCAGTCTCCACTTAAACATCCTCAGAAGCAGGGAATTTATTAATAGTTCTGATTGTGAGAACATTTCCTAATTGGAATAAAATTAAGCTCCTTACAACTTCCAACCACAAGTCCTGTTTTTGTTTGTGAGGCAAGCCCTGAATGATTATTTTCCATCTCCTACATGAAATCTCCTAGGGCACCTTGAAGCACATCCTCTATGATGGAGATTGTATTAGTGGGGACCTCAAATGAGTCACCTCACTTACTCCTCACAGCAATACATTCGGGGAGGTGCAGCTATTTTTCATCCTCACTCTACATTTTAAGACCTGGGGTTTAGGAGAGATAGGCAACTTGTCCAGGGCCCAGGGAAGGAAAGTGGTCCAGCTGGGATTTGATCTTGAGCTTTTTCCAATCCTGAGATTAGATTCTTACCTACTACACTGTGCTGTCTCTTGGCAAATTGCTAAACAAATAGAGCATTCAATGTCCCAGTCATTTCCTAGGGAAACATAGACTCTCTTATGGGGGTTTGAAATCCCAGGCCCACTGCTCACCATTTGGTGAAATTGAGCAATGTGTTTAGCTGCCCTGGGTACCATTTTTTCACCTGCAGCATGTGATGATCACATCTCACATACAGAGCCTTTATGGAAATCGGCTGAACTGATGCACTGGAGGACACTGGGCCTCTGGGGTTAAATTCACCTCTGCTCCTCACTGTCTTATCTTTGTTTTTCTCAGGCAATGCCTTCTCACCAAAACACATCAGGGGTCATCATTGCTCCTGCTTCACATATGGTTATGAGACTTAAAAGTGAAAATCTTCACAAAGTGTTTGTCACGTAGAAAGAGCTAGATATACTTGAGTTATTAATATCACTTTCATTACATAAACATCCGGCAACTACAAATACTAGCTATTATTAATATGTATAAAAACAGCATAGCTTATGGGACAGAAGACCAACTAGAAACATATAACCTAAAAACATCCAGAAAGTACAAAATTAAAGTTACACCAAGAGCAATGATATTGACAACAGAATTAAATGACTAAAATTGACTTACTTAAAAGCAAAGGCTCTCAAACTGAACTATAAAACCATAGCTATTTGACATTTAGAGAAATTCATCTGAAGTCAGATAGTACAGATATATTAAAAGTAAGAATACAGTAAAATATAACAATAATATTTACATTAAAATGCAAGGCCATAGGAAAAAGTACACAAATTATAGTCTCTATAGAAACTATAGGAAATATCATTAATAATACAAAGAGGAAATTTCTAACAAAACTCTACTGGCTTTTGCTGGGAAGCAAAACAAAATTCTGAAAATCTTTGCAAGTTGTTATTTCACTTAGTAATGATATTAACTAACATGTATAAAATTTTCTAAGATTCTAAGAGAATAGAATTTCCATATTTCTAAGAGAATATATGCTTTTCAACTACTCATGTAGTGTTTACAAATTATTTTAGGATACAAGGAACATTTCAAATTAAAAAAACAAATGTAAAGACCAAGTTTGATTATCATAATTTGATAAAATCTGAAAAAATGTTTTCATACATCAGAATTTATTTCTTATTATTTTAATAAAACAAGGAAACTCTAAAAGTTAGACAAGTTACATTTCTTAAAACCAAGTGAAAGATTTTGGGCAGATGCCAAGAACCTTTAATTTGATTTGACGTATACAGAAGTCCCCAAGATAAATTTTTTTATAATGAAGCAGAAGAGCTTTAGTTCTGGTGTTAGACGGTCCTTGTGCCCTGGAGGAAAAATGTTATATTTAGATAGGAACAAATTTATTCAGATATGAATCTCCAAAATATTCCTTTTTTTTTTTTTTTTTTACTGAAGTATAGTTGATCTACAATGTTGTGGTACCTTCACATGTACAGGCTAGTGATTCAGGTTTTTTGAAGATCATATTCCATTATAGTTTATGACAATATACTGGGTATAATTCCCTGTGCTATACAGTCAGTCTTTGTTGATTACTTATTTTATGGACATTGCTTATTTTATGGACAGCAGTTTGTATCTGTTAATCCCCAAGGCCTAACTTGTCCCTCTCCCTCTTGGTGACCACAAGTTTGTTCTCTATATCTGTGACTCTATTTCTGCTTTGTCAGTAAGTTCATCTGTACTGTTTTTCTAGATTCCACATATATGTGTTAATATACGATATTTATTTTTCTCTAACTTTCTTCACATTTTATGACAGTCTCTAGGTCCATCTAGGTCTCTGCAAATGGCATTATGTCATTCCTTTTAATGGCTGAATAATATTCCATTGTGCATGTCTTGTCTTACGTCTTCTGAAGCCTGGTGTCTATTGCTGGGCACCTGGGTTGTTCCTGCGCCTTGGCTGCTCTGATACCACCGATCCACCTTCTGTAACTGTCGTTCTCCCAGGACTGCCTCTTGTTATCTGTCCCTATTTCATTTACGGGATGATCTGCTTTTTAAAAGTATTTTCACTTTGAGAATTTGTGCCTTTGTTCCATTTGGGAAATTTGTGGGCTTTGTCTCTTGCATTATTGCAGCATCTCTCTTCTCTCTGTGTTGTCTTTTTGGAACTCCTCATACATATACGTGTGGGTCCTTCATGTGTTGTCTTTCACAACGAAGTCATCTTTCTTTTCTCTTTGACTATTGTTATTGATTTACTTTTAATCTGTGATATTTCCTCATCTTTATCTTCCAATTTCTTCAGTTTCTGTAGAGTAAGAGCCTACTGTCTGATTTCCATCTAGTCTTATTTTATTCCTGGCCTCTTGTTCTTGCATGTGGGTGTGTACTTAGTCATGTTTGACTCTTTGCAGCCCCATGGACTGTAGCTCACCAGGCTTCTCTGTCCATGGGATTTTCCAGGCAAGGATACTGGAGTGGGTTGCCATTTTTATTCCAGGGGATTTTCCCAACCCAGAGATCAAACCCTTATCTTCTGAGTCTCCTGTGGCAATCAGATTCTTTACCAACTGTGCCACTTATATATTATACATATAAATATATATATATACATATTTAATCATGAAAATGATTTTCATTTTCATTTACCACATTATTAATTTATAGCAAGTTTCACATTTTATTGTTTCAAATGATTAAAGCAATGATTTTCCTGTAAACTTTGGGTAAATGTGTTCTTTATATTTTAATTTAAATTTTTTTACTTCTTTGAGAGGAGCTTGTTTTTCACTGGAATCTCATGTATTGACTGGTTCTAAGGATGATGCCCCAAGGAAATTGAGTTATTTCCTCTATACATCCCAAAGTTATCCTAAGGACCACCTTATAGTAGTTTCTCAGCTAGGCAGTCTGGCCTTCTCAGATAAAGGTCAGCCTCCAAATCTTTGCATTGGTGAGGGGAACCTTTTTCCCGACCCCAGACATAGGAACTTGCTTGTTAAACACTGGGTGAGAGCTAGATATTTCATTTCCACCTTTCACTGAAGCGTCAGGTTTCTACAGCCCAGCATTTATGAAAGAATGCTTTTCTTGAGGAGCTCTGAATCTTTTCCTCGTACAGTCCCTGCATTGCTATTAAAATTCAAGTTCCATTTTCTCTTCGTGTGATAAGTAACCTCTGCACTTCCAAAGTCATGCTAACAGCTGATATGTTTATAATAAACAACAGCTCCATGCTTATTAAATTCCATTCCTTCTTACTTTTATCATCATATAATAGTAGTTACTTTACATTATATTTCAATACCATTGCCTAGGCATTTTCTTTTTTTTATGTTCTCAATGTTACATTCTGATAGAAAGACTTTATCAAACATTTCAGTCCTAATGAAAGAATTCTGCATTTTTTGATACTTTTTATGGATATTTTTTTCAGTCTTGCAGGAACTGAAAGCACCTGAGTAATTTCTTCTGCTTTCATGGATTTTAAATTTCATCTGTATTTTGACAATTCCCAATTATATTTCTAAGCCATTCATTCTCAGTCAGTGGTGGTTTACCCCTGAGGACATTTGGCAATGTCTGCAGACAGGTTGATCGTCAGAGCAAGACGGAGTGTCACTGGCATGTGGTGTGCAGAGGCTGGAGATGGCGCTGAACATTCTGCAGTCTCTAAGATGTTAACTGGGCCCAAAATCTCAAATGACACCAGTGTTGCAAGGCCCTGATCAGCTCACACCTCACATCTATGTTCAACGTCTCCACTCAAATGCATAATGACTTCTGTCAAACAAAATATTCTTTTTTTTTTTTTTTAATTCATCGAAGTTGTTTCTCACTGGATCGTTCCCATTTGAGTCAACGGCAACATAATGAACCTGATTACTCAAGTTAGAAACCTTGTGGTCATTCTTGAAAACATCATTTTCCATCTGTCAGATGGAAGATACACTTGAAACACTTTAAATTCACTGATTTTCCAACTCCACTCCCCATAATGGTTCACCATCTCTCATTGGAGCTGCTGAGTGGCCTTCTGTCCTGCCTCCCCTCCCTCCACATTCATTAGAAAAATTAAAATGGAAAAAGTCATGTTCAAGTTCAGAAACAGGAAAGCAGGACTCTGACCTGCCCAAACACTGTCTGGATTCCATGCCTACAAGGACAGCAAATCAGATGGAGTGGGTCTTAGAATTCTTGAGCCCCTGGAGGTCTAGTCAACTCCCAAGGTCTAACAAAATCCTATGACTCACAAGGTAAAACAAATAGCATTGCAAAAAGGTTCAAGTAAAACTAGAGCTGCATTTTTGCATGCAATTTTGATGATGATATCTGTTTGTGGCCTGGGATTATAAGCAGGAGACCCACAAACTGCAATTTGAAGTCTCACTCATGGGGTCGACCCTCCACTCAGAAAATTTTGCCAATTAGAACTCCAGATTGCTATTAACAAGGGACTTCACAGAGCTGTTTAAGGAATGTTGGTTGGCCCAATTTGGTGATGTATGTGCTATTACTTCTCTCTATTGTTTCTATTTATTTTCTTTTAATGACTGCATATTTAAATTAATTCAAATGATCGTCTATAAAAAATTAAAACTATTTGTGTGTGTAATGAGTGGTGCCTTTTGATAATGAATCCTTCAAACCTAAAGCAAAAGTAAAACTTTCAGGAAAACAACATTGCCTGTCTCCCACTCATTCTCCCCAGGGACCCCAGAGTGATCTCACCAAAGCTGGAATGTAATCCAAACTCGTTAGCAAGGCCTTTGGGTCAGAGGTGCATGATCTTGCTCTCTGCTCTCATCATCCACCTGCAGTGTCTCTCCCTCATTTGCCATATTTCATAAGAGCTTTATCTCATTTTATGGAGGACATGGAATATGTTTCCACTTTCAAGGTTCTGCATGTGCTGATGCTTCTGCCTGAAATGTTCTTCTTCCCATTCTTGGGGTAACTGCTTCTCAGTCCTCTGATCTCCAGCCTCCACATCCCTTCCTCTGGGGGCCTTCATTTCTGCCCTGATCAATAATATAGCTCTCTGCTCACAACTTTCACTGCAATTTTCAATGTTATTATAGATATTCTTCCCTAAAATATGCTCCAAAAAGTCAAGAACCGTATCTGTTTAGTTCACTACTTCTTTTTGGACTTGAGGATATGGCAAGTGTTCAGGAAATATTTACTGAAGGAATTAATTAATACATACCAGAACTTAACCAGGAGTGGTCACTTGTCAACACCAGCTGAAGAGTTTCTGAGGATCTTGAACTTAGAATGACTTCAAGATTTTGGTGTCTATGCCTGGACATTTGCTATGAAATGTTGTACACGGTTACTAAATAGTTAATGCATTTTATAATGTAGATATATATATGTACACTATGCACATCATAAATGCATGTGTTTATACATTATATAGGGCTTCCCTGGTAGCTCAGTTGATAAAGAATCCGCCTGTAATGCAGGAGACCTGGGTTCATTTCCTGGGTTGGGAAGATACCCTGGTGAAGGGATAAGCTACCCGCTTCTACTGTTCTATCCTGGAGAATCCTCATGGACAGAGGAGCCTGGCAGGCTGCAGACCATGGGATTGCAAAGAGTCAGACATAACTGACTGACTTAGCACAGCACAGCACAGCACAGCATACTTTATATAAACATGCATGTGTGTATTTAATGTGTATATATTGTATGATCTGTGTGTATTAAATATACTGTTGCTTGTTTTTCAGTCTCTAAGTCCTGTCCAGCTCTTTGCAGCCCCATGAACTGCAACACACCATGCTTCCCTGTCCTTCATTATCTCCCAGAGTTTGCTCTAACTCATGTCAATTGGGTCGGTGATACTCTCCAACCACTTCATCCTGTTGCCCCCTTCTCCTCCTGCCATCAATATTTCCCACCATCAGTGTCTTTATATATACATATCTATGTATATAATATGTGTAAACATAATATGTATGTTCTATGTATGTATAAACATATAGTGCATTAAATCTCTGTTTACGTATGCTATATGATAAAGCCTTTGGCTGTAATCTCAAAGATATTATTAACATTGGTGGAGCTGAATGCCACTGTGACATTGATGACATTTCTCTCACACATTCATCCATTTCCTAATACGTCAATTGTCCTGGTCCTAAAAAGCTCACTGATTTTCTTCTGGTTCATGAGGTCCTACACACCAAACTTTTACACCAATAGAATCACTCTATTTTTTAATACACCAATAGAATCACTCTATTTTTCAATCTTTATTTATTATGGATCAAAATTCAGCTTCCAAAAGTTTGCATTTTTATAGCATAAGTGTTTTGCTACTTCTAGCTTCAACTGGGAGCAAGTGAAACCAGGTGCTTCAAGTCCTTTTGCCAATGACATAGGGAAAGAGATAAATAAAAATAAATCAATGCTGTATGAATGAATGCATATCTTGATAGATGGAATTGATGGAGCTTTGTTTTCCAACAGTAGCCTCTTCTAAAATGGGTCTTGGACAGACCAGTTCTTCAGGTATTGCTTCTCATATTTACATATGGCATTGGAACAGATTTGATAGCCTATTGTCTTCATAAGAAAGAACATAATATTCTAAAACAACACCTTATCTCCCACACAAAACACTGGACTGAAGCCATGGATTTTATACTGCTCTGTGCATTACAGCCCCAGATAGCCCCCCGGCTATGAGCTTTGACATGGTTTCATGCTCATGATGAGATAGATGTCTGCCTGGAGAGGCCAGTGTGCCTAAAAATCTGCTCACGACAATAAAGGGAGAGATGTCTATTTTTAACTCTCAGTCTTCCACAGTCCTCAATGTAAAAGTTCCAGAATTCCACATAAACCAACCAGTTAGATACTGAATTGTTAAATATATAGTGGGGACTTAATATCATTTTTAAGAGTGTTGTCACTCATACAACTGGCAACAGGAATGCCAAAAAAAAAAAAAATGCTTCAATCAAAGCCATGTTAAAAAAAATTTTAAGTATCACTTTTTGATCATGAAAATAAACTTTTTTATATGCCTTTCAGTGAAAGTAAAAATCTGTTCCCAGAACAGAGCTAATTTTATATCAGTTTAAATCTGCTAATTGTTTTTTCAATCTCTTGCTTTAAAACACACTAACTAATCAGTTGAACAAAGCTCTAACTGGCTATTATATCTACTTGCAAACTAGCAAATTCAATTTTCGACATAACAACACAAAGTAAAATGAAGTGGAATGCTGTGATTTTAAGGGGGCTTTGCCCTCCTTTGTTCTGTGAACTTCCCCAGCTTTCACACCACAGTGTTCTCACAGCCCTTTGTTCAAACTCACAACATCGAATGTAAAGAATGGCTTTACATTGTGATTTTCTTACCCGAGGAATCCAAATGCATCAAGAAAAATGCTCATCGAGGCTTGGAACAGAAAGAGGTATTTATTTCACATGTGCCCAAGTTCTGTGTAACTCAGCATCATGGCAAATGGATTGAGATTGCAGTTCTGAGCTGAAATTCTCTTTATCTCCTGTGAACCAGGAAGTCCAAACATATGGACTAAGAAGATAACAATTTTAAAGAGTAGGTACCCATCTTGGAAAATAGTCATTGTCATTTCAATATGCTTGAGTAGAACCAGACATGAGAGGGACACTGAAAAACTTGAGTGGCTGACCCTTTTCTCAATTAGATGGCTATTCGACAATGTTTCCCCTTCAGCACCTGGCCAAGGTTTCAGTTTATCTCGGTGTGTATAAGTGATACAAATTCTCTCAGGGAAGTGAGTCGCTGTGACAGAGTGGAGTATCCTGGATGGACTTGTGTAGGCCATGTGGCCTGACTGTCACAAGCAGAGCTTGTAAAGTT
Source organism: Capricornis sumatraensis (assembly GCF_032405125.1). Taxonomy (NCBI): domain Eukaryota; kingdom Metazoa; phylum Chordata; class Mammalia; order Artiodactyla; family Bovidae; genus Capricornis; species Capricornis sumatraensis. The sequence continues at coordinate 47,907,102 of NC_091085.1, read as the reverse complement.
GGGTAGATTTGGATATGAATCTCAGATTGCCATTTCCTGGCTGTCCTTGGAGAAATTATTAACTTCATTCTTTAATTTTCTCTTGTGTCAGATAGAGTGGAGAGGACTAAAGTAGACACCATTTTTTGAATTATATCATAGCATATATAGCAGCCTCAGGGTGTGAACCTGATATGGTAACTATCTTTTTTTTTTTAATTTTCGTTTTATATTGGAGTATATTTAATTTACAATATTTGGTTAGTTTCATGTGTATAGCAAAGTGATTCAGTTGTCCATTGTCTTTCAGACTCTTTTCGCGTACAGGGTATTACAGAATAGTGCCCTATGCTATATAGTAGGTCTTTGTTGATTATCAATTTTATATTTAGTAATGTTTATATGATAGTCCAATCTCCTAATTTTTTCTTCCCTTGCTCAATCTTTCCCTTTGGTAACCATGACTTTGTTTTCTGTGTCTGTGAGTCTGTTTCTGTTTTGTAAATAAATTTATTTATGCAATTTTTTTTAGAATCCACATATAAGTGATATATTTGTCTTTGACTTACTTCACTCAGTGTAACAATCTCTAGGTCCATCTATGTTCCTGCAAATGGTATTTCATCCTTTTTATGGCTGAGTAATATACCACTGTACATATGTGCTGCATCTTCTTTATCCAACTGTTGATGGACATTTAGGTTGCTTTCATGTCTTGGCTACTGTAAATAGAACTGCTATGAACATTATGTTGCAGGTATTTTCTGAGTTATGCTTTTCTCAGATATATGCCTAGGAGTGGGATTACTGTAATCATATGGTAGCTCTGTTTTTAGTTTTTTTACAGTGCTTCCATAGTGGCTGCCCCAAATTATATTCCCACCAACAGTGTAGGAGTGTTCCCTTCTTTCCACGCCCCCTCCAGAATTTTTTTCCAGCATTTATTATTTGTCGAAATTTGATGATGGCCATTCTGATTGGTGGGTAGCTATCATTATTAAATTAGGAGATCTATGTTGTTACAACCTTCTATAACTCACAGATTATCATTTTCAAAATATAAATGAAAAGTTGATACCAAATGAGCCTACATAATGACCAGTTCTCCAAGTGTCTCATTCTACTCATTATTTGCCTCTTTCTTTATGTCCTGCTCTTCTCCATTGATTCAAATGGTATCCAGTATTTATTCAAGAAACTTTCAAAGAGCTGAAAAATAAGACAAACAAGAGGTTTGTGAAAATATTCATTAGACAAAGCTGATTTAGCTGTCATTGTCCAGGCAGTAGAAATAAAACTATGCATTTCTTAAGAGAAACAAGATGAGAGGGGAAAAAAATGGGTAGAGTCTTTAAGGGAAGCAGAAGAACAGGACAGAATATCAAGAGCTATATCTCTGTATCTCAGAGAAAGAGGATAAATCTGAGTTAGTGGGAAAGGGAAAGACCCACTGGAGGTTTTACATAGATGAAATGGCTGCATATGGAAGAAAAAGATTCCAATAGTCAGACATTGCATTGAAGAGGCTTTTTACATAAAACAAAATAGAAGGTAGTGATTCTGCAATGCACTAAAAACAAAATGGAAAGAAAGGAATACAACTGATAATGGAGGAATAGATCTAAGACCCTGAAAGCTGTTGAAGTGGGTGACGTTGCAACAAAAGGAAGCAGGCTTACAGCAACTGGCTTCTTGAACTTTGCTGTCTGGTTCCCATTACTCTTTCTCTTCAAAAAATGTCACCCATTCCTTTCGAACAGAACATTTTGCCAAATATGCTATTTAAATATTGATTTTAGAACATTTCCTTGATCTGAAAGCATGCTACCCAGATTGGCATAAATCTAAGTTCTTTCTTTCCAGAGTCTTGTCATGATTTATTCGAGGAGTGTTTTTTTAACCAAAGATAAAATCGAAGAAGAACAGAGCATCAAGGGCACAAAACACACAATTCCTGACAATAAAGTGCATTGGCTGAAGCTATCATGAAGGTTATTTGAGATATTACACAAGAGATTTTGATTCATAAATATATCCAAACAATAACATGCCTTTTTAGTAGGAACAGTTGAAAAACAAAAAGAAAAGGCTAAAGGAACTCTATATAAAATTAGTTTTTCTTATGTGTGAAAAAATTAGCTAATGATTCTGATTTCTATTCTACCACATATAGATGGATATTAACCTTTACAGTTTCACGATCAAAGATTTGAAGAAGGAAGCTGCTGAAAAAAAGTGATCCCTTATTTTCCTCTACTAAATCCCAAGATCTAAGGCAGTGCTTGACACATAGTTGGCACTCAAGAAAGAGTTATCACATGAACAACTCAATAAAGCCTTAAAAAAATAAAGTTAAAAAATTATCTAGTCATCACAAGTTTAGAGCTAATCATACCAGAAAATCCTGAGATGTGGTTTAATCTCATGGTTTGGAGCACCCTCACTTAAATTAAAAGCTTCAATTCTGATCATAGTAAATCACTTGGTTTTGAATCAACTGTGAAATCAGCCTTTTCATCAAGGAAACTCCCACACACAAAAAAAAAAAAAGAAAGAAAGAAAGAAAAGTAATCTACCTCTTTATCTAGATTTATTGACCTGTGTGTCGTGTGTGTGTTTGTGTGTCCCTCAGTCCTTCTGAATCTTTCTCAGTGATACAAACTCAGGTGGCCTTCTCTGGTAAACAGTTTCCTTTAGAGATGACTACTGATGTGATGACTACAGGCACATAAAATGCATTTAAGCCAGAGCAGACTATTTCTATTGCATGGTGTTTCTGGAATATCTTTTCATGTTATCTCCCATAGCCATGACAGTTTTCTCAGAATGGTTAGTTAATTCCCTCCAAATCTTTATGTAATGGCCCACAATTATGTACGAAAATTACTTCAAAATTAGACCCATCCTGCCTCACTCCTTGATTTCTTTGTAACTAAGTAACTACCAGAGCTTTTAGATCACGTCTCCACATCCTCTCCCCCAACACACATTCCAGTCAACCCCAACTGACTCTTTTCTCAAATGATGCTCTTCTTTAAGAACAGAAAAACTCATTAAAAAAAAAAACATGGCAAGGGATAAAAGACATGTGATTCTTCTTCAGAAACCACTGAAAATGAATGAAGAAGATGCAAAAGGGAAAGACTGATGTGCTTAGTATAAAGCTATAAGATGACCATCACCAAAAGCAGAACGCAGAGTGCAGATTTCTTTGAAAATAAACAAGGGTCTAAGAAACCTAACAAAGAGAAAATGGGATAATACCACCAAAGACACTGCCATTTTGAAATCAAAGGGACAGAGAAAGCAGGTTAGAATGAAGGAAGGCTGTCAAAGTCACTAACTGCAAATCACAGGACTACTCAGCCTGCATGATTCTACAACACAGGACTGTGTAGCTCTTTAGTTATGAAGGTGCGCTCTTCGTCAAGAAAATGGAGCGATGATACTAAAGGTGACTCAGAGATAATCACAGCTGGTACTCTCACCACAGACTCGGGGGCCAGAACTAGATCCTTCTGCTTTCACTGGGCCAGGATGCCCTCCCAGACATCACATGAGCAGGACCCTTTCAGACAGCAACAGGGACAGAGCTGTGGGGGTGATGCTGCCACCTCGGTGGTCCCAAGAGGTGGGGCATAGAGTCAGGGAGGGTTATTCTCAAGACTTATGAGCCAATGAAAATCACCTTTCTAGGTTTTGGACTTGCTTGGGACTTTTCCCTCCTCCTTTCATCCCTATTTTTCCCTTTCTGAACAGTAGTGTCTAGCCTATGCTTGTCCCATCACAGTATTTTGGAAGCAGTTAACTTGCCTGGTTTCCCAGGTTCACAGCTGGAGAGGAATTTTGCTTCAGGATGAATCATAACTCAAGTCTCCTACACATGTGACTTCGATGACTTTTAAATAAAACTTTGAACTTTTGACTTTAGAGATGATGCAGAAACAATTTAAGACTTGAGGGTTGTTTGCGTGGAATTAATGCATCTTTTATGCAAAAAGGATGTGAAGTGTGAAAGGCTAGTGCTATAGAACGAATTGTGTCACACTTAAAATTCACGTGTTGAAGCCCCAACCTCATGTGATGGTATTTGCAGCTGGGGATCTTTGGGAGGTTTAGAAGAGGTCATGAGGATGGAGCACTCATGATGGGATTCGTTCCCTTGTGAGAAGAGACACCCAGGAGCTTGCTTCCTCTCTCTCCACCTGCACACCCCCAAAAGGCCATGTGAATACACAGCAAGGAGGTGGCCATCTGCAACCCAAGGAGAAAGCCCTCCCCAGATACTGGCCCCATTGGCACCGTGATCTTGGCCTTCCCCCTCACCAGTACTATGAAAAGTGAATTCTTGGTCTGTGGCATTTTGTTACGGCACCTCAAGCTGCCTAAGATAGAGGCCAAAACCCTAACCTAGATGTGCTACCCGGCAGATGAGGTTGAGATAGAGGTTAGGGAACAGCAGCTGTTGCTGAGGGTGGCACATGAGAATACACAGAGACACCTGTGCTCTGCAGCAGTGCTAGCCAGTAGACATTCTATAACGATGGAAACATCCTCCACCTGTGCTGATACGAAAACAGAGTATCCATTAAAGCACCCATGGCTACTGAACATTTAAAATGTTGCTAGTGTGACTGAGAAAATACAATTTTAACTTTATTTCATGTGAATTTTACTTGAAAAATTGCAGAAACTATGTCCTACAGTCTCTGAGAAAATTCTAAAACGCTTTGGAAAACTATTTCACCTAAAAAGATTTTAAAAAATTTTTAAATCAACACAGAATTAATATAGAAGTAGAAAAGGAAAACTGAGCTTTCTAAAAAGGAAATTTGAAGATAAATTCATCGAGAAGAATTAAGACTAATTAGAACCAGTAAGACATAGGATAGATACTGCTGAGATGAAGTCAGAGATAGAAACACCTTTGAGAAAATAGTAAATTTTGTGAAGGAAAAATATAGGGAAAATTAAGTGAATAAGGAAAGTACAGTTCAGAGGCAGATTCCATATACACATCATACATATCTCTTTATCTGAAAACCTAACAAATAGAACCAAGTAGTATTCAAATATACATTGTAAAAGTATTCCTGAAATGAAGGAAAATATAAATATGTTGATTCCTCGTGTTTTAGGAAAGTCTGATGTAGAATTACCAGCTTTAAAACATGTCTTTAGAATTTATTAAAATTAAAGAATGAAGAAAAAACACAATGTGCATCAAAAGTCACCTACAAGTTAGAAGAATCCAGGGTGATCTCAGAAATCTTATTAGTAGTGTTCAAAGCCAAATAATAGATTTGCAATGTCTACAAACCTCCAGGGGCATTTTGTTTTGAAAATAAAATATGAAATCCAAATTTCCTATCACCAGGCTCTTGTGTAAATACATCAATAAAACACTGTTATTCACAAATGAGGATGTCTCTGTGAATATAGAACTCATGAGTAAGTCTGTAATAATCATCTGATGAAGAAACGTGTCCGCAGAGAGATGAAGGAGGAAAAACAAAGACCTCAGGAATGCAGAAGCTATAATTGATGGCAGGCAGGAAATCCATGCACACAAAGCAATAAGGCACCTGTGAGAGGCGGAAGCTAGCAGGTAAACTGTAGGGAGATTAACAATGTGAGCATGATGATGCACATTTCAGAAGTTGGTTCATGAAGGAAAGAAGTAGGGGAAGAGCATCTAAGATCATGGGCATCTTCATCTGTCTTTGGAAAAAATCATGACGGGCTTTCTCAACTTGGCTTAGAAAAAGACCTAAATCAGAGATTTTTCTGTTGGTTGCAAGCATCAGAAAAACAATCAACCCAGATTAAGTGGAAGCAAAATGGTGAATCAATGAAAGATACTGAGCCATTTCAAGGAAAGAATTGGAAGGCATCTCCAGGGCAACAAAGGCAGCAGAAGCAACAGGACCGTGGGCACAACTACCCCTGTTGTCAGCTCGTGAAGAAGAAAGTCTGACTAAGGTCTCCAGAATGTTGCCCATTAGAACTTTAGTCCTTTTTTTCTCTTCTCCAGCTCTAAAATTCTGAGGCACATTCTCCTAGTCAGTCAGGCGTTCAATTCTGAACCAATCAATGATGACAGCAAACGAAGCTAAATAAAGAGACGTTGTTTGCCCAGCAGAAATCACACATACATCCCTGAACCTCTCAAATAGGGTCTGGGGGCTTTGACAGAGGGGAAGTGACACACTGGGTTGGAGGTCCCCAGAAGAAGAGGATAGGTGGATGGACAAAAAAAAGATGTAGGTTGTATTTGCTTCAAATATAATCAGAGTCACCATTTGTTTAATAGCTCTCACCATCCACTGTAGTTACCAGTGTTATTCACCAGATAGTTCATTACCCGATTCTCAAACTGCTTTGTCTGATGACTTGTAACTGAAAGTAACAGCCCTTCAGAACGTCCCTTCACTCAGGCACAGCAATGGAAACATCCAGGCTGCTCCATCTCCTTGATTCTCCAGTTTTTATGAAAAGCAAAGCCTTCCTGCCAAGCTGGGATGGACATTTGCCAGTAGAAACCGAACTTAGCAGCTTCCAGCTATGGAGATTTGAAGGTACGTTGTTCCTGTGACACTACTTGGTCTATTACATTGATATTCTAACCTTTTCTTAGATCTCCCATGTGATTATGCTCTGCCCTTTGGCTGGAACTGCACCCTGACCCAACAGTTTCTTTCCAATGCACTTCATTTCTCTTTCTACTGACCTGCTAACAAGGAAACACCTGCCACAGTGTCTGATCTTCTGTCAAGGCAGGAGAGGAGGTTCATAGGACTATTTGGGTCCCAAGCAGAGGATGCCTTCTTTACAGAACAGTCTTCATGTCAAAGGACACAGACACTGGCCCCAGAGACAGAAGAAGGTAAAGCACTTTTACCACCACTCAATCCAAAATGTTTGTCCTGATGTTTAATTTATCATACTGCTACCAAGTCCAAGCTCGCTCTGCTCACTGCACGACAGGCCAACAAATCCAAAAGATGAAGTGGTGAGGCAAGAAATACAAAGTCCGTAGACTGAGAAGATGGCAGACTAGTGTCTCAAAACAACCATCTTATTGGGGTCTGGATTCCAGGTTCTTTTATAAAACAAAGATGGGGGTAGGTGAGGAGGAAAAGTAAAAAGGTCATCCATTTTGCAAATATCTCCTGGAATGGCCAGCCTCAGGGAAAGGGTGTTAATTCCTTCCTTCCACAGATGGACAGGGTACTGAACAAAACATTTTGATATAACATTCAGGCAGAGGGGTAACGGTTCCCCGAAGCAGGCCATTATGTATAGGGTATCCTTTTAATGAACAAAAGAAATGGGAAGCAAAGGTTAAAGTAAGAGAAACAGATGCAGCATGGAATCAGTTCTTCACTCTAATAATATGCTCCCAGATATATTTTTCACCTAAAATTTGTATTGATGAGCCCAAGATGTCTCGTCCTCATGATTTTCATGTGGCTTATTTCTAGATCCCTTCCCCCAAACCATCAAACCTCTTGGGAATCTGATTGATGGCATAAAACATGGCAACCCATGAGGAATTGGACAATCTTTATGAATGTGAGAAGACAAAAGAAAATTAAAGGTTTCCCTTCTATGGTGGGGCGGGAGGGTACTTTTTATCAATGGACTAAAGCAGTAGTTCTAAACCTTAAAGTGATAGCTTTGTGTCTCAGGGGACAGTTTGCAATATCTGGAGATATTCTTGGTTGTCTCAACTTGGAGGCCTGTTACACTAGCATCTGGTAAATAGTCTAGGGCCAACATCAACATTTAATTAGGAATCTAAGTCCTTAATTAGGAACTTCCTACTTTGGATGCCACCATGTCTCTCCTGTTTAAATACATTCTCTCTGCTTGCAACTAACAATAAAGTAAGACGGAAATGACACAAATAGTAATGCCATAATTGTCAGTGAAACTCTCAAGAAAGTCCTATATTTTCACTGTCACTTGATACCTGATTGAGAGTGAAGACTGACTCTCTCCTAGAAGATGCTATACATTTTTCAAAATTCTCTTATGAAAGACCTAAACTTTGCAAGTTTAACTGTAAAGTATTCTCACCAAGTTAGAGAGGATATGTGAACTGCAGTTTATTTTTTAAAGTATTATATGGTCAAAAAATAACGTTGACTTCAAAATTTTAGTACTCCTGAGGGCCTGAAATGAGGATATAGAACAAGATCTCTTGTTCTCCTAAATAGAAGTTGAGCCAATAACATAGAGTACTTTATGAGCCAGATAATGTCTGGTGTCCTGGAGCTAAAGAAAATGTTGGCACGTCTTGCAAAATCACAGCTGTTTCAGTCTCATTTAGTGACTGGCCACACTCCCTGCAGCCCAGTTTGCCTTTTGAAATATAGCTCAGCTAGCTATTCTGCAGCATGACAAAAAGGCCCCTGACAAGGAAGGGTTTTTTTAATCTCTGTCTCAAAAGCTTTAAAAATCTTGACAAACACTGCTAAGAAACACACATTACTTTTTAAGAAGATGCATAGAGATTTCTTAATGCGTGCAAAATTGTGTATGTTTTTACCAACAAATAAAATGCACTTTGGAGACATGCAGATAAAAAAGATAAGAAGAAAAACAAAATGTTGAACTAATTTAACTATATGCGATGCTAGTATAAGAAAGAATTTCTGTGGCTTCCCTTATGTACAATGTGCGTTTTTAGACTGCAAAACAAAGTCTGCCTGTAACCCATCTGAGTCAGACCTTTCAAGTAGATAATCAACTAACAATTCTTAATCAATTAAAAGATGGAATGAAAATAAACTTAAGCTGTTGATCAAATGGTAGCATTCAGTTTTTTAAAATATGTGACTCTGTTTGGAAAGTTGCTAAAATTTCAAAATTTTAAAATCATGACACTCAAGTAAATATAATTACAAGACTCTACAGTCAAAGTTTATTAAACCAAAATCTTCGAAAAGGTAAAACCGCAACTCTTATGTAAATATAAAATGAACAGATCCAAAGATTTTATTAAAATAATTAATAACAAGGAAACTAGTAAGAAGACAGTACGATTTCAAGAGTGTTTCTAAAGCTAAATATTTACAGGCAAAAGTTAGGATAAGATTGTTGGACAAATTAAAAAACAAAAACAAAAAACTGGTTAATGTCCAAAAGGGTAATAATTTGTAAAGCCATTAAGGTAGGATTGTTTTATCCACCAGACAGAAATTATTTGTATCTCCCTGGGGTAAAAATCTACAAGTTAACCTCTGCCCTAGAGCATTGTTAAATAGTCCATTCAATACAAAATCAAATCCAGCATCGCGTTGAAAGAATACTTGGGGCTATTTCCAAGTGTCCAATACCTTTTCTGACAAGTCAAATCATCTTTCATTCATGAAAGTTCCTAATTCTTGATAACATTATTTATTCTTTAGAGAAATGCCTTCATCATCTTTATGTGACTTATGTATCAATACCATTTCCATATCATATTTTCAGGCTAGTGCTCTAATGTGCCTTGTTTAATCTGTACTGAGATAAACATTAGAATTTCATAAGACTATGTATAAATGAACCTACATTTAGATTATTTTATTTCAGTCACTGGATATAATTTACCATATATCTAAAAGCACAATGGTATAAACAGGCTATTACAGAAGTTTAGAGATTATAAAAATTTTGAGTATAAGTCTAAGACATTTTATATTTTAATAAGTTTCCCAGGTGCCTAATAAATTTAATAAATATGAGTGCTACCAAGGAAGCCTTAAATATAATGGTAAGACTCACATCAAGCAAAGAAAACCCCAAATTAGTATCTTCTTATAATTTATGATATCTGTTAAGTAATTTGCATCCCACCTAAAAGAGTGCTAAATGTACACCAAGGGAAGGCATAATATCATTATTAATGATATCAAATATATGCATACACAAACACAGTCTAGTATAATTCTCGACTATTCAATTGTTTCTTTTATCATGGATAAAGGTAGCAAACACTCCCCTAGAGTTCACTTCTTAAAAGCAGTTCACCTATAAAACAAAATAAAAACAAACCAACAACAAAGACACTGACAAAATAAAAACACATTTTTAATTTTTAACATTTTTATGACATATTTTTAAGATATGTTTATTTTCATAATATCAGTTTAAAAAATAATCACACAAGAATAAGCTTCTGTATGTCTGCCTATGTAAACTGCTCTATTTTAAATTTATCAAATTATAAATAAACCCCATAATGTGCAGTGTGAACCAAACTGCAGCATAATGAGTACATTTGAAAGGCGGAGTATTCTCATTGTTTCAGTAAGAGAAGAGTTTACTTATTAGAATGAAAAGCCTGGCCTCAAGTCTTCCATCATTCAAAAATAATATAGCATGAATTATCCACTGATTCTAAAACAACATATACTGTTAAAAAGCAAAGATGAGTAAATTAAACATGTGTTCCTGGACCTGTCATTTGATACTTTGCATTTCAGAAAAACTGGAGGCAAATAAACAATGAGACCCACCAGCGGGAGGACCAAGTTGCCCAGAAGGGGTATAGGTTAAGATGCAAAATCAAAGCCACTTCTGAGGAACCTGGGATTTCCAGCACCAGTATCACAAAGTTGGACAAGATGCTATATTCCATGAAAGGCATATTAAAATGCAAATATGCCACCTAGATAAGACAAGGTATAAGGCAACTTGACAAAGAGTTATTTTAATGTAGAGTTTGCATCTCCAGACTTCTGTGAGGCCAGTTTCTCATTAATATGCTGATTCTTGAGACACAAAGTGATCTTAAAAAGACCAAATACAGCAGGTAGCAGTGGAGACTCAGCAGAGTCCACGTGTACTTAGAAAGTACGGGACGGAGGGTGGGAGAGGCACTCAGGGCTGCGGAGGAAACGCTGAAGACAGCATGGTCTGAAGGCCAGCTCTAAGGATCAGCTGAGAAGTGAGGGTGCTAACAAGTAGGGCTTGAATGTAAGCCTAGAAAAGTTATAATTAGAGAATCAAATGATTCCCTTCTCCTTTGTCTACGTTTTCTTATAATCTACATGTTATTATGTCACTTTGCCTCAAACGTTTGTATAAATTAAAATCTATAGACAGGTTAGCCTTTATCATACTGTCTTTAGTAATTCTAATCTTCAGGGATTCTGAGCGACCCTTATTAGAACACAGAAAATGGGATGCACTTTAGGAATAACATGGAGAACTGAGAAAACAGAGGATAGAGTACATTATAAATATTCTTTTTTTTTTTTAGCTGAAAGAAGTCAGTATAGTAGCTTCTTAATAAGAGGTAAGGGGGGAGGGTCATAGCAATTTGTTCAAAACTTCAAATCTCTATGTGAACATCTATCAGACACCATGATGTAGATGCCTCCAAGGACATGTGGTGCAGTGGTAAAGAATCCACCTGCCAAGCAGGAGACATGGGCTCGATCCCTGGGTCAGGAAGATCCTCTGGAGAAGGAAATGGCAACCCACTCCACTATTATTGCGTGGGAAATTCCATGCACAGAGGAGCCTGGAGGGCTATAGTCTATGGGGTCACAGAGTCGAACACGACTTAGTGACTAAGCGACCGAGTTCAGAGAGAATTGTTTGAGGTTAAATATCCTCCAGTTTCCTGTTTCTAGTCATGTGATTTCACTTGAGAAGAACTGACCAGAGTTGGGTTTTAACTTATTTTGCCCCTATTTTTCATATTGGAATAAGTCAAACAATATATTCAAACACACTCTGGTCCTATTGTCAATATCTGGACAATATCAATTAATTCTGTTTAAATATAATTACAAAGAACAAGCTTGAAGAAATCCACTATCATTTATGAAATAAGCAGAAATTATAGCCTATCCTTACTAAAAATGACAAAAAATGTAAAAAGAGCATCCACCCAACCAAAAGACACTCAATAAGCATAGTTGCACATATGCAACTTTATACCTAAAAATTGAATTTTTAAGCCACCAGACATAAGTTGGACTAAAACAAAGAGTAAAACTACTTAATGTATAAACTGTCAGATGTAGGTTTCTATACTGATAACAAAATGTTAATACATTTCCGAAAGGGAATGGAAAATGTGATTCTTGTGTTGAGGATCACAAAGCTGGCTGATCATTTTTAGATACAATAGAATATACACTGGAGGTTTTACAGATAAACCAATAATTCCTTAGAATTACTATAGAATCTGAAGTTTCTGAAGGTTATACACCTCCATTTTCCAGTGTAGAGTTGCCTCTGGGTAGTGTTGAAACTACTGTCTGTTCTAACAATCAACAACAGAAAGATGTCCAGAATTGTTCCCATTAGTATTTAGTCAGACCAGCAAATGGCATCAAACCTGATTTATTAAAGGAGTCACCACTTCTGGTTCATACTATCCTATTAACTGATGTGACAGGTGCTTTAACACAACTAACTGGGATCAAAATTGCAACCATTCTGTGCTCAGATGTTGAGACTCCAGGTCATGATGTTAAAGGAAAATGTAAACAGATACATCTTAGCAGTATATTTGCAAAAGCTTTTAAAGACTGCTATTGTGCTCAGGTTCATCATATTTACTAGATTCAATTCATTTACTTTGTGTGTTCATCTCCACTGCCTCATCTCTAAAAGGACTGGACCGCCAGCCAGAAGACCTTTTGTTATTCATTCATAGGTAACACTTTGGCCCCGTGTGCATTGATGTAGGTGAGCAGGATTTTGGCTCTCTGTTCTATCACATCGATTAGCTTTTCGATGCCCTGTCTACCTCCCTGACTCTCCCAGTAAACTTTATCAAGAAACAGAGACTGAAGGAGTTTCTGCCGTAAGTGTTGGCTCTTCAAAACAGAAACTGCAGATTCGGGAAACCTGAAAAGAGAGAAAGACATTTCATTCTTCGTAATTGCTTGGAAATATTATGCCCTGCCCAGTGGTTCAGCCAGTCATTAATCTGGTATAAATCATACTATCAGATAATGCCTTGAGGATGAAAACATTTCTGTCAGCATCTAGCTTACACTTCTCAATAATTATATACTAGAAGAACAGATTTCAAAGGAACTGAGTTTTCTGTACCACTGAGACCTTGACATACCGATGTCTTACTTAAGATCATTATATGTAGGCAAAGAGAGAGACAGAATTAGCAAGAATTCTGATAATCTGGAAAAGTACTTTCCTCAAATTTAAACTCCATTGCACCCATAAGCGGAGAAGGCAATTGCACCCCACTCCAGTACTCTTGCCTGGAAAATCCCATGGATGGAGAAGCCTGGTAGGCTGCAGTCCATGCTAAGGGTCAGACACAACTGAGCGACTTCCCTTTCGCTTTTCACTTTCATGCTTTGGAGAAGGAAATGGCAACCTGGAGAATCCCAGGGACGGGGGAGCCTGGTGGGCTGCCGTCTATGGGGTCGCACAGAGTCGGACACAACTGAAGTGACTTAGCAGCCAGTACTCTTGCCTGGAAAATCCAATGGACGGAGGAGCCTGGTAGGCTTCAGTCCATGGGGTCGCTAAGAGTCAGACACGACTGAGCGACTTCATTTTCACGCGTTGAAGAAGGAAATGGTAACCCACTCCAGTGTTCTTGCCTGGAGAATCCCAGGGACGGGGTAGCCTGGTGGGCTGCCGTCTGTGGGGTCGCACAGAGTTGGAGACGACTGAAGCGACTTAGCAGCAACAGCAGCAGCACCCATAAGAAACCATTTTAATCTGTTGAGTAGAATCCTATCCTCTTAAGTGTCAGCATGAGATTATATGCAAGAAAATATGAGAAGCAAAAATATGCTGACTATTTCAGTAAATTACTCTTCCTGAAGCAGAGTTGCATGAATGAACTTAATGAGAAATTATACAAAATACATGTAGTGTAAAGAAAGAAGTCACACCAAAATGCCCAATTAAAGACTGAAATGCCTTTTATTCAGATAATACTTCAGAAATTCTAAGAATCTGGAAACATTATATTAAGCCAGAATACTAATTTATTTTCAAATAAATTTAGCAAAACTCAAGTTTGCGGGCCAGGGCACTCCACAAGCAAGCACCTCTCTGGAAAACCTGAGGTCAATTTAGAGGGATCCTTGCTGACTTACCTAAAGAAGGGCATTATGATTCCTGCTCTTCATTTAGAAAGAATAAAGGCAGGGATACAGCACATACATTATCTAAAGGATTTAGTAAAATTTCTGGTTCAAAATTATAAGCAACATTTTGCTGAATCTCCAATTTGGCCTCTCTCCCAGCTTTCATTAAAATGCTGATGAAAGTACAGTACAAATACTGGGGTTTAAGAGTAAATTTAGTAGTCCTTAAAAACTAAAACAGAATATATATTTGTTCCAAGAGTACAGTTTGCCAAGAGCTTCAGTCCTCTAAGCATCTTTTCCAAATGTCAATGGATCAAGCTGGGGATGGCACTGGGGGGGCATGAATAGTGCAGTCCATATGTTCCAGCATTTCTGGTGCTGCAGAGAGACCAAAGGCCAAGGAGCTGGACGTGCTTAACGAGTCTGAGTAAGTGTGGAATTAAATAATGTTAATCAGATGCTCTGAGCACCCCAAAGACATGTCTTTTATAGTTTAGTAACCATAGTATTAATTAAGCATTTTTGCTATAGGAAGTATTAATAATCCATGATTTATTAATTCTCTGGCCCTTGAACTAACTTAGCTGTGGCAGAAAGTACAAGATGAAACTGCTACATTCATGGATCTCTTTAGTGTCTAATCCTTGCATAAAGGAAAATCAAAAAAATTACCTGACTCTGCACTATCCTGCTTAATGGAACTATTCTATGCATAAATATGGGTTAGTGAAATCTTCATTTTTGCCTTTGAATGTGGAAATTACATATTCAAAGAAGATTTAACTTTAAACCCATTACTCCTTATAATGCAGTTAAGGTTAAATCTCCTTTGAAAGTATAAGTAAAATGTTACTCATATTTTTATGAATGTACGAGAGAGATGGATTCTCCAGGCACTATTAATTCTAAGCTGAAATTCAGGGATTTAAGAAGACTCCATAATATCAACTCAGTAAGTGATGCCACTGGTATGTAAATTTTCCTACACATAAAATTTCCTCAGCTCAGACACTTAGCAGACACTTATATTTTACCTTCCATCCACAGAGATGTAAGGAATGGATATTAACAGAGAAAGTCATGGCAAAAACTCATGAAAATGGATGTCCTGAAACTCATTAACTCTAGCATTGGAAATACATAAAATTCCCCATTACCTAATTCATGGTGCTAGGAAGAATTATTAAAATATGCTTCAGAGTTTTGTTAACAAAAGAAACAGTAACAGCAGAAATGCCACGAGTTACTGCAGAAAAATGGACTTGGGGTTGGAAGACCTGGGTCCTACTCTCAATTTTAGACGTGCTCATGTGCCCCAGCAATCACTCAGCTTCACAAGGCTGATGGACTGTTTCACTAGAGCACCCTTCTATATTCAAGTCTCAGGCACACACTTCAGTTTCTCAGTGGCCCTGATTTCTAAGGTTGAAAGACAATGAAGGGCACTTCCCTGGTGGTGCAGTGGATAGGAATCCACCTGCCAATACAGGGACGCAGGTTTGATCACTGATCCAGGAAGATTCCACATGTACCATGGGCACGTCCATGTACCACAACTACTGACTCCACACTCTATACCCTGCGAGCCACAACTACTGAGCCTGTGCTCCACAACAAATAACCCTCATTCACCAAAACTAGACAGAGGCTGCATGCAGCAATGGAGACCCAGCGCAACCAAAAATTAATTAATTAATTAAGAAAAAAGAAAGAAAGACAATGAACGGGTGCTCATGAAGGAGAGTCTGAAATATAGCTTCAGTCCCCATGTTTGGGGGTGAATATCTCAGACTCTACAGTGAGGTCCCTGCCACTATGGAATGTCTTAGTTTCCTTTATTTCCAAATACTTCTTGAGTGTAAGCTCAAGATACTTGTCCCTATAATCTATGTCTACAGAAGGATTTCCAAATGCTCAGAAACCCTCTTACCTGAATTGAACTGCCACTATTCTTGGCTACTGTGTTCTACTCAGCAGGTTGCCTCTAACTTCCCATGTGCTCATCAAAGTCACTGAGTTTATTCTGCCCTAGGACATCCTGCCTTATCAGTATTTGAATGTCTGTTGGTTCGCCCATCTGCACCCTGGCAATGGTGCCCCTTGCTCACCTCCACCAGGCTAGTTCCTATTCCAGAGATGCCTGCATGCTTCCAACCTCATCCCACCTGGATTTGCACACTGAGGGCCAAGCAATATGATGCCTGTGAAATGCAGCAGGACCTCAGTAGGCTGCAGAGGTCAGTTACAGTGAAACCTGGGCTGCACCTTTTTTTCTACTTCTCTTGGGTTTGGTTCCCTTCTCTGGGCCTCCATTCCCAGATTCTCTTTAAGGGTTAAATTGATCAGACATAGGATATGAGTCTTCTCAAACCTTACTACGTATTCAATGGAAATGCAATGTCCTGCAGATGTTACTACATCAGGAAACTTACTCTCTGATGCCTTCTAAGAGTTTGAAGTTCAAGTTATCTTCACTTCTGTCAAAGAAACCCTTGTTATCTATAAAAACCAAGTGTCTTGGGTCCTGCTTTCGCTGGACAATGTGGGCTAGAACCACAGTATCCTGGTTGTCGCATTTTGAACTCCGTCCACTCTGTACACAGGTATCTTCCTTCCGAGGTCGGAACCCACAGCAATTTGTATCCAGGCGGTTATAAATCTGAAAGGGAAAATAAAAACAAAATCCAAGATGCTGAGTAAAAACAAAACTTGGGAAAGTTAGAAGATGTCCAAAGAACAAGTACTTTCTAAGTGGCTCGCTTGCCAGAATTTAACTGGGGCCAGGTTTGTTTAATTAACTGTCAGAATAAGTCCAAATTTCATATCCTTCTGACCCAGCTCCGTTAACAGCTCCACAGGCAGGTCATCCAAACTAAGCATCTCCACCCTTCCCATTCAGAGTTCCCACTGACATCATATGTCGACGCGTGCCCAGAAGAATCTCTGATGCTACTTGGGACAAAAGATACAAATCACTGTACTTGAATACATCCAGAAAATCTGGGTTGTCTCAGTGGCTCTAAAAGTTTACTGCATTCCCTAACTCTCTCTGGATTTCAGTATTACAGTATAAAACTTGAAGTTACCAAGAACAAACCTATGGAAAAGACGTGATATCTGATAATGATAGCCAAGAACACGCCACATCGGGAGCCCACAGTTAGATTCTACATGAATGAGCAGAACACTTTGGCTTAGTGAGGTTGATTGTGGGAGTAGGGCGACCACCTTATAGAGGGCAGACATTAACTAGGAAAGGGAGAATTGGGTTACTTCCATGTCTTTTTGGCAAGGGAAAAAATAATATTTATTAATCATGGTAAGTTAAAGCCTAGGGTAAGGAGTTAGATAAATTTAAACTCAAATCTCTTTTTTGCAGTCCTGCAAACGTGTATAGCTCCCTTTACGTTACTGAGTCTCAATTTAATTATCTATATATCGGGAATCATACTATTATCCTTGTACTTTTGGTGGGTTAAGGACACAAAAATGTCTGGATACACTCCAGCCTGACCCAGGCATCTAGAAGATACTTAAAAATTGAAAACTGTCATTACTGTTGTTGAGACACACATGTACACACTGTGTGAAATGACTGACCACAAAACAAGCTTCCGAAACAAAAGGTAGTTTGTCCATTTCAGTGAAGGAAAACTGAGCCTCAGAGAGATTGAATATTGTACTCTGCATAGAATTTTAGTAGGTAGTAAAGTTAAGATTCAGACACAGTTGTGTTCGTCTTCAAAATGCACATTTCCCCCAAAACACCACATTGAATAGTTTGTCTAGTCAAAGATTGTAGGTATGCTCAAGATTCAAAAGATGGCTTGACACAGATTGTCTTTTTTTTTTTTTTAATTATTTGGCAGTACCACCCAGCACATGGGATCTTAATTCCCCGACCAGGTATTAAACCTGTGTCTCCTGCACTGAAGCATTGTCTTAACTACTGGACCACTAGGGAAGTCCCCAGGCTGTCATTTCTATTCTTTTGTCATTTTAAGTCTTTTAATTTTTTATTTACTAAACTCCCACCTTTTCTCTTCCTCCTGTATTTTTGCAGATCTTATAGGGCTGGTCACTCTAGGTAGTCAGTTGCTAAGACAGAAATGCAGAAAGAGTAGTACCAAAATTGAGCCTACGTTGCAAAAATCCTGCCTTTATTCATCCAACAAATGTTTATGTAATATCTTCTTCCACCCAGCAGTGGGCCAGGCACTGAGGCAAATGTCACCCAGGGCCAGCACCCCGCCCAAACCAGCACTACTTCCAGAGGGAAATGAATCAGTCTAGTTTTGCCTCACTAACACAGCAAACCCACAACCAGACAAATGACCCTCCTCTCTGTTTTCTGCAGGTAAGTGGACTTTGCACCAAAAAGCATACTTTGGGAAGCAGTGGTTTTAAGAGAAGTTAGCATAAGCCAATTTTCTATGAAATTTATATAAAAGCAGTCACATGGAATGAAGTGTTCCATGAGCCACCAGCCTCTTGGACAGCTCAGAGGGTACGGTGCTGGTCGAGAAACAGTCTACAGATCAGGGGACCTTGGCAGAGCTAGCTTCAGGCAAGCTGATCCATGGGGTCATGGGCCTAACCAGGGGTTTATCCAAAAATGTCACACAGGCTGTCTCCAGGGCACATAAGCTCCCAGGGCTGGTTGATTGTTTCCCAAAGGTGAGCAAGAGAGCCCTAACCACATCACTGTAGGTTAAATGGGGAAAAAAGCATAAGCTGGGAAATACTAGAAAAATTAAAAATGAATTGACTCCTTTCTCCTCAATTTGATTCCTTTTATGTATTATCTTGACAGATTTGAATATAAGGGAAATCAAATGATATGAAGAGATGGTATGTGCTTGCTAGTTTTTCAAGTTACCATCAAGGTGTCAGGGAGAATGTAAAAAATAACTCTTCAGGGAGCTGATTCTCATTCAATGTCCCTTTTTTTTATATACAGTAGCTAATAATTATCAAGAAGTCTCTATACCCTATTCCCATCATCATTGTATGTTTTTATCCAATTATAGTGACACTATATATGGGGGAAAGCTTAATCTTATTTCACTTTGGCTATAACATCAACGTGTGTTGTGTTGCATAAGTGTGTTTAGAGCTTTACTTGTAAGGACACATCTACCAACCAGTTCTTAAATGGTGCTCTGGACCCTGAGCTCTTTCTTCATTGTTGATTTCTAGTAGTGGGAAAGGACCAAAACAAATAGCATTTCTGTTATCACTACAACAAAGCCAGGGGTATCACATATAATGTCATTTGATAACAAGCAATTTAGAATCTAGTCCCTAACCTCCAGTACTCTATAAATATTATATCTTTCTGTTTTTAGACTACAAGAAAGCATTAAAAGTTAGAGGTGAGACAGAGCAACTTAGAGCATCCTTTTAAAATTATTATTGGAGTATGTTATTGGAGCTTGATTCATGAAACAAGCTATGGATTCGTGGATAACTCCATGAATCAACTATGAATCGACTATAGGTATACATATGTCCCCTCCCTCTTGGATTTCCCTTCCACCTGCCATCCCACCCCTCTAGGATCACAGAGCACTGAACTGAGCACCTTGTGCTATACAGCAGCTTCCCACTAGCTATCTATTTTACACATCATAATGTATAGTTTGGTGCAGAAGTAATTGCAGTTTTACAGTGTTGGATTTGCCATTTGATGTTGGAATCTTAAATAAATGTGGTTGTGTTATACATCATTTCAATGCACATTTCTTGCTTTATTTATTTTGCTAATGACTTATTACTTACTGTTTATTTTATATTTATTTTAGACTACGGAAATGATGTTAGACACAAAGCAAATTCAAGTGACTTTTTTATTCAAGTTCAAAATGGGTCATAAAGCAGCAGAGACAACTTGTAACATCAACAGTGCATTTGCCCCAGGAACTGCTAATGACTTTACAGTGCAGTGGTGAGTCAAGAAGTTTTGCAAAGGAGACAAGAGCCTTGAAGATGAGAGTGTAATGACGGGTCATCGGAAGTTGACAAGGACCAGTTGAAAGCAATCATCTAAGCTGATCCTCTTACGACTACAAAAGAAGTTACCGAAGAACTCAGCATAGACCATTCCATGGTCACTGGGCATTTGAAGCAAACTGGAAAGGTGAAAAAGCTTCATAAGCTGGTGCCTCATGTTCAGTTCAGTTCAGTCGCTCAGTCGTGCCTGACTCTTTGCCACCCCATGAATCGCAGCACGCCAGGCCTCCCTGTCCATCACCAACTCCCGGAGTTCACTCAGACTTACGTCCATTGAGTCGGTGATGCCATTCAGCCATCTCATCCTCTGTTGTCCCCTTCTCCTCCTGCCCCCAATCCCTCCCAGCATCAGAGTCTTTTCCAATGAGTCAACTCTTCGCATGAGGTGGCCAAAGTACTGGAGTTTCAGCTTTAGCATCACTCACTCCAAAGAAATCCTAGGGCTGATCTCCTTTAGAATGGACTGGTTAGATCTCCTTGTGGTCCAAGGGACTCTCAAGAGTCTTCTCCAACACCACAGTTCAAAAGTATCAATTCTTTGGTGCTCAGCTTTCTTCACAGTCCAACTCTCACATCCATACATGACTACTGGAAAAACCATAGCCTTGACTAGACGGACCTAGTCAGCAAAGTAATGTCTCTGCTTTTGAATATGCTATCTAGGTTGGTCATAACTTTCCTTCCAAGGAGTAAGCGTCCTTTAATTTCATGGCTGCAGTCACCATCTGCAGTGATTTCAGAGCCTAAGAAAATAAAGTCTGACACTGTTTCCACTGTTTCCCCATCTATTTCCCATGAAGTGATGAGTTGACCACAAATGAAAACAATTGTTGTTTTGAAGTGTCTTCTCTTATTCTATGCAACAAAAATGAACAATTTATTGATAGGATTGTGACATGAGACAAAAAGTGGATTCTATACAACAACCAGTGGATGACCAGCTTAGTGGTTGGACTGACAAGAAGCTCCAAAGCACTTCCCAAAGCCAAACTTGTACTAAAAAAAGTCACGGTCACTCTTTGGTGGTCTGCTGCCAGTCTGATCCACTACAGCTTTCTGAATCTTGTGAAATAATTGTGAAATAATTACATCTGAGAAGTATGCTCAGCAACTTGATGAGATGCACTGAAAGCTGCAATGCCTGCAGCCAGCATTGGTCAACAGAAAGTGCCCATTTCTTCTCCACAACAACACCAAACTGTATGTTGCGCAACCAATGTTTCAAAAGTTCAATGAATTGGGCTACAAAGTTTTGCCTCCTCTCCCATGTTTACCTGACCTCTCACCAACTGACTACCAAGTCTTAAATATCTCAACAACTTTTGCAGGGAAAATGCTTCCACAACTAGCAGGAAACAGAAAACGCTTTCCAAGACTCCATGAAATCTGAAAGCATGAATTTTTACACCACAGGAATAAGCAAACTTATTTCTAGTTGGCAAAAATGTATTGAGTGTAATCGTTCCTATTTGATAAATAAAGATGTGTTTGAGCCTAGTTATAATGATTTAAAATTCACAGTCCAAAACTTTTGTATCAACCTCATAACATGTTTCAAAGCTAGTCTCTCAAGTCATCCCACCCTCTCCTTCCCCTGCTGTGCCCACAAGTCCATTCCATACATCTGCATCTCTAGTCTTGCCTTGCAAATAGGTTCACCAGTACCATTTTCCTAGATTCCACATATATGCATTAATATATATTTATTTTTCTCTTTCTGACTTACTTCACTCTGTGTGACGGGCTCAAGGTCCATCTTTTTACTGCCTTCCCAATGTGAGATTGTTTCCAACAATGTATTTTTAAAGCATTTTGCCTGATCCAGTTTGAATCACTCAACAGTCTATGATAATTTCACCACTTCCCTGTCAGACTGTTGTGCCCTTCAAGTCTCACAGACCTTGTTATTGAAAATAGGTGTGTGATTTCAGCCTAACTTCTCTTCCAAAAATGTTTATCGCTCTTTTTATTCAGATAATGCATGTACTTGGTGGGTATAATACGACTTTTCAAATGTGAGGGGTGTGTGTGTGTGTGTGTGTGTGTACATATACAGAGAATTACACTGTTATGCTTCAGATAATTATTTTATTTTGTTTTTCTTAGCCTCCAACTATAGTAAATTATGTTTTTTTCTTAAATATCACTCCCTAGGTCTTCCCAGAATTGTGTTTATAGGCCCTCTTTCAAATTGATGTTCAATATAGCCAAAATAATTTGACCACAAAATCGTTATCCACTCCTTTAAATTAAGTGTCATTTTGCTTGGCATTTAATTCAGTTATATCTTGAATATATTTCTGCTTACTTTGAGTAGAGTTCGCTTACTTTTTAAGGCCTAACAAAGCATATTCTAGCCATCTATGCATCCATAATGTGGCTTTAATA